>NC_143556.1:132735000-133345416 GCF_054136105.1 Typopeltis vanoorti
AAGAAAATTGCAGTATATGCCTTTCCCTGATCTAATGCTCTTGTAACTTTATCATAAAAGGCTAGCATATTGCTAAAACAAGAGCGCCCTTTCACAAATCCATGTTGACTCTCACAGATAACATTACCCTCATCTGCCCAATGCTGTATACGGTCCCTCACTACTTTCTCTAAGATCTTAACTACTGATAACACACAAACTGGCCTGTAATTAGACACTTCCAGTCTGCTACCTTCCTTCCATTCCATGGGCACCTTTCCTGCAGCCAGACTTTCATTGAAAAGTCAGGTCAAAGGCACTGTCAGTTCTCTAGCACATTCTCTCAAAACTCATGGTAAAATACCATCCAGTCCCACAGCTTTACTGACATCCAGAGTACTCAGTATTTGAAACACACTCTCCTCCTGTACCTCTAAACCTCGAATCTGCCCTATCTCTCTAGCATTAAAACTGACTCCTTCAGGATGAAATACTCCAATAAAGTCTTCATTGAGCAATTCTACTATGTCTTCTGCATCAGTCACTCTATTCCCATTTTTATCCCACAATATCATTCTTCCACAGTCATTTCTCCTCTTGTACAATTTGTATTTTTGTAAGTTTATACTATGTATTTTGTTTCATAGTTTATATGTTTTCTTCACTTACATGAATTACCTGAATTAAATAAAAATATTTTTTGTTAGATATGTCATTGTTGTTTATAAAATTTAAAAAAATAATTTCGGAATATAACCCTACTTTTTCTATGTGATCTGAGTCTCGCCTAACGCGATTTATATAATGCGGCATTTCTGTGGAACCTAACATCCGCATTATATTCAAATAATTACCTGTTTATTTTTACCTGGTTACCTGTATAAATATCTGCTCATCATACCTCCCAAAACATAGATGTCGTCAAGTCATTATTAATTAATAGAGCCCATAATGTATCCTTTTCTCCCTCAAGCTTACAATAAGAATTCTTTATCAAAACTTTAATGGCATTATATGGTCATAACTCTCATCAAATCCAAATGATATTTAACTCCTATATTCCAAAATCGAAAGATTCTTTACTAGACCATAAGGTTCTAATCCCATATATTTCTGGCATCTCTGAACCTACTGTAAGAATTTTCCTTTCGATATCTCTTACATCAACAAAAAATAAGCTGCCACTTCTATTTTAAGCTGGTGTTTACAAGATCCTTTGTGAATGTAATTTGACATACTTTAGGTAGTCAGGTCACTGTATGGAAAAAAGAAATAATGAGCAACATTACTATGCTGAATACTTGACACCTGAAAAGTGTAGTCTGTCACACCATAGTATTAATAGTAAACAAAGTATACTTTGGGATGAAGCTTGTCTTCTCGATAGAAGCAGTGTTAAATATGAATGCCTTTTGAAAGAAAGTTGTGAAGTCTTTTTACACTGACCAAACCTGGATGCTTTTAATTGGTAAACCAAAAGTTTTGTTTACATTCTTGTTCTTTCGACACGTTACAACATATCATTAATTACAGTATGAAAATCTGTGATTTTCAATAGTTTTTTTTTTTTAATTTTTTTTTTTGAAAGATACTTTGAAGTCACTATAGTTATAAATAACAAATGAAAACATTAATAAAAGTCAACTTACTGAATTCAAAATCTTCAGAATTTATGCTGAATTTGGCTAAACCCTTCTTTAATGCACTCTGTAAATGATATAAAAAATATGGGAAAAAAAAAAGATGATTAAAAAGAATTGAACATAAAAAAGAAAGAATAGCTATAAAAATAAATCGGAAATATTTACACTAAGCTAATTCTGCTGTTGATGACAAGATGGCAAAATATCACTAGAATCATATTCTAAACTGTTATACAATTCAAATCCATTAAAACATTATTGTTATTATTATTATTAAGAGAGACCTCCAGGGAGTCAGGGACTCATCGAGGGAGGTCACATCCTACATGCACCAGCTATCATACTTATTCTTGAATTTATTCACACTGCTACTCACAACATCAAATAGCAATCCATTCCAATCACGCATCACCCAACATGAGAAAAATCTGGCCCTCACCCCTTCTTAGTGGAATTCATTCTCGGTTTCCAAGGATGCCCTCTTGTCCTTTCCCCACCCTCCATAAATTGAACAATTCCATCAACTGAAATCCTGTATGACCCTTTCAGAAGTTTGTACATCTCAATCATATTCCTCTTTCTCCTATTTGCTAGTGTCTGCAGTCTACAAATTCTCAAAAAATGATTTTGTCTGTTTTCATAATTAGTATTTCACAATCCTGATATCATTTTTTAACACTGTCCTTTGAACTCTCTCCACTATATCAGAATCACAAGGGAAACCAGGAGACCAGACCTGTGCACCATAGTCCAAGTGAGGTCTTATCAAGGTCTTGTAAAGAGGCAAAAATGGCATTCTTATCTTTACATGTGAAGATCATTTCATAATTGCAATTATCTTTTGAGTTGTATTTGCAATATTTGCTACCTGGCCCTTAACTTCAACTTCCTGTCTACTAACACTCCAAGATCTCTAGACTCATCAGTTTCTTCTAGCATAATCCCAGCAATATAATTACATTGGATATCTAATCATGCCAAAGTCAATAACTTTACATTTATTAACATTGAAATGGCAGTTATTTTCACATGCCCACAATTCTAGCCTATTTAAATCATTCTGCAAGTTCTGCATATCAGCAGCATTCCTGATTACCCTACCTATCTTTGCATCATCATCAGCAAATGGCCATATGTCGATTGTCAAATCCTTCCCAATATTATTAATGTACAGAGTGAATAACAGTGGACCAAGCACTGATCCTTAAGGTACATCACTGGTTACCTTAAATCTTGCAGACTCACATCATACATAAACCACTTTTTGATATCTGTCAGTCAGCCATCCTCTTATCCATGCTAATAATAATCTATAATCCAAACCCATATTCTCCAATTTATGAAACAGTCTATCATGTTGTCATTCAAAAGTATCATGGTGTATCATTTCCCTTTGTCTAGTTCAATGGTAACATTATTATAGAATGTGAGCAAGTTGCTAAAACATAACCTTAGCTTAGTAAACTCATGTTGCTCATTGCAAAGTAGAAATTCACTCTCGACCCATTTCTGAATGTGGGCCCTAACCAATTTTTTGAAAATCGTCACCACCACTCCTGAGATAATAATTGGTTGATAGTTGGATACATCAGTCTTTGTGCCACCCTCGTGCAATGGAATTACCATACATTCTTTCCATTCCTACAGAATTTTTCCTGATCTGAGACTCATATTAAATTAAACAGCCTGGTCAAAGGAATAGCCAGTTCAGCTGAACACTGTTTTAGAACACGTGATGCTATCCCATCAGTCCCTACTGCTGAATTCTTATTCAGTTTGTGCAACAGCTCTAATACCTCGTCCTCATACACCTGAGTTTCTTCATCCAGTGAAGAGGTAGCAGTGACTTCAATGTCCAGTACACCAAGTTGACAGCTTTTAACAAAATGGGCACTCATTAGTTGAATAACCTCTTCTGCATCTGTAACCCTCACATCATCTACATTTAGAAGAGTTACCCTTTCATATTCATTATTTCTTTTATTTGCAGAACATCGATAGAATTCTTGTGGGTTGTCTTTAGCACACAGAGCCAGTTTCTTTTCATACTCAGTCTTTGCTTTCCGTACAACAGTTGTGGCTATTCTAGCCTGCTGCTTATAACGTTCATAACGGACATCATCCTTATACAAACGGTATTCCTTCCACATCTTTTCTTAAGGATCTCTTGCTTAATAAGATTACACATCCATTTGACTTCTACCTTATTTATTCTTCAAACTCTTGGGACACATTCTGATATTGCATCATTTAAGTTTCCTCTTCATCATCAAATTCCTGACGTGTATCCTCAAGGGGTGTACAGGATATTATGATAGTACCACATGAAAAATTTACTATCTACAATTTTCCTCCAAATCAATCTATCATCTGTCACGATTCAAACATTATCAGATGTTATATTTCTGTCTTCTAAGGCAATTTTTGCTGTATTGATCCACCAATATCTTGGTCTTCCTATGAGTCACTTTCCTAACAACCTGGCAGAGAAGACCTCCTTTGCTAATCTTTCCTCTCCCATTCCGTTTAAGTGACCACACCAGCTGAGGTTAGTTTGCTAACACATTCTTGGATGTTAACAATATCAAGTTCTTTCCTAATATTCTCGTTTTTAATATGATATGGCCATTAACGCCATTTGTTCATGTCCCTAATCTTTCTCAGGACTCTCATATCTGTGGTCTCTAGTTTTGTCAAGTATTTTATTTCTAACCCAGGCTCTCAGATCCATAAGTTAAAATTGGTTTGAATACTCTCTTCTATACAGCTAATTTGGTGTTTTGACTAATTTCTCTCTTATTCCATATAAATTTATTCAATTGAGTAGCTGAAATGTTTTACTTGTTCTATAGGTTCTCCATTCACAATGCAGTTGATATTTTCAATGTTTGCCTATTTTCATTGTCTTTGTCTTCTTATTACTGATTTTCAAACCACATATATTACAACAGTTATTCAGTTTAGTCAGAGAATCTTGCAGACTTGTACTGGATTTATTTATAAGTATAACACCATCTGTATAAAGTAAAGGATTAGATTAACATCTTCAATTTCAATATCAGGTTTAATACCACTTTCCTTCATAATGTGATCCATATAGATAATGTACATCCTTGTCTGACACCAGATTTAACATTAAACCATCTTCCTATGCTTCCTTCCTTCAGTTCTAACTGTTGACATACAACTCAAATAAAGACTAAGTATTGCTTGATATAATGCCTCAGTGACACCATAGCGTTTTGAATAGCCACCTTTGATATATGCCTTTTACATGTCTACAAAACTAAAATATAGATCTCTGTCAGATTGCCATGATTTGTAAAGTGAAACTCTGATCCTGACAGCCCATTTGGCCAGAATCGAGCTTGTTCTTCATCAAGCTTCCCTTCTACTATCCCTCTCAACCATAGTTCTCAAGAATACTTGCATAAATCTTATTAGGAACACTCAGTAGGGAAATACGTATGTAATTCTCACATTCAATTTTGTTTCCCTTTTTATATATGGGTAGCATGAGCTCTACTCCAATCATCTGGAATTTTCCCCTTTGTCCAGGCCTTCTGAACTATGCCGTACAGCCAATGCAACACTTTTATAGCTCCATACTTGAGCATTTCTGGTCGTATATATCATCTATCCCACTGCCTTTCCACATTTCAGGCTTTTGATGGCTTTTTCTACTTCAAATATGGATATATATTCCTGATTGCATGACTGTTTAGTTGTTTTTTACTACTGTGCAGTCACTGCTTGTTTCATTTACCAATTTTTCAAAGTAATTACTCCATACATCAATGACATCTTTTTCTCCAGTTTTCATATTATCTTTTATTGTTAATTCCTTTTACAGCACTCTTTCCTCCATTTCTGAGCTTTTAAAACAGCTCAGGAATATTTTGCCACCTTCCTGATATTCATTTTCTATGTTCTTACCAATGTCTTTTGTTTAGCTAGTTTTACACAGTGTTTAACTTTCTTACGTTTGTGTTCTATTCTCTAAGAGTACAAGCTGACTTATTCACCAGGAACTTTCAATATGCTTTCTTCTTTTCCTTCACCGATTCTTTAACTTCCTGTGTCCACCATAGAATTCTGATTTTTCTATTCTTGCAGACAACCTTCATCACATGCCTCTCTGGCTGAATCTATCAGGGTTTTTTTCAAGGCTGGCCATTGAATCTCCAAGGTTTGGTTCCTGATCTCAAACTCATTTTTTCTTGAATAATGTATGTGTATTTTAGTCATCTGAGAGCTGCTCAACTTTTATTCACTTTAAAAACTTTCTTACTTGTTCTTTCTTTTCAATATGAAATTCAATTAAATATTGAGATGTGTCGCTAGTGTAGCGAGAAGTAGCGGTGTGTAAAGAGGGCTACCATTTGTGATAAACATTTTTTTGAAATAATTAACAGTATATGAGCATGTGTTCATGAGTAAGAGTTCCTATAAAAGTTGTGTACTTGCAGTGTTATTGGTGTGTGGGATTTTTTTTGTATAGGTTTATTTATGAATTCTTTGAAATTAGAGCTAAGTATACTAACTGGCGAAGGCAAGATTGGTGGCGGCTTTGCCCATGCAGGAATTCAATTTCGATTTCAGTTGTTTCGTTAAATGTGAGGTGTGCTATATGTACTCATTTGATTATATAGACAAATTGTGGATATTTAAGTCAGATGGAAGGAGGGTGTGTGCAAAGTGTGAACTGAATGAGGACTTGATGAGTGCTAATATGTAGATGATTCAAGGTGTTAGTAGCGAGTGCCGCAAGGAGGATGAGTGCTCATCTGATAGAAACGTACAGTGTAAAAGAGCACAGAAAAAGTGTTAAAAAAGTTTTGAAAAAGAGAACGATCAATGGTAAGAAAGATAAAAGTGATGCGAATGTGGTGGAAGTTGGAAAAGAAGGTGCAGTTGGTGCAAGCGGCGTTAACTGTGAACAAGAGCGTATAATGCAAGGTTCAGAAGTTCGAAAACTCAAAAAGAATGAATGGCAGTGAAAATGTGATGCAAGATTTGAAAGTTGAGTTGGGTAAGAGTGAAGAAAGAGATAAAATGCATGCAGAATGAAGTTAAGAGAATTTGAGATATGAAAGTGTAAAAATGATGAAATTAAAATTATGTTTTACTGGAGGTAGAAAGAGTCAAGTGGCTGAAGCATTAGATTATTATTATTATCATCATCATCATCATCTCAGGCAACTCCAAGGAGTCGACAGACTCATCGAGGGAGGCCCTAACATCATGTCAAGAGCAACTATTCGACATTCACACAGTATCTATCATACATCGCCTTGAACTCATTCACAGTCATAGCACCTACAACAGACTCTGGCAGCTTATTCCACTCATTCACCACTCTCCAAGTAAAAAACCTAGTTCTAACACCCTTGCTACCCACACTCTTGCCCAGCTTCCATGTATGGCCCCTAGTCCTCCCCCCACAAATCCTATTCTCAAAAATATCTTCTAGATTAATCCTATAGAAACCTTCAGTAATTTGAATGTCTCAATCATATTATCCCTTTTCTGCCTATCAACCAATTTTTGCAACCCACAAATCTTCAACCTGTTTTCATAAGGTTAATTCCACAGACCTGCTATCATCTTGGTCACTCGTCTCTGGATCCTCTCCACCTCCTCCCCATCAAGAAGAAACCCTGGCACCCATATCTGAGCACAGTAGTCTAGATGGGGTCTTATCAATGCTTGATATAGAGGAACAATAACTTGTTTGTCACTGCTTGTTAAAGTATTTTTCAGTAACCAAGTGACTTGATGAGCTGTTTTGGCCACTTTTGCAATTTGCCCCCTAAACTTCAACTCCCTATCCACCAACACTCCCAAATCCCTGGCCTCATGAATCTCCTGGAGTACGGTTCTGCCAATGTGATATACTGCTGCTAATCTTTTCACTCCAAAATGCATAACCTTGCACTTTGCCACATTAAATTGACATCCATTTTCCCTAGCCCAGTCCTCCAAACTATCCAAATCATCCTGCAAAATTTTGACATCCTGTACACTCATAATTGCTCTACCCAACTTTGCATCATCAGCAAACAAGTGAACACTTCCTCTCAGAACCTTTCCTATATCGTTAATAACAAATTGAAAAGTAGTGGTCCAAGAACAGAACCCTGCAGCACACCACTAGTCACAAGCCGTCTTTTGGACTCCACTCCTGAATAAACCACTCTCTGGTATCTCTCCATCAACCACCCTCCTATCCATCTCACCAACCCTATATCCATCCCCATCTGCTCCAGTTTACTGATTAGAGTAACATGTGGTATCCTGTCAAAGGCCTTGGCAAGGTCCAGTAGAATCACTGTAAACCCATTACTTTTATCCAGTTCAGCCGTCACTGTGTTATAAAACGTGAGCAAGTTACTGAGGCATGATCTACCCTTCACAAAACCATGTTGTTCCCCCATAACAGTATCCCGTTTTCATCTATCCAGTCCTGTATTCTTCTCTTGACTAATTTCTCCAAGACCTTGACAACGATTCCTGATATGCTAATCGGTCGGTAATTTACAACAACAGTCATGGACTCTCCTTTATGCAGTGGAATTATTTTCCCCTCTTTCCACTCCCTCGGGACTGACCCAGACCCAAGACTCAAATTAAACAAAATGGTCAAGGGTACTGACAATTCTTTAGCCTCTTCACATATGACACGAGCTGGTATACCATCCAATCCCACATATGTATTGACATTGATGAGATATGAGAAGTAAGCAAGCATAAGAGTTGGTAGTTGTAACAGGTACAAATGACTTGACTGCAAACAAAAAACACATCAGACTGGATATCAGGAGGTTGTTGAGATGGATAAAAGAGAATAGTGTGAAAGGAAATGTAGTAAGCGTGTTGCCCAGGTATGACAGTGGAGAGATAAGGCAGAGAGCAAGGATTATGAATCATATGTTAGCAGAAATGTGTGAGGAGAAAGGAGTGCAGTTTGTTAATGTGTGGAATGAGTTTGAAGTATGAAGTGAATTGTATGGGAGTGATGGAATGCATTTGAGTGGTTTTGGTGTGAGTCGCTTAGAAAGACTGCAGCTGGAAGGCAAAAGAGTGAATGCAGAGAATGAATCTGATCAAATGGAAAGCAACGTGGAAGAAAGGGAGAGTAAGACAGGAGAGATTGAAGAGGTGGTTGTGAATGAAGAAGTGAGTGGCATGATTATGGGGAAGGAGAGAACAGTTGTGCAAGACATACAGGGAAATAGGGTGGACAGAGAAACACAGTGTGAGAAACATAGATACTCCAAGAGGATGTGAATGCAGGTATAGACAAAAAGGGAAGGGGATAACCTTGGATCAAGGGAAAACAGTTGGTTCTGAAGAAGGTTCAAAGATGAATAAGGAGAAAAAGCAATGGCTCAAGTTAAGCATGGAGGAAGTTGCATCAAATAAGTGGTGTCAGTGGAATTAGTTTTAGATCCAGGAATAAGCTGCTGTGTTTGTATACAAATGACGGAAGTGTAAGAATCAAGGAAAATGAAATGGTTGCATTAATTGGGTCTGTTCACCCAAAAATTGTTGGAATAAGTGAGACATGGTTAGATGAGGATGAAATCCAGAAAGGAATAGAGATGGAAGGATATAATGTGTTCCACGGGGATAGAAAGAGTAAAAAGGGAGGGGGGGGTGCTATTGATGACAGAGAAAAAAATTAAGTCCATGCAACGTAGAGATTCAAGAGGGAAATAGTGCCAGTGGTTTTAAGGCAGTATGGTGTGAGATGGAGGTGAACAGAATGAAATACTTAATTGAATGTTGTTATAGACCTGGTAATGTGGATGGTAGTGACTATGAAATGTGTAATCAAATTAGCCAAGCAAATAAGAAAAGGGTGATTATTATGGGATTATTCTGATTTTAACTATGGCAATATAGACTGGGATGATGAGATAGCAATTGGAAGTAAAGAAAATGAACTGCTTGAGTTTTTGAAGGACAACTACCTCAGACAATATGTAACAGAGGGCACACGGGGATTTAAGGGTCTTGGATTTGATCATCTCATTAGAGGATGTAATTATAAATGAGGTGTCAAATCACCCTCCAGTTGGTGAGAATGACCATGAGGTGGTTACCTGGATGGTTGCCAGAAGTGTGAGGACCTCTGTGAGAAAAGGGTATATGTGAAACTACAAGGCTGGTATTATGAAGAACTCAGGACACAGCTTGTTGGTGTAGCATGGAATGAGGAGTTAGCTGGAAAAGAGATCAATGCAGCTTGGGAGATATTCAAGAATTATCTAGCAGGAGCAATGTCTATATGTATTCCAACGGTCAGAAGACTAAATAAAGTAGATGTGAAATGGATGAATGAAGAGATCAAGCATGCAATACAGAGAAAACAGGCATTGTGGAGGCAGTATAAGAGAAGTGGTAATAACCAATTTCATGAGGATTACAAAGACCATGCAAGGAGAGTGACTTGGACAATGAAGCCAAAAAGAATCTAGGAAGTTCTTTCGATATGTAGCCAGCAAAAAAAGAATGATTATGGAATATGGAAAGAATGATTATGGAGAAAATGGTTAATGGATAACTACTGTCAAAGATATAGTGGAGATACTTAATGAGCAGTTAATAAAGGTCTTTCATTCTTGTGAATATGACATCGTGGAGGGATTGAGAGGAGTTGATGAAGGGGAGGAGAGACTGACTGTAAGTGAGCAAGAGATGTATGGAGAAGTAAGCAAACTTGATGTTAATAAGGCTGTGGGACTTGATAACATATCACCATGTATTCTGAAGGAATGCTCCAGGGAGTTGACATCTGTGTTGACATATATTTTAATATGAGTCTTGCACTGGATTGAGTATCAAAGGAGTGGAAGGAGAGCAAGATTGTGCCCGCTTCATAAGGGAGGTGATAGAACTCAGGCATCAAAACCTGACACACAGTCTATATAATAGGCTGTGTGTCAGATGTTGTGGTTAAGTTGTTGGAGAAGATGGTGAGAACTATGATCCAGAATTGGGTTGACAACAATGGTATTATCTTTGATGGACAGCATGGATTTGCTAAAGGGAGGTCATGTTTTAGTAATCGACTTACTTATTACAATAAGGTGATAGCTTCCTTGAACAGAGGAGAGGGATACACAGTAGTATACTTAGATTTCGCAAAGGCTTTTGATAGATTACCACATTATAAATTGATAGTCAAACTAGATGGGATGGGGTTGGGTATCAGATTAGTGCATTGGATCAGAGACTGGGTATCTGATAAGTATCAGCAAGTTGTGTATGGGGTAGCAATATCAAGGAAGGGAAAAGTCACTAGTGACATGCCTCAGGGGTCTGTTTTAGGGCCCTTGGTGTTTAACTTGTATGTTAATGATATTGGAGAAGATCTGGATGTGGATGTTCAGTTGTTTACTGATGATGCAAAGTTGGGACGAACTTTGAAGAGGTAGAGAGGATGTTGTGCCTTACAAGAAGACTGGAATAAGTTGAGTGAATGGGCATGGAAATAGGTATGCGAGTTTAATGTGCAAAATATAAGGTTTTAAAATTTGGGACACAAAGATGGGATGTAGAATCTATACTTGGTGGGGATATATGTAGGAAGACAAGTAGTGTGATAGGAAAGAATGAAAAATATATATGAATGAGAAAATAATAGTTGATAGTGTGGAAGGTGTGAGAAAGTGAAAGTTTAGGAGATGGTTTTGTTTGGGAGAGTGAATTTAGATTAAGAGTGACTGATCTGCAGAAGGAGATAGATGAGCTGAAAGAGGAGGTCGAATGTCTTGTGAATGAGAGCAGAAGTATGAAAGATAAGATTAGGAGAATGGAAGAGATAAATGCAAGTCGCAGAGTAGGGGAGAGAGAGAGAGAGAATTTTGGGAGTGTTAGAAGAGGAGAGAAAAGAAACAGTAGAAGAGAGGGAATGACTGAGAGGTATGGGGGTGCTAGAAGAGAAGAGAATGGAAAGAGTAGAAGAGAGGAATGAGAGAAGGATATGGAAGTGCTAGAAGAGGAGAGAATGAAAACAGTAGTAGGAGAGAGAGGTATGAGAATGCTAGAAGAGAGAATAGCAGTAGAGGAGAGGGAATAAAAGAGACCTATGGGAATGAAAGAAGAGGAGAGAATGGAAACAACAGAAGAGAGGGAATGGTAAGAGGTATAATGTATGGCGACTCAATGATCCGTGCTGTTCAAGATAGGATGCGTGAGGAGTGTTTGCCAGGAGAAACAACAGAAAGGGGGGGCTATGGCAATTAAGAGAGGTGAAAGGGTGGATGAGATGATTGTGATGGTAGGAACAAATGACTTGAGTGGTAATGTAAGTCGGGGAGTGAGCGATATGAGATTTTTGCTTGAGGCTGTACGGAAGAAGACAGAGAGAGGAAAAATAGTGTGCATGTTGCCTAGGTATGAAAATGATGAGCTGAGCAGAAGGACAGTAATATTCAATGACATAAGAGCTAGAATGTTAAAAAAGAGAGGACTGGTATATGTGGATCCTTGAAGTGTGTTTGAGGAAAGAGAGGAATTGTATGCGAGAGACCGCTTACATTTGAATGAGGAAGGACGTAGGCATCTGAAGAGATTGCTGTTCTGAACGAGTCAGTGTGTCCCAGGGAGGATGATAGCAGGGATGGCCTCTTGTGGGAATGGATACTTGGGAGAAGGGAGACGACATCAGGTAACACTGAGCCCAGTGGAGTCTAGTAGGGATAATGCTGGCTATAGAAACAACGGCATTTATATGCTTTATACTAAGGCCAGGAGTATCCGGAATAAGGGAGAGGAATTGGTGGTGCAGATAGCATCAGCCTGGCCAAACATTATTGGGATCACTGAGATGTGGTTGACAGAAGAGGATATAATAACAGGAATAGAAGTCGCTGGGTATAGCATTTTTCGGCAGGATAGGAGGGGGAAAGCATGGTGGTGGGGTACTGCTTATGATAAGTGATAACCTATAGCCTCTAAGAGTGGAGGCTTTGGAAGGCAGAGAGACAAATGATTTTGAGCAGTATAGCATATGGTGTGAGGTAGAGGTGGGCAAAACAGGATATTTAGTGGGGTGTTGCTACAGACCCAGGAGCACAGAGGATGGGGACCAGGAGATGTTTAGACAGTTAAGTTTGGCAAGTGCAAGAAGAATGATTGTTATGGGAGATTTTAACTACAGTAGTATAAATTGGAGAGAGGAAGATGCATGTAACAATAGGGGAATGGAATTTCTAGAAATCTTGAAGGACAAATGCTTTAGGTAACATGTAACAGAGGGAACAAGAGGTTCAAGAGTTTTGGATTTGGATATAGCATCAGAAGAGTTGATAATAACTGAGATGACATCTCTCCCACCAGTTGGAGGGAGTGACCATATGGTTTTGACTTGGAAAATGAACAGACATGCAGGGGTATCAAAGAGACGGGAACTTATGTGGAATTATAAAGCAGGTGATTATAATAGTCTTATACGTCAACTTCGGGAAGTTTCATGGTGGGAGGAATTGGAAGGCCGGGATATCATTAGTGTGTGGGATATTGTGAAAGAATATTTGTTAGCAACAATGGTAAGTTGTATACCACGAGGGAAAAAGAGGACACAATTTGGAGTAAAGTGGATGACAAACGATATTAAACAGGAATTGCATGCGAAAAAGAGGCTATGGAAGAGATATAAGGAGACAGGCAAAGAGAAGATGCATGAAGAATATAAGACACACGCCAGAAGAGTGACTAGTGTGGTAAGGAATGCAAAACTGCATCATGAGAGGAGATTGGCCCTAAGATCCAAAGAAAATTCTAGGGAATTTTTTAGCTATGTGGCCAGTAAGAGGAGAAATGACTGTGGAAGAATGATATTGTAGGATAAAAATGGGAATAGAGTGACTGACGTGGAATTGTTCAATTAAACCTTTTTTGGAGTATTTCATCCTAGAGGAATAAGTTTTAATGCTAGAGGGATAGGGCAGGTTCGAGGTTTAGAGGTACAGGAGGAGAGTATGTTTCAGATACTGAGTACTCTGGATGTCAGTAAAGCTTTGGGACTGGATGGTATTTCACCAAGAGTTTTGAGAAAATGTGCTAGGGAACTGACAGTGCCTTTAATCTGGCTTTTCAATGAAAGTCTGGCTGCAGGAAAGGTGTCCAAGGAATGGAAAGAAGGTAAGATAGTGCCATTGCATAAGGGTGGTAACAGACTGGAAGTGTCTAATTATAGGCCAGTTTGTGTGTCATCAGTAGTTGTTAAGATCTTGGAGAAAGTAGTGAGGGACCGTATACAGCGTTGGGTAGATGAGGGTAATGTTATCTGTGAGAGTCAACATGGATTTGTGAAAGGGCGCTCTTGTTTTAGCAATATGCTAGCCTTTTATAATCAAGTTACAAGAACATTAGATCAGGGAAAGGTATATACTGCAATTTTCTTAGACTTAGCAAAGGCATTTGACAGGGTGCCACATGATAAGCTGATATTTAAGTTGCAGCAGATGGGTCTGGATGTCAGATTGGTCAACTGGATTGGCTGTCTGATAGGTATCAGAGAGTTGTGTATGGTGAAGCAGTTTCAAGGAGGCAGAGGGTTACAAGTGGGGTTCTACAGGGCTCAGTACTGGGATCTATATTGCTTAACCTTTATATCAATGACATTGCCAGTGGGTTGCAACGGGATATACAGTTGTTTGCAGATGATGCAAAGCTGGGAAGGATTATTAGTAATAGTGCAGATGTGGTAGCCCTGCAAGAGGATTTGAATAAGCTAGATAGATGGGCAAATGAATGGGGGTTGTCGGTTTAATGCAGCAAAATTCAAAGTCTTGAGGTTTGGGAAACATCGATGGAATGCTGCATACTCTATGGGAGGAGATATACTGGAGGAAGTATGGGAGACAAGAGATCTGGGGGTTGATGATTGATAGAAACCTGAAATTTAGGGGACATATTGCAAAGGTGGTGAAGGTACCACAGAGGATTGCTGCAATTATGAGAAGGACACTGACCTGCAGAAATAAAAGGGTTATTGTTCCGTTGTATAAGTCTCTGATCAGATCACACTTAGACTATTGTTCTCAGATTTGGTCCCCAGGATTTCAAGGGGATAAATTAACTGTGGAAAGGGTACAAAGACGGATGACAAAGATGGTTTCAGGACTGTACAATTTTGGTTATGAGGATCGGCTGAGGGAATGTGGACTGCAGAGTTTTGTGGATAGAAGAAGGAGAGGTGATATGATTGAGACTTTTAAACTGTTGAGAGGTGGTTACAGGGTTGACACTGGGGAGTTCTTTTGCTTAGTTGAACAGTGGGAAGGAGTGATGACAAGAGGCCATCCCTGGAAGTTATGAAAGGAAACTGTGAGCAAGAGGGTGAGGAGTGGTTTCTTTGCATGGAGGGTGGTTGAACCATGGAATGCATTGCCTGATGGTGTGGTGAGAGCGAGAACGGTCAATGAGTTTAAGGAGCAGTATGATAGACTTTGTGTTACTTAGGGGGGGGGGACCTCCCCTCGATGAGTCTTGACAGACTTTATGTTCTTAAGAAGGACCTCCCACAATGAGTCTATTGACTCCATGGAGGCCTGATTAATAATAATAATAATAATAATATATTGTTGGAGGTGGAGGAAATGTGGGATCTTGGGGTGATAGTGGATAAGTATCTGAAATTTAGGGGACACATTGTGAAAATTATGAGGAGAGGACAACACAAAGAATTCCGAGAATGATGCGGAGGACACTGACTTGTACAAGTAGGGAGATTCGTGTTCTATTATATAAGGCTTTGATTAGGCCACACATGGACTACTGTGCCCAGATTTGGTCACCTGGTTTTCAAAAGGATGAAGAGATGATGGAAAGGATCCAGAGATGACTGACCGACCAAGATAGTTTCTTATCTCAGGAATGTCGAATACGTTGAGGAAAGCTTGAGAAGATACAATTTGCAGAGTCTAGTGGATAGGAGGAGGAGGAGGGGGTGATATGATAGAGACCCACAAGTTGGTAAGGAGTTGTTATAGGATCAATGACGGAGAGGTTTTATAGAAAACAGTGGGAGACCAGGGGAGAACCAGAGGTCATCTCTGCAAGCTGTATAAGGAGGGTGTGATCAGGGGTGAGAAATAGGTTTTTTGCATGCAGAGTTATGAATGATTGGAGTGCCTTGCCTGAGAGTGTGGTGTCTGCAGAGAATTTGAGTGTGTTTAAGGCATGGTATGATGAACTGTGTGTATTACAAAAGGACCTCCTAGATGAGTCTTTGACTCCATGGGGTCTTGGGATAATAATAATAGTAATTAGTTTATCTTACTCAAGATTACATGGTGATCACTTCCAATTTCAAATCCTCTGTAATCTATAGTGTCCTGCACCAGTGAGAAAACATCACTATCAACAATGACATAGTCAATGAGACTTTTCTTATTTTTTGCCTCTTTGTTCCACGTGAATTTGTGCACATTTTTATGTTGCAATGTTGTATTAGTAATAACCAGTCCATGTCCTGAGCAGAAATCCAACAGAAATATTTGCCATTATTATTAGTTTTGCTCTTTTCTCCAAATTTTCCCAAAATATATCTGTATATCTGACAATCATTTCCTTCAGTGGTATTTAGTTCCCCCAACAAGAACCAACTTTTCCTATTTCATTGTTGCTTGCTTTCTCCAAAGCCTCAAAAAACTCCTCCACTTTTATCTTAAAAGAGACTTGTTTATGCCTTAGTAGAACCTTCTGTGGGACAGAAGGTTCTACTAAGGCATAAACAAGTCTCTTTGTCCAGTTCCCCATTCTGATATTTGCCCACATTACTCTATTTGTTATTGCTTGCCATTCAAGAAGATTAGCCTCATATTTAGTGTGTGTTGAATATTATGGCTACCTTTTTCCTGATTGTTATTGTTTGAATATAATATTTTCTATTTATTGCTTACAAAGATCACACCAGTTTTGTCTTTTTGTTTCAGTCACTCCTATTATGTTGATCTGGTACTTATCCGATTCTTCTGTTAGCTCCGTTTCTTTCCCATTCAGGCTTCTTATGTGTTGCAGGATTTGTTCCAGTAGCTGAATTTTCACTGTTCACCCTGGTTCTCTGGTGAAAACAATGGGTGCCTTGTTTAACCAGGCAATGCTTCAGCAGACATGAAACATGAATATGAGTTGAGCAATATGTCCTCTAAACTTCAACTCTCTAATTACTACTACTACTCCCAGATCCCTGGCTTCATCGATTGTCTGGAGTACATTTCTCTTAATGTGGTACACAGCTTGTAATCTTTGTATCCCAAAATACATATCTTTACACTTTTCCACATTAAATTGACATCCATTATGTTTTGCCCATAATGTCAGCCTATTTAAATCATCCTACAAGCTGGCTACCTCACTTTAATTAACTATTTCCTACCCAACTTTGCATCATCAGCAACAACTGAATATCTCCCTTTCATATTATTTCCTATGTCATTTATGTACAAATTAAACAGCAGTGGTCCAAGCAGAGAGAAATGCAGCAGACCAATAATGAGCTGCATTCTCCTGAATTCTATTGTTCCATATACCACTTTTTGGCATCTGTGTATCAGCCTCCCTTGTATCCATATCATGAGTTCGTTGCAGTATCCTGTCACACCTTTGCAAAATCCATCATCATGTAGTCATAAAAAGTAAATTACTAGTAAATTATTCTTCTCATTGAGTATCATTCTTATCTACATTCCTGAATTCCCTTTTCGACAAACTTTACCAGTACTTTTATTAGCACTCTTGAGGTACTGATTAGTCTGTATTTTGTTACTACAGACTTAGATCCTCCTTTATAAAAAGAAATTATTTTACCCTCCTTTCACTCCTTATGACTTCACAAGAGCTGATACTTAAATTAAACAGTCTAGTCAAAGGCATTGACAGTTATCCTGCACGTGCTCATAAAATGTGATCTGGAGAGTAGCAGGGAATGAGGTGGAATATGTTGCCGGAATCTGTTATGAGTGCCATGGTTTGTTGATAAATGCACTCCAGGGCATTACAATAGGCATTTTGTACACAGTCAGGACCTCACATGATGAATCTTCAGATCCATAGAGACTGCTATACAATAATAATAATACAGGACATGACATCTCCCTAAGACGGTTACTCCATCTACCCACTGCTGCATCTACGAGCCAGCCTGGTTGGCTGAGTGGATACCGTATTCGCTCTCCAGCCAAAAGGCTGCGGGTTTGAATCCCACCATGGGCATGGATGTTTGTGATTGTCTGTGAAAATACCAGTAGTGGTCGACAGTAGGTGACGGTGTAGTTGCAGTCAGATGGTGATTGAATGGTAGAGACGGAGTTGTAGAGCAGGTGCCCTCCCTCGATGAGTCCTTGGACTCCCTGGAGGTGTCAAATAATAATAATATAACATCTAATCTGACAGCTGCATTGAGATTCTGCAATATCCTAAATATCTCCAATTCATCAACATCTGTTCTCATATCAGTTCTGTCACCTCTACCAGTACACAGCAGTATCCTCACACTTGGATGATATATACTCTAGCAAAGTGTTCATTGAGTAGTTCTATTATTTCATCTGCCTCTGTCACTGAATATCTGAAATTCAGTGACAGAGGCAAATGAAATAAAAGAATACCCTTCCCACCATCAGCACTCATTAAAGTTATCCTTCCATGGTTATTTTTCTGATACTTACCACATAATGAAAGAATGCTTTCAAATTGCTTTTAATCTCCAGGCTAATTTTTTCTCATAATCTGATTTTGCCTTCCTTACAATGCTGATTATCATTCTTGCCTGACCCTTGTGCTGTTCATGAGCTTGTTGGTCACCTTTCTCATAAATTAGAGATGCCAAGAAATTATATTCTTGGTTTAATCCTTTATCCAAGTGTAAGCAAAGAAAGTGGGCACATGAAGTAACTTTACTGCTGGGAAACTCAGAAATAGAGGCTAATGACTTCACATCACTTGCAATAGTATTTCATAATGCAAAGCACATATCCTTATGGACATGTATAATGTTGGAAGTTTATTTTGCACTTGGTTAGACTATAATAAATTTAGTTTAATCCTTTATCCAAGTGTAAGCAAACAAAGTTTGCACCTGAAAATATCGTCAGACTGAGGTAAGGTGATACATCCCTTGGCAACTGGTAGCAAAAGTGGGCCAAGCTCTCATCACTCCTTGTCTCAGTATCTCTCATAATGCAAAGCACATCTCCTTGCAGACATATATACTGCTATGCATTAAGGGTAGGACCACTACCCAGACCGGTTTCGACCTTTATTGAGGTTTCGTCTGTGGGAGGCAGACCCAGAGTGGTGATACTAAGGCAGAAGCAATGGAGAGGTCATATTTACCTGTACGAGTTGCCAACCGGTGTACCACCTTATTATTAAATTACTCTGGATTTAGAACGTCCAACAACTTCCTCTAAATCCAGAGTAATCTATACTATTAAATAATCTTTGTACTTGAGTTTTCTGTTATTAATTTTGTATCGATATGTCTACTCACGGTATACCTCTTTTAAAACTCCCAAGAATGCCTATAACTTTTGGTGAGGTTGCACTAACCAATGCCAATCTCCTCCCTCTTTTCCCTGATACTTCTAGAAACCGTCTAATCCCTATAGACCATTATGACATTAATAATAATTAAATGATTAAATTAAATAATAATGACATTAAAAACAAAATAACAATAATACGGATACTACTCTACTTGCATATTACACAAAAATCTTAGCTGATGCATAATTCACTTATAATCAAGGATGTAGATTACATACAGTGTTGAAGATATCAGTGGAAAGAAAAATTTTTGTAAAAACTATATATATATATATATATATATATATATATACAGGGTCATCAAAATTAAAGCATCTCTGTTTAAGGTCTTGTGGAGCACCATCGAATGATCCAAATGCTGAGGAACTTTAGCAATACATCGTGCATCATGCAGAAAATATCTGAGAGAGAGAGAGAGAGAAAAAGTAGTTCCAAAATTCGCCAGGAGTGCTGTATACACCAGATGCATGGAATTTGAATATCATGCAACTCAGCAGGTGCCAGGAGGGTTAAAAAAGATGGACACAAGATTTTTAACTTCATTCTGGTTGTTAATACTGTACCCTACAGTGATGACACCAATCTTGCCCCAATGTGTTTTGCTTGTGTAGCTGTACTACTTAAATAATTGCAATGCTGTTGCCATACTCTAGAAATGTCATTGCCTGAAAAAATATCAACGAGGTCCACTATCTTTATGTGCTCTGTGACGAATATTTAGTCATTTGAATATGTAGAAATGGGATCATTGGGAGTTAGACCTGTCAGAGACAACAAACCAATCAGTTCAGAACAAGTGAATGAACCTACTACTGCCGTTGTGAAACAGGCCATGAATAATAGTGTTGGTTTCTGCAGTCCAAGTGCTGTATCAAGACACATGGATGTGCTTTACATGGAACTGTCTGGAAAATTCTACAGAAGATTCTGTTCATTCTGTAGATTCATTTCTACCGATTCAAGGTAAACCTGACACAGGAGTTGCACCCAGAAGACTTTGAAAATCCACTGACATTTGCAAGTGAAGCTGGATGCTCCATGGCTGCAGATGACTCTGCTGAGATGAGGCTCACTTTCACCTGAACAGAGCTGCGAATACCCACAACTGCTGAGTATGGGCTATATAAAACCCATATGCAATTCAACAAATTCCTCTGCATTCACTCAAAGTTGCTGTCTGGTGAGGGTTTACAGCTTCATTTATCATTGCACCATTCTTCTTTGAGGACATTTGCCAGTCAGATCCTGTGACCAGCTCAGTTAATGTAGTGAGGTTTTGTGATATGATAAACAATTTTGTTGTGCTACAGTAGTGTCTGTGCATGGATTCAGTCATTTTCATGCAGGATGGGAGGGCCCTCTACACATCGGTCGATCCAGGATACTCTTTAAGAGCATTTCAAGGTAGCCAGAGTGATCAGCTGTGTGTTTCCCACTGCATGGCTACCTTGCACAACTGATCTGATCCCCCTGAGACTTCTGGCTCTAGGGATTTCTCAAAGACAGGGTTTATCAGGACGGCATCCTTTGTAGTCCCGATAAACTCTGTCATAATGGGAGGGCAGCACACTGAATTGTACAGCCACATGAATGCATAAAGAAAGTGAATAAAAATGTGTTATTTATGCTTGTGTCACTTTTCTCCTTCTTACACACACAGAAAAATTACCACCTTTATATTCAGTACATCATACAGTATAGCATATGGTGGTGAGTTTTGGAATTACTCTCCCCCTCCCCCATTCCTCAGATATCGCTTTAGTATGCTGCACAATGTATTTCTTCAAAGTTCTGCAGCATTTGGATCACTGGGCTGCACTCCACAAGGCTGGGATACTTTAACAGGGATACTTTAATTCAATCATCCTATATATAAAATTAATATTAATAATAATAATATAACAATGATAATAATAATAATAATAAATCCTAGTCCACCCACGGTAAGAATGTAAGATCAGCTCTAAATTTAGTATAAAAATTAAATGCCAGTCTTGCCCAGGTTGGTCAATTTTTTTTTTTTTAAATTGTAATTCTTTATCTGGCTGCCACTCACAAAATGTCCAGGGCGATGAAGTACATTTCTCCCCTTTCCATGATGAATGACGAGTGGTGGGTGCTGCAGGCTAAGAGATTACCAGAATCAATACTGGTGATCTCTGATTAAATGGTGGGCCTGTAAATAGTGGGGAAGTTGGTGCAAGTTGACTGTTGATAGCTTTTTCCATTATTTTGGATAGGATTGAGGTGATGGCAATTGGTCAGTAGTTGGACAGAGAACTTTCTTTTTTTGGAATAGGTTGGATATAATACTTGCATCCATGTGCTGGGATAAATGCCCAGCTGAATATAGAAGAATGAAGAGATGCCATCAAAAACAAGACATAAGTTGTCTTGTCTTTTTTACAAAAAAAAAAAAAAAAAAAAAAAAAACCACTAGAGGTATCAAAGTGCTCATACCAGCATGGTAGTAGGAGGAGAATTGCATTTGTGTACAGGTCTGGGGAAAAGGAGTAATACCAAGTGGTCAGCTTTGTAACTGCTATACAAGAAGGTTATCAGAAATTCAGGTAGGTAGATGCATGATTTGGGTTAGGTCACTGGTTATACAAAGATTTCTGCAACTCATCCAGCTTGATTGTTTGGTGCTGACAAAATTGAATCAGTGGGAATTATGGAGGTTAGAAAGATGACCTCACCATTTGGATAGCTGGACTGCAAATGACTAAACTTCTTCAAGAGGAAGGGGAAGAGAGAGAGAGAGATCAGAGTAGTCTTCAAACTTTGGAGACATGCAGCAGTTGAATATTACTAAATGAGACAAGGAAACTGGAGACTAGAGGAGGGCAAAATCTGGAGATTCTAAATCAGCTATTATCTGGCAAGCAATGCAAGTTCTTCTAGAAACATACCACCCTTGAGGCAAAAAAGGAATTGTGAAGTGTGTAATGTAATCTGAATATTGAAGATGGACAACAGTGGATGTAAATGCAATTTGGATTTCTGTCAAGATGAAGAGGTCTGTTCTGGATGACTCTACAGGGAGGGTGAATGTCATTTATGTTGGTGATGTTAGGAAAGTAAATATGAAAGCAATTTCTTTTTCATAGAGATTCTGGTGCAATTTGTATGGTGTGCTTGGTCTGTCTTTTTTTTTTTTTTTTTTTGCTGGGATGGGTTTTTGAAGATTTCTTTTTGTTACAGTGTCAACATCAATGTTTTTATATTTTATTATAGGTTCATTTATGGCAAGGACATGAAGTGAAAAGAGGAAAACCCATGGGCATGACACTCATACAGACAACAAGTCTTCTTGCCATTACATCGCCTTGACAGTGTCTCCCACATACCACTACATGATCTCTCTCTCTCTCTCTCTCTCTCAGGCATGACCTGGCAAGCTTCCTGACTCACCACTGGGAGGTTTGGGTCCATGCATTATCTGGGGCTGGCCTACACCACTGCTGTTTGTACTGACATATCCTCAAAATGTACCAGCTCTCTAAACATGTTTGGTATGCCCTTCAAGGCATGCTAAACATACTTATGTTGGATCCTATTTCGTCTTAATCTATACCTTGGATCCGACATGTTATTTACTATGATGTTCTTAAACAAAATAGAAAGTTGCTAGTTGATTTCTAATTCAAATATAAAGAAAATTTATATTTAAAGACTGCGCCACTTTATATCTGAATTAGTTCAAGAATTGAAGATAAACCAACTCACAACTACCTCTCCTTTTAGGTGTTAATAATATATATATATATATATATATATACTGGCCGAGAATATTTAACTTACTTAATTTACCCGCTTTGGTTCGAATATTTTATGAATGGTGCAGTAAAAGAGATTCAGGCAAAATACATCTTTTGATTAACAAAAACAAACATTTAATTTTAGAATCACAAATTTTACACTTAAGTTTAAATCAGTAATTAAGATATCACAAACATTTCAGCTTCTCTGATAAGTACAATCATACAAACTCAGACAGTGGTAAATCTGTTATCTCTAATACAGTCTTCTTACAGTTGCTTAAGTTCCAAATACAATAAAAATTGCAGTAACACACCTCTTCACAAACAAACACTTTTAATTTTACACCTCAGTTAATTCTCACTAATAGTTACTGTTAATATAAGGAAATTCTAGGATGAAACTTACACACTTCTCTGTATAGAAATATTAATGGTTGGAATAATCTTACCGATAATCTTTTTTCTTCATCTACTTATACGTAAACACTTTTTATAACTGTAAACACTTTAAACAGTATACGGCACTCATTAAATAAATCTTCTAAGCAATAACTGAATTAATCATCGGTCACTATACACATAAACAAACGTTCTTGCATGAAATGCTACTGATCTCTTATGAATTAAGGCAATACACAATAATTCCTTAACTTGAGGTTTTACATGCATAGCTGTTCATTCTTCCTGCATTCAAATAATTCTTTAGGCACAATAATTCTAATCACAGTTAACAGTAAACTTCAATTTTACAGCCTCCACTATACTCTAGAAACTTCGTACTTTGCTTCAAGGTTCCGTATGTCCTTGAAAGGTCGGCGCTGAAATTAAATCTTAACTTAAGTATCGCTGGTCTATTTAATAGTCACTCAGCTGTCTTCCATAGCTATAATTGTTATTCAACAATTTATTAGCTAACCGCCTCTCGACTAGTAGACTTTATTAGCTGCTTGAGTGACTTGCCGACTCGCTATTATCGCACTGTGATTCCCGAATGCTCTGATTCCAACCTAATGCCAATCCTCTCCTTTTTCTCTCTCTTAATTCTTCTAATCTCCTCTTAATTCATTAATAATTTCAGCGTTCATCGCTAATATATCTGTTCTTCCTGCCTCAATTATTCTCGTGATTTCTTTCTAAAACTCTTTTCAATAAACCTCCTCACGCAGTGTTCCAAAAACGTGCTCGCTCACTTATATACGTTTCATGACAACCAAACAAAATATAATAAAATTGAGGTATTGCATAACGCTAAACTTCTACAAATAGGAATAAATAAAGAATATTTATATTTCAATTAATGCGCAGTTAAATTATCACGTGGACAGGGATACACAGCGTGAGAAAGGTGGATGCTCCAAGAGGAGGTGAGAGAATGTGTAGGCAGAAAAGTAATGGGATGATCAGGGATCAAAAGGAAACAGATGGAATTGCAAAGGGTTCTAAAATGAAGAAGCAGAAAGGGAAATGGCCCCAGTCCAGCATGGAGAGATCACATCGAGTGAGTGGTATCAGTGGAACTAGCTGTAGATCCAGAAATGAGTTGTTGTGTTTGTATACCAATGCTAGAAGTTTAAGAAACAAGGCGGATGAAATGGTTGCACTAATTGCGTCTGTGCACCCAGAGATTGTCGGAATAAGTGAGACATGGTTAGATGAGGACGACATCCTGACAGGAATAGAGATGGAAAGGCATGATGTGTTTCGTGAGGATAGAAGGGGAAAAAGGGAGGAGGAGTGCTATTGATGATAGAGAAAGAGTTATGTCCATACAAGGTAGAGATGCAAGAGGGAAATGGGGCCAGTGGTTTTGAGGCAGTATGGTGTGAGATAGAGGTGAATAGAATCAAATACTTGGTGGGATGTTGTTATAGACCTGGTAATGTGGATGGTGGTGATAGTGAAATGTATAGTCAAATAAGCCAAGCAAATAAGAAAAGGGTGATCATTATGGGTGATTTTAATTATGGCAATATAGACTGGAATGAAGAGATAGCAACTGGAAGTAAAGAAAATGAGTTTCTTGAGTTTTTGAGGGATAACTACCTCAGACAGTATGTAACAGAGGGCACAAGAGGATTAAGGGTCTTGGATTTGGTCATCTCATCGGAGGATGTAATTATCAATGAGGTATCAAATCATCCACCAATTGGTGAAAGTGACCATGAGGTGATTACTTGGGTGGTTGCCAGCAGTGCAAGGACCCCTGTGAAAAAAGGGTATATGTGGAACTACAAGGGGGGTGATTATGAAGAGCTCAGGAGACAGCTTGCAGGTGTAGCATGGAATGAGGAGTTAGCTGGAAAAGAGATCAATGCAGCTTGGGGGATTTTCAAAAAATATTTAGTGGATGCAATGTCTAAATGTATACCACGGGTGAGAAGGTTAAATAAGTTAGGTGTGAGATGGATGAATAAAGAGATTAAGCATGCAATACAGAGAAAAAGGGCATTGTGGAGGCAGCATAAGAGAAGTGGAAGTAACCAATTTCATGAGTTCTACAAAGACCAGGCAAGGAGAGTGACTTGGTTGGTGAGAGTAGCTAAAGAGAGGTATGAACAGCAGTTAGCTAATGAAGCTAAAAAGAATCCTAGGGAGTTCTTTCGATATGTAGCCAGCAAAAGAAAGAATGATTATGGAAGGATGACATTGATTGGAGGAAATGGTATAAAGACAGCTGTTGCAGAATGTGGTGGAGATACTTAATGAGCAGTTCATAAAGATCTTTCAATCTTGTGAATGTGACTTCATGGAGAGATTAAGAGCAGTTGATGATGGGGAGGAGAGACTGACTATAAGTGAGCAAGAGGTGTTTGGGGAGTTGAGTAAACTAGATGTAAATAAGGCTGTGGGACTTGATAATATATCACCGCGTATTCTGAAAGAATGTGCCAGAGAGTTGACACCTGCCTTGACATATTTTTTTAATACGAGTCTTGCACTTGGTCAAGTCCCTAAAGAGTGGAAGGAGGGCAAGATTGTGCCACTTCATAAAGGAGGTGATCGAACTCAAGCATCAAACTATAGGCCTATCTGTGTGTCAGGTGTTGTGGTTAAGTTGTTGGAGAAGCTTGTGAGAACTAGGATCCAGAGTTGGGTTGACAACAATGGTATAATTTTTGATGGACAGCATGGATTTGCTAAAGGGAGGTCGTGTTTTAGTAATCTACTTACTTATTACAATAAAGTGACTGCTTCCTTGGACAGAGGAGAAGGATACACAGTAATATACTTGGATTTTGCAAAAGCTTTTGATAGAGTACCTCATGATAAGTTGACAGTCAAACTAGAGCAGATGGGGTTGGATATTAGATTAGTGCATTGGATTGGAGACTGGCTATCTGATAGGTATCAACAAGTTGTGTATGGGGGTGCAATATCCAGGAAAAGGAAAGTCACTAGTGGAGTGCCTCAGGGATCTGTTTTAGGGCCATTACTATTTAACTTGTATATTAATGATATTGGCGAAGATTTGGATGGAGATATTCAGTTGTTTGCAGATGATGCAAAGTTGGGACGAACCATAAAGAGTAGTGAAGATGTTGTGGCCTTGCAAGAAGACTTGAATAAATTGAGTGATTGGGCAAGCAAATGGGGATGTGAGTTCAATGTTGCAAAATGTAAGGTTTTAAAATTTGGAAAACAAAGATGGGATGCAGAATTTATGCTTGGTGAGAATATATTGTTGGAAGTAGAGGAAATAAGAGATCTGGGAGTGATAGTGGATAAGGATCTAAAATTTAGGGGACACATCGCCAAAATTGTGAAGACAACACAAAGACTTCTGGGAATGATGAGGAGGACACTGACGTGTAGAAGTAGGGAGATTCTTGTTCCATTGTATAAGGCTTTGATTAGGCCACACATGGACTATTGTGCCCAGATTTGGTCACCTGGTTTTCAGAAGGATGAAGAGATGTTGGAAAGGGTCCAAAGGCGACTGACTAAGGTAGTTTCTGACCTCTGGAATGTCGAGTATGAGGAAAGATTGAAAAGATGTAATTTGCAGAGTCTAGTGGAGAGAAGGAAGAGGGGAGATATGATAGAGACCTACAAGTTGGTAAGGGGTTGTTATAGGATCAATGGTGGAGAAGTTCTACAGAGAATAGTGGGAGATCAGGGGAGAACCAGAGGTCATGCCTGGAAACTGTATAAAGAGGGTGTGAGTAGGGGAGTGAGAGGCAGGTTTTTTTCGTGCAGAGTTGTGAATGATTGGAATGCCTTGCCTGAGAGTGTGGTGTCTGCAAGGAGTTTGAATGTGTTTAAGACCCGGTATGATGAGATGTGTGTGAGATAAAAGGACCTCCTAGATGAGTCTTTGACTCCATGAGGTCTTGTTTAATAATAATAATAATAATAATAATAATATTAACATAGTAATAATTAAAATAGCTTAATAATATTTAATACAGTCTTATCACTATTAATACATATATCTTTGATTAAATAATTAGATATTAGACAAAATTAAGGTAGTTATATGAATATTAAATTATAAAATAAATTATTTACATTAAATAATTACAAGTTTAGCTTATGTGATGGAAGATCATGCTGGATTCTGAAGCAAATGCTAATTACTCAAATTACTACATATTCAGAATCCAACAGTTACACTACATGGCAAAGAGGGGAAGAACAGACACTGGAACCCCTGTTCTCAAGACAAAATATAGCATTCCCTACTTCAGGTCTCATATAGTCCTGGTAGTTTTATTTTATGGGTTATGAAAGTCATCTACCACCTAGAGAGTCTAGTTCACATTTCTCCAACTAGGAAGATATTTTTCTGCAGCAGAAATTCTCAGTGGGTTTTCCAGCACCCTTTCATGGAAATAGGTCATACCACAGGAAGGTGAGATTGTCTTGCCTGCAGGAATGACAGAGAGCATGACTATGACAATTAAGTGAAGTGAGAATGTGGATGAGGATTATAGTGAAAGATCATGAACAATCTGAGAGATAGCATGAACTAGGTGGCAAGAGTTCTAGGGCTATGTAGCAGAAAGGTGTGAATGGGAAAACAGTGGATGTACTGCACATATATGATAATGAAGAATTAAAGGAGAGCAACAATAATGAATGACACAATAGTGAGAAAGTGTCCAAAGAGAGGTCTGGAATATGTGTATGCCTAGAACGTATTTGGATAGAAAAGAGCCATATTCAAGATGAGCTACATTTGAGCATGGAAGGATGCAAACATCCGGAGAGATTGTTCTCTAGACGTGTGAGAGGACTAGAGCAGGGAAACTACAGTTACCAGGATGGATGGTAGCAATATGGTATCTTGTGTGATAGTCCATTGGGAAATGGAAGGATATATGATTTATCACAGAGTCAAATGGAGTAGGGGAGAAATAATAGTAGGTATAGGAATACAGATATGTACTAGTGCATCTCTAAGCAAAGTCCATGATTATCTGGAATAAAAGGAATGAATTGGTGTAATCAATAGCCTAAGACAACGCGAAGACAGACTGTTGGAATCACTGAAACATGGTTGACAGAAGAGGATATGCTGGATGGAACAGAAGTAGAGGGACATAGCATAAATGATAAGCTGTGTCTTTCCAGAATGAAGAATTTGGAAAGAAACAGTACTAATGGTTTTGAGAGCACATAGTATAACACAGAGATTGGCAGAACAGAATATTTAGTGGGATGTTGCACTATAGGCTAAGTAGCACAGAGGATGAAAAGCAGGAAATGTTCAGGCAGTTTAGTTAAGCAAGTGCAAAACAAGTCATCATTATGAAAGATTTTAACTATAGTATAAACTGAGAATTATAAATATCTGTTTCTGACCAAGAAGTAAGTGCTGTAGTCGAAACTGAAAAAAATCCTATTTGAGGATACACCCACAGAAGAAGATGATCATTTGGAATACCTAAGCAATATCTTTAATAAAGATGGCAGATCAAGATAAAATATTAGAACAAAAATTGCAAAAGCAACAATGGCACTCCAAAAATTAAAACCACTATGGATAGATAACAAGTTTACAATTACCAATAGATTACACCATATTGCCATACTAGTTAACATTTAGTACTTCTATATGGAAATGAAACTTGGACCCTGCTAAAAGAAGAAAAAGAGTTTGTTGGCATTTGAAATGAGGTGCAATAGATGACTCCTAAAGATACCATACACTGATCACATCACAAATTTTAAAGTAAGACAAAGAATCAGTTCTTTCACCAGTCAAAGAGATAACTTCATAACTAAGATTCAAAGGAAACAACTTATGTGGCTTAGTCATACCAGCAAATCAAATGATCTAAAAATACAAATTCTTGAAGGACTTATTCCAGGAACTCAAAAAAGAGACAAGCCTAGAATAAACTGGATAGATAATATAAAAAGTTGGACTGGTACTTCACTTACAGAGCTGAAAGCAAAGTATTGATCAAGGACTGAATGGAAGATTTCTGTAAGGAACATTTCCTAATATCTACTCTACAGTCCTTTATGGTCTATGGCAGGGGTTCTCAACCTTTTCCAGTGGCGTACCACTATATTTACTTCAAGACATTAGATGTATTGAAGTAAGCAAATCTGCTTTTGTACCACCCAGCAATGTCTCACGTACCACCAGTGGTACACGTACCATAGGTTGAGAATCCCTGGTCTATGGGATTATGGTGATAAATTGAGAAGAAAAAACAGCATATAAACAGTAGTAAGGGAGCAGATTTCTAGAATTCTTGAAGGGCAAATGTCTTAGGAACACATACTAGAGGAAACATGAGGTTCAAGGTTTTGTTTTGGATTTGGTGCTAGTATCAGAAGATATGATTACATAAACAGAAATGTCATATTGCTCCTGATTGGTGCACTTGGAGGATGAACAGATGCAGATGAAATATGCAGAAGTATCAAGAAGAATGGAATTTATGTTGAAGTATTAGTATTATCATCAGTATTACAGGACATCTCCAAGGACTCATTGCATGTGGGCACTGTACTCCATATATATTCTGCCATCTGTACAACTCAAGCCTCCATATACACATAAAACTGCTACTACCACCTAATTACTCACTAAAACTATTTCTGTTCTGTAAACTGCATGTATTCTCTTCATGGATTTGCCTGTGTGTGTGTGTTGAAAAACTCATATTTAGGAGAAAAAACCTGCTACCACTATATGAGATCAGTTAACTTGCCATCAACTGAAAAAAGCTAATATAAAGATTACTCTGATCCAAATGAAGGACACAGTACCCCACTATTCTTCCAGTTGAACTATAGAGATACTGAAATTATAAGGCAGATGATTATAATAATCTTAGAAATTGGATTAAGAAGTGAAGAAATATTTATTAACAGCAATGATAAGCTGCATACTTCAAGTGAAGAAAGATAAGAGGAAGGGGGAAAGTAGTTGTAGGAGGAATATAAAATGCAGGTTACAAAAGTGCCCAAGTATAGTAATGAAGACAAAATGGAATATGGGCAAGAATCAACCCCTGTGATCCAAGGAAAATCCTAAGGCCTACTTTTGTTATGTGCCAGTAGGGAGAGATATTCCTGTGGAAGTATGACATTGTTAAATGGAAATGTAGGCCAAGTAATGCAAATAGCTTTAATCACTTTCTTTAATGACTGCTTTATTGGGGTATTTCATTCTAGAGAAGTAGGTTTTATGAGTCCTTGGATTCCCTGGAGGTGACAAATAATAATTACTAGAAGACGCAAAAGGTTCAAAGTTGAAAATATTTCAAATATTTTCAACTTTGAAAATACTTGAAATATGTGGCCTTGAGGCAAGATGGGATTTCACCATGTCTTTTAGGAGAATGTGCCTTGGAACTTAACAGCTCTCTTGACCAGGCTGTTCTGGAGAAACTAAACAATGTATACAAAACTGAGAAGACAAGGGTAATGTAAAAGTGCTCATGTTTCAGTAATCTGCTTGCCTTTTATAATGGAATAACAAGAGCAGTTGATGAAGGAAAGATATATATACACTAGGGGGCTCCGTCCCCTGGTAGGCCAGTTCTCCTTGAATTCTGATGACTCGAATTTTGAAGACTCGACACTTAAGGTAACCCCTGAATGTTGAGCCTTCAAAAGGGGGGATCCCCAGCACCTACGGCACCCCCCCTCCCCCAAGTTCCGGACTGGTAGGCAGGTTCTCCTTGAATTCTGATGATTCCAATTTTGATGACTCGACACTCAGGGTAGCCCCTGAGTTTCAAAACGTTTCATAAAAAACCTTATTTTATATTATAGAGTAGATATATATAAGGCATATGACAGTGTTCCACATGATATGCTGATATTTAAGTTGCAGCATATAGGTTTAGATATAAGGTTAATGAACTAGAATGGAGATTGGCTATCACACAGATATCAAAAAAGTTGTGTACAAGGGAGCATAGCAAGGAGCAAGGTCATGTGGGATTTTTCACAGGATTCAGTGGCAACACCCCTACTGTTCAACCTTCATCGATGACATTGTAACAGATTGTAAGGGGATATTCAGTTGTTTGCAGTAATAGTGCTAATGAAGTGGGCCTTCAGAAGGATTTGAATAAGCTGGACAGGTGGGCAAAAGAATGAGGAATGCAATGAAAAATTAATGAAATGAAATTCAAGGTTTTGATTTCAGGAACATTGATAGAAAATTGCATACTCTAAAAGTGGAACTATACTAGAGGAAGTGAAATAGCTGAGAGATTTTGGGGTAATGATTGATAGAAATTTGAAGTTGAAGTTTAGGGGACATATTGCAAAGGTGGTGAAAGTAACTCAGAGATTTTCAGTTTGACTAGCAGGAAAAAAAATAATGGATTCCAATGAATAAAGCTCTGACAAGACAACATCTCAATAATGAAGAGGACAAATTAACCTTGGAGAGGATACAGAGGCTGATATCAAAAATTATCAGAATTATTAGGTTAATTGTGATAGAATAGGAATGAAGACTACAGAGTTTGGCCAAGATAAAACAAAGAGGTGACATGACTGAAATTTTTAAACTGCTGAGTAGTATTACTGGATTGACACTGAGGAGATATTCTGTATCATAGAACAAAGGGAAACAGCAAGAACAATGGGTTGGTAGGTTGGTTGTTTTTAATTTATTGCCAAAGCAACCAAAGCTATGAGGCTAGTGTATTATGTCTGTAAACTGTGTGTGTTCACATGGCCAGTTTGCCTGTTATACATGATAAAAAAAAATTAAGGGAGGAAAAACTGATGCCACTGTATGGACCATCTGAAGCACCTTCACATCCTAGATGGAATTAGAATCCAGGTATTTAAAAACAAAGGCATCATTAATACCAACTGGCAAGTAACCTGGAAGTTGCAAAAGAAAATAGTAAGGGGATGAGAAATTTTTTTGCATGGATGATGTATGAACTGTGAACCATGATAGGATAATGAGAATGTGAACAGCAAACATGTTCAAGGAATGGCATGAGAAAGAATGTGTTGTCTAAGATGGACCTCACACAGTGAGTCTTGATTCAATGGAGGTCCTGAATAATAATAATTATTATTATTATTTATTTATTTCAAATTCATAATGAGTGATTATGAATTATCAACACGTTAGCACAAAAATATTTTAATATTTGCCAAATATTTCAGTCTGAAATTAACAGACTATCATCAATGGCTTGATAGGAACAGTTTTTTACAAGGTGGAATACAAACAATTGATCATTCAAAAGTAGAAAGAGCTGCGGGATGTTACATTGCTAAGCACTAAAGAGAGCTAAATTTCATCAGTGATGAATAAATTATAGGTATCAATTCATAATTTCATACAACAATCTTAATTTATAAATTCAATTAAAGATAACATTAGACTAATGTAAGAACTAGAAGGTCTTAATTGAAAAAAAAAAAAAAAAAAAACTGTTATGCGGATTAAACATTCCATATATTTGACAAGGATAGGCAATCGTTTTGATTCAAGTTAGGGTGTTGAAGTAAGGCCTCAGCACTCTCTTTAATAGATGTTCGAATTTATAGCAACATCTGTGTAGAAGGCGAGTCCCGGACCAGAGAATGTTGTGGCTTGTCTCTATCCCATGTTGCGCCAATCCAGACTTATCGGATTTGTTGTGAAGAATGTATAATTGATGTTCTTTTCTTTTTTCTATAGAGCATCCAGTTTGTCCAAAGGATGACAGATTGCAGTCAAATGGAACTTGATATACACCAGGCAGCAACATAGTTGAGCGTTTATCTTTAGAAGAGGAGAAATAGGTGGATATTTTATTAATAAGGATATATGTGGCTGTAAAATCGTATTTCTTCAGAATTCTTGAAATTGGTTCTGAAATTCTGAATGTTGTGTAGTCTTTTCAAAGAAGCCATATAAGTTAATGTAATGATAGTGGAAAGTTCTTTCTGTAATTTGTGGGGAGTTGAGCAATTAGTTCTAGCTCATTGATTTAAATTCCTGTATGATTCCTGATTTTTGATAAGGATGATGAGCAGATTGTTTGAAAATGTACCATCCAGTAAAAGTGGGTTTTCTGTAAACTGTTGTTGTCAAAATATCTGAAGGTGAGTGGATGAGGAGGATGTCTAAAAAGGATAACTTGTCTTTTCAATCTCCATGGTAAACTTGATACGAGGGGGTGTAAAGAACTGATTTTGGCTAAAAAGGAGAAATGTTTATCTTCTAAAGATAAACGCTGTTCTTCCAATTGAAAACTAGGATTATGATTTAGAAGAAACAAAAAACCTTTTAAAACTCAGACTTTATCTTCAATAGAGTTTTTCAAGAACAAAAAAATGCATAGCTATTTAAATCTAATTTAGCAAAACCAATTCTGGTATTGTTTTGTTAGACTAATACAATATTTATGTTATGCACAGTATGTGATTGCAATCTATTCCTGTACCCATCGATGGACAGTTTTCCCATAGATTTAGACATATATTACTGTATGGAAGTTTCTTATTTTGTCCTGCAATTAATAACAAAGCATAATTATTATTATTATTATTATTCAGGCCTCCATGGAGTCGAAAAACTCATCGTGGGAGGCCCTTCCGAAGAACATAAAATCTGTCAAGACTCATCGAGGGGAGATCCCCTCCTAAGAAACACAAAGTCTATCATACTCCTTAAACTCATTGACCGTTCTCGCCCTCACCACTCCATTAGGCAATGCATTCCACAGTTCAAACCACCCTCCACGCAAAGAAACCACTCCTCACCCTCTTGCTCACAGTTTCCTTTCGTAACTTCCGGAGATAGAATTTTGTCATCACTCCTTCCCACTGTTCAACCAAGCGAAAGAACTCCCCAGTGTCAAACCTGTAACCACCTCTCAACAGTTTAAAAGTCTCAATCATATCACATCTCCTTCTATCCACAAAACTCTGCAGTCCACATTCCATCAGCTGATCCTCGTAACTATCCTTGTACAGTCCTGAAACCATCTTTGTCATCCGTCTTTGTATCCTTTCCACAGTTAATTTATCCCCTTCAAATCCTGGAGACCAAATCTGAGAACAATAGTCCAAGTGTGGTCTGATCAGAGACTTATACAGCGGAATGATAACGCTTTTATTTCTGCAGGTCAGTGTCCTTCTCATAATTGCAGCAATCCTCTGTGTTACCTTCACCACCTTTGCAATATGTCCCCTAAACTTCAGGTTTCTATCAACCAACAACCCCAGATCTCCTGTCTCCTCTACTTCCTCCAGCATAACTCCTCCCATAGAGTATGCTGCATCCCATCGATGTTTCCCAAACCTCAAGACCTTACATTTTGCTGCATTAAACTGACACCCCCATTCATTTGCCCATCTATTTAGCTTATTCAAATCCTCTTGCAGGGCTACCACATCTGCACTATTATTAATAATCCTTCCTAGCTTCGCATCATCCGCAAACAACTAAATATCCAGTTGCAATCCACTGGCAATGTCATTGATTTAAAGGTTAAACAATATAGGTCCTAGTACTGAGCCCTGTGAGACCCCACTTGTAACCCTCTGCCTCCTTGAAACTGCTTCACCATACACAACTCTCTGATACCTATCAGACAGCCAATCCAGTTGACCAATCTGACATCCAGCCCCATGTGCTGCAACTTGAATATCAGCTTATCATGTGGCACCCTCTCAAATGCCTTTGCTAAGTCTAAGAAAATTGCAGTATATACCTTTCCCTGATCTAATGTTCTTGTAACTTGATTATAAAAGGCTAGCATATTGCTAAAACAAGAGCGCCCTTTCACAAATCCATGTTGACTCTCACAGATAACATTACCCTCATCTACCCAACGCTGTATACGGTCCCTCACTACTTTCTCCAAGATCTTAACTACTGATGACACACAAACTGGCCTATAATTAGACACTTCCAGTCTGTTACCACCCTTATGCAATGGCACTATCTTACCTTCTTTCCATTCCTTGGACACCTTTCCTGCAGCCAGACTTTCATTGAAAAGCCAGGTTAAAGGCACTGTCAGTTCCCTCGCACATTCTTTCAAAACTCGTGGTGAAATACCATCCAGTCCCAAAGCTTTACTGACATCCAGAGTATTCATTATCTGAAACACACTCTCCTCCTGTACCTCTAAACCTCGAACCAGCCCTATCCCTCTAGCATTAAAACTGACTCCTCTAGGATGAAATACTCCAATAATGTGTTCATTGGTGAACAATTCCAATATGTTCTCTGCATCAGTCACTCTATTCCCATTTTTATCCCACAATATCATTCTTCCACAGTCATTTCTCCTCCTACTGGCCACATAGCTAAAAAATTCCCTAGGATTTTCTTTGGATCTTAGGGCCAATCTCCTCTCATATTCCAGTTTCGCATTCCTTACCACACTAGTCACTCTTCTGGCGTGTGTCTTATATTCTTCATGCATCCTCTCTTCACCTGTCTCCTTATATCTCTTCCATAGCCCTTTTTCGCATGCAATTCCTGTTTAATATTGTTTGTCATCCACTTTACTCCAAATTGTGTCCTCTTCTTCACTCGTGGTATACAACTTAACATTGCTGCTAACAAATATTCTTTCACAATTTCCCACGCATTAATGATATCCCGGCCTTCCAATTCCTCCCTCCATGAAACTTCCCGAAGTTGACGTCTAAGACTATTATAATCACCTGCTTCATAATTCCACATAAGTTCCCGTCTCTTTGATACTCCTGCATGTCTATTCATTTTCCATGTCAAAACTATATGGTCACTCTCTCCAACTGGTGGGAGAGATGTCATCTCAGTTATTATCAACTCTTCTGATGCTATAACCAAATCCAAAACTCTTGAACCTCTTGTTCCCTCTGTTACATGATGCCTAAGACATTTGTCCCTCAAGAATTCTAGAAATTCCATTCCCCTATTGCTACATGCATATTCCTCTCTCCAATTTATACTACTGTGGTTAAAATCCCCCATAACAATCATTCTTCTTGCACTTGCCAAACTTAGCTGTCTAAACATCTCCTAGGTCTGTAGCAACACCCCATTAAATATCCTGTCTTGCCTACCTCTACCTCACACCATATGCTCTCAAAATCATTTGTCTCACTTCCTTCCAAAGCCTCCACTCTTAGAGGACATAGGTCATCACTTATCATAAGCAGTACCCCACCACCATGCTTTCCCCTCCTATCCTGATGAAAAATGCTATACCCAGTGACTTCTATTCCTGTTATATCCCCTTCTGTCAACCATGTCTCAGTGATCCAAATAATATATGATACAAGGTCGAGAAAAATAAAAATATGTTGGATACATTTAGTCTAATGTCTCTATTTAAAATTAGAATACTGTCTACTGTAAGGAGCTATGCATTTCTTGCTTTCAGTAGCATAGGCTCAGAGAAGCAGCTATGAATGCAAGTTAATCCAATTAAGTATTGAGTTGTTGCAAATGAAATGGCCGATTTTAAGGATGATTGAAAGGTATCTGCAAGTTGTGTATGCAGAGATACTATCTCGGAAGAGGAAAGTCACTGGTGATGTGCCACTGGTGATGTGCCACTGTTTTGAGACCATTGTTACTTAATTGGGATGGGCTTAACTGGTGATACATTCAACTGTTAACAGATGATGCACAACTTGGGAGAGTGATGAGGAATCAAGCAGATGTTGTTGTCTTACAGGAGGAGTTGAATAGATTATATGAATGAGCAACAGTACAGAACTGTCAATTCAATGTTTCAAAGTGTAAGATTTTGAAATTTGGTAGGCAACAATGGGATGCAAAGTATACACTTGCAGGGAAATTTTGGAGGAAGTTGAGGAGGTAACAGATTGTAGTGGTGGCAGACAAGGATCTGAAATTCATATGTCACATTGTATAATTTGTGAAGACTACACATCAGATCACGGTAATGATATATAGATTCTAGTTCCATTGTATAAGACCTTGATCAGGCCTCGTATGGATTACTGCGCACAGATTTGGCTCATTGGTTTTCGTGATGATTGGGATAAACTGTAAAGTGTCAAGACAAAACTAAACAGCTCGTAACTGGTCTTTGAGAAGTGGAATATGAGGACAGATTTAAGGAATGCAGCTTACAAAGCCTTGTGAATAAGAGAAGGGATATGATTGAGACATTTAAGTTGGTAAATAGTTGTTACAAGGTTAATATGGAAGAATTTTTTCATAGAATGAGAGAAAGAGTAGAACAAGGGGGATATACCTGGAATCTTTATGAGGAGGATGTGAGCAAGGGCATGAGGAACAGATGCTTTGCACAAAGAGCAGTTGGCAAGTGGAATGTGTATCGTGATACTGTGATGAATGCAGATATATTGAATGAGTTTGAAGCACAGTTTGATGGACTTTATATGTAATAGTGTTTGCCTCTTATGATAAATCTTTTGACTGCATCAAGGTCTAGTGGTGTTAATAATAACAACAATATGTTATTAATAATAAAATATTTTTTTAAAAAAATGAATAATATAAATAGATAAAAATACCAACTTTCCACAAATCTGAAGGCAGCTTTGTTTTTAAAAGATTGCTTGATTGGCAAGATGGATTCCAATATACTGATAATGATTCAACTTTCACCAACTGAAATTAGAGAAAAATAAATCACTACAAACACACACACACACACACAAATATATACACATACATATGTATATATACAGGTTGATCAAAATTAAAGTATCCCTGTTTAAGACCTTGTTGAGCACCACACAGTGATCCAAATGTTGCAAAACTTTGAAACATTGTGAAACATTGTGCCTCATGCAAAAGCAATATCTGAGGAAAAAACAGTAGTACCAAAATTCCTCACAAGCATAAGTAACACATTTTTATTCACTTCCATTATACATCCATGGGCTATACTGTTCAATGTACTGCCCTTCCCAGTATTCCACAAACTGCATCCATTGCATAGTGTGTTCAATGGCAGAATGAAACTGTGCGTGTACTGCATTATGCTGTCTTTCAGCACTGGCAAGTTATCAGGATGATCCCGATAAACTCCGTCTTTGAGAAATCTCTAGAGCCAGAAGTCACAGGATTTCAGATCACTTGAATGAAGTACCCATGCAGTGGAAACACCTGGCTGATCATCCTGACTTCCTTGAAATGTTCTTGAGGAACATCCTGTATGGATCGACTGTGGTGTAGAGAGGCTGCATCCTGCGTGAAAATTGGCTGAATTCATGCACAGGTGCTGCTGCAGCTGAAGCACAATAAAACTGATTATCATATCGTGAAACATCTTGACAGTAACTGAGCAGGTCACAGGAACTGACTGGAGAATGTCCTCAAAGAAGAATGGTCCAGCGATAAACGATGCTGTAAACCCACACCAGACAGTAACTTTGGGTGAATGGAAAGGAATTTGTTGGATTGCACGTGGGTTGTGAATAGTCCGTACCCAACAATAGTGGGTATTCATAGAACCATTCAGGTGAAAGTGAGCCTCATCTCTCCACAAAATCATTCACAGCCATGCAGCATCCAACTCCTTCGAGCAATGAATGTTAAAGCGAATGTCACTCAACTCTCAAAGTCCTGAAGGTGCAAGTGTTGTGTCAGGGTTATCTTGAATGGGGAGAAATGCAGAATATTCCCTAGGATTTTCCAGACTGTTATGTAAGGCACATCCATGTGTCTTGATATAGCATGTGGGCTGCAGGAACTAGTACTGTTATTCATGGCCTGCTCCACACGAGCAGTAGCATATCATTCACTAGTTGTGAACTGAGTGGTTTGCTACCTCTGCCATCCTGTTTCCTCAAATGACTAATCAATCATGGAGAAGCACATGGAGATAGTGGACAAAGGAGTCTGTTTTTTCTGGCAATGAAATTTGTGGAACACAGCAACAGCATTGCAATTGTTTAGGTAGTACAGCTTCGTGAGCAAAGCATGTTTCGGCAAGGTTAATACCATGACTGTGTACAGTGTTACAACTAGAATGAAGAAAAAAATCCTTTTTAAACCCTCCTGGGCATTGTTGCATGATATGCAAATTCCATGCATTTGGTGTTTACATCCCCTGACGGTGAAATTTTGAACCAATTTTTTTTTCTCAGATATTGCTTCCACATGATGCACATGTATTCCTGCAAAGTTTCACAGCATTTCGATCACTAGGTGGCACTCCACAAGGCCTTAAACAGGGATACTTTAATTTTGATCACCCTAAATACACATCCACACACACACACATGTGTGTGTGTATTAAAGAACATATTTTTGATGCATTATAAAATATTCAACTACTGTGCTGATAGCAGCAAGTAAACATTAACCAAAGTTCAATACAAATATCATCACTGAAAGTGAAACAATTGCAGAATTATTTTATACATAAAATGCTCTAAGTAATCTCAAAATCATATTTGTTATCAAATTCCTCATGTGTACCAGTAGATGGAGCACAAGATATTGTGATAGCACGACATGAAAAAATTACATTATTACTAACTTCCTATTGAAAATTTTTCTCCAGATTTATCTTTCATCTGTCAAGACACCAATATTACCAGATTTTATAATTCTATCTTCTAAGGCACTTTTTACTACATCAATTCAAGCTAGATCTTGGTCTCCCTCTGGGTCATTTTCCAGCCATCCAGTCAAAGAATACTTGTTTTGATAACCTATCCTCTCAATTTTTGTTTAAGAAATCAACCGCCTGATATTTGCAATGGTAGCATATTCTTGAATGCTAGCAATCTCGAGTTCTTTCTGAATACCATCTTTTTTTAACATGACCATGCCATTGATGTCGTCTTTGATCTAAGGTTTTATTTTAAACTCAACTCTCAGATAGGTAACTTGAAATTGGTTTGAGCACTGTTTTGTAACAGCTAATTTAGAGTTTAGACAAATTTCTCTTATTCCACATAAATTTCTTCATTAGAAGCAATTTATTAGAAGAATTAGAAAAGCATGCCAGCTTTTCTAATTCTGTCGTTTTATTTCCATGCTTAGTTTGCCATTTTCAATAAATATTGTGCCTAAATAGCTGAAATTTTTTACTTGTTCTACAGGTTTTCAGATATATTTGATGTTCCTTCTTTCATTGCCTTTTTCATTACAGGGATATTACACATATCCTTACAGACATGTATAATGCTATGCATTATGTGAGGGAGCAAACTTCGTTTGCTTACAAACCAAGGAATATAACTTCTTGGCATCTTGAATTTATAGCATAACCAAGTGGGAAAACTTCCAACATCCATCTCTAATTCAGAGTATTTAAGTCATAATTTGGTAAGACACCTTTTGGCTACTCGTATATGGAAATATGACTTCTGCATTACTTCAGCCTTGGTATCACTTCTTGATCTGGCTCCCATTGATGAGACCTCAATGAAGGTAGAAACGGTCTGGGCAGTGACCCTTCCCATAGTGCAGAGCATTATATACATATGTCCATAAGGATATGTGCTTTGCATTATGGGATACTAAGGCAAGTGGTGTGAAGTCATTAGCCTCTATATATAAGTTGCCCAGTCCTGCAGTTACTTCAGGAGCAAACTTTGTTTGCTTACACTTGGATAAAAGATTAAATGAAGAATATAATTTCTTGGCTTCTTTAATTTATAGCTTAACCAAATGGAAAAACTTCCAACAAGCAATTGTAAGGTGGTGGGGATGGAGGAGTATGTTGTATATATATAAATATTTAGTTATATATTATACAAAAAAAAAGGAACAAACATTTATGTATGAAATTCACAGATTTAGAGAACAACTGATTTCGCATCAAGTTGCTTTTTGTATCCAATAATGAGCAATATATATACACCCTTCTCAGGTGTCAATAATTATGGGAATGATCTCAAGCAGTCTCTAGTTTTCAAATTTGTAGATCTTCCAACCTTTCATCTACTTCTTGTTTTTCCTCTCTTGTGATTATAATTTAATGTACTTAAAATTTATTGTTCTGTAGAGGGAAGGGGAAGTCCTGATGCTGGCCATAGTTAGAAGAAAAAAAGAAAGATCATCGAATCTAGAGAAATTTCACTAGATTCATCCCATATTAACAACAGCCTTAGCATCAATCTCTCTGATGCACACATTGCCTCTGTTCAGTATTGGCGCACTCGTGGCAGCTCACGCACGTAGTCAACTTTAATTTAGAACTCAAGCTCCCATTCCTGTTTTTAAAATGTACTATTGTCTTTTATACTAGATCTGTTGATGTAATTTTATCATGTCTCTGTCATTTTTTGTATAATTCTTTGCCTGTGATACCTGAAGAAGTTGAATCATTCAACGAAACTAGTTGTATCTTAATATTAAACCTTGTTGTTTTTTTATTCTCAGAATATAGTCATTCCAACTAATTTTTTATATATATTTTGTTTGGATGTAGTAATGGCAACCATTTTATCACTTGACTTTTGCTTTGAATCTTGGTAATGGACATCTGAATTAGTTGTTTTTAAAACAGTTGTCATTGGGTGATAATTATGCTAGGAAGCAAACATTACCAAAAAACTACCAAATTAAGTTCTCTAATCTCAGAAAAGTTTGTAAATGCCTCTTTAACTACTTTCCAAGGAGGAACTGTGAAGTTAATGATTAAAAAAAAAAAAATTCCATGTGATGATACTGCGTTCCACCATTTTACGGGAGTTCATGGTACCATTAGTCCCCCCAAATTTTATCTAGGCTCCTGAACCGGCATAGGCTGACGAATCAGACCTATGGCTGAGTCAGTATTCCTGACTGTAATCCGTGTGTCCTCAGACCGGTTTGCCTGCTTGCAGGATGAAAAACACCAGATAAACTGGCGGAAAAAACCCTGCTGTCCACGCCCAAGACCAGTTAACTCGGCTATGGCTGAGGAAGATCCTTAAGCTCCTCACGTTGTTGATGGGAATCGAACCTAGGACACTCCTTCCCCAGGCATATGGTTGTGAAGCACAAAGCCACTAGGCTAACTGTGCGGACAGTTAATAATTGAAGGAGAGTGGAAAGAATGTATCAAACTTTCACAAATTAGTGAGAATATTTTGTGCTTAATGAAAGGCAAGGGATATATGCTCCAAGAAGCAAGATAGGATCTCCAATAAATTTCATTTTATTAGAAACACATTTGGAACTGTTCAAATTAATGTCTGGGTGATTATTCTTCATGCCTACTTAAGCAAAAATTAACAAAAGATGTATTTCTGGAATCTTACTGAAAAATCCAATATGCAAATATATTAGTTAAGTGAGGCTTTTTAACTTTTATTATATTCTCAGAAATGTGAAGAACAGAACAAATGAATGAACAAAAAACTAAATATGTGCTGAAAAAGAAATTCTCATATGGCCAAGTGAAACTACAGAACTTTCAGCCAAATGCTATGTTTTATTTATATTGTATAGTATTTCATGTTACAATGTTACTTCTCAGAATTGAATTTCAATTTTAACTACAAATTAGAGGATGAAATAATATTATTGAGCTCATAATATGTAATATGTAAATTTAGAATATGAATACAGGATAAGAATTTAAGAGTTACATATACAGAATATTTGAATTTATAAATTGAAATTCTAAAGTAATTCTTGTAGATAAGCTTATGGGTTGGTTAGACATATTTCTAATTTTTTAGGAAATTAGAAAGTAAACTAAATTATTAATAATAAAAAGTTTAATTAATAACTACCTATATTTCAGAAATGTTACATTGCCATCTTCAGGAATCACAAAACAATGATATGTGGATGCAGGCACTCAGATTAAACAAATGAGGCTGAAGAATAGCAACTGTAGTCAGTCCTAGAGTCCTAAAAGGTGTCTACTAGTGGGCGATATTGGGTTGTCTTGCCCGTTGGACTGATGATATTAGAATGCAAGCTTCCCAAATTTGGAAGTCTCATGCACCCAATTTTGTTGAGATTTGGGAAGTTCTTCAGGCTGAGGCTTATCTACAAGATTAAGGAATAATCTTTTGTACTTGTACTTCCTGCAGTGTAATAAAGTGGCCTTCTTCCAGTGTATTCTGTGGTGTCCAATGTTGTCAGCAAGTCCTGAGTGGCTGTATTGGTGGAAACAGATGTAGTCCTTGTGTTTGGATATTGGTTGTCCTGCCTGTTTGGTCACAGGAGGACAGTTTACAACTGCAAGGGACCTGGAATACTCCAGGTAGGTCTAGGGGAAGTAGCTGGTCTTTGGTAAAGCAGATAAGAGATGCCAATTTCTTATGTGGTTTGTAACTAGTTGTGAGGTGATATTTTCTTAGGATTTCTGTTAGTCTGTTAGGGGACACTTTTTAGGACTCTAGGACTGACTACAGTTGCCTTTCCTCAACCACATTGGCTTATTGGGGAGTTGAGCAAACGAGATGTAAATAAGGCTGTGGGACTCAATAACATACCACGATGTATTCTGAAAGAATGGGCCAGGGAGTTGATGCCGGTCTTGACATATTTTTTTTAATACGAGTCTTGCACAAGGTCAAGTTCCTAAGGAGTGGAAGGAGGGCAAGATTGTGCCACTTCATAAAGGAGGAGATAGAACTCAAGCATCAAACTACAGGCCTATCTGTATGTCAGGTGTTGTAGTTAAGTTGTTGGCGAAGCTTGTGAGAACTAGGATCCAGAATTGGGTAGACAAAAATGGTATTATCCTTCATGGATAGCATGAATTTGCTAAAGGGAGGTAATGTTTTAGTAATCTACTTACTTATTACAATAAGTAGATAGATACACAGTAATATACTAAGTTTGATAGTCAAACTAGAGCAGATAGGGTTGGATATTAGATTGGTGCATTGGATTGGAGACTGGCTATCTGATAGGTATCAACAAGTTGTGTATGGGGGAGCGATATCCAGGAAAAGGAAAGTTGCTAGTGGTGTGCCTCAAGGGTCTGTTTAAGGGCCATTGCTGTTTCACTTGTATATTAATGATATTGGTGAAGATTTGGATGGAGATATTCAGTTATTTGCAGATGATGCAAAGCTGAGACAAACCATGAAGAGTAGAGATGTTGTGGCCTTGCAAGAAGACTTGCATAAATTGAGTGATTGGACAAGCAAATGGGGATGTGAGTTCAATGTCAAAATGTAAGGTTTTAAAATTTGGAAAACAAAGATGGGATGCAGAATTTATGCTTGGTGAAAATATATTGTTGGAGGTAGAGGAAATAAGAGACCTGGGGTGATAGTGGATAAGGATCTGAAATTTAGGGGACACATTGCCAAAATTGTGAAGACAACACAAAGGCTTCTGGGAATGATGCAGAGGACACTGACTTGTAGAAGTAGAGAGATTCTTGTTCCATTGTACAAGGCTTTGATTAGGGCACACAGGGACTATTGTGCCCAGAGTTGGTCACCTGGATTTCAGAAGGACGAAGATATGTTGGAAAGCGTTCAGAGGCATAGACTAAGATAGTTTCTAACCTCTGGAATGTTGAGTATGAGGAAAGATTGAGATGATGCAGGTTGCAGAGTCTGGTGGACAGGAGGAAGAGAGGGGAATATGATAGGGACACAACCCCTTGCAAGTTAGTAAGGGGTTGTTATAGGATCAATGCTGGAGAGGTTCTACTGAAAACGGTGCGAGATCAGAGGAGAACCAGGGGAGTGAGAACTAGGGGAGTGAGAAGCAAGTTTTTTTAATGCAGAGTTGTGAATGATTTGGAATGCCTTACCTAAGAGTGTGGTGTCTGCAGAGATTTGAGTGTGTTTAAAGCATGGTATGATGAGCTGTGTGTATGATAAAAGGACCTTCCAGATGAGTCTTTGACATGGATTCTTGGGATAATAATAATAGTGTGAGTGCCTGTGTGATACTGTTTATCATTGTTTTGTGATCCCTGGAGATGGCAATGTAACATTGCCAAAATATAGGTAGCAATTAATTAAAGTTTTTATGCTTAATAATTTAGTTTACATTGTCATTTCCTAAAGGTATGTAATTCTAAAGATAGTGTGAATGTCATATCTCTTTAGAGAGGTAAAAAGAATTATGTAGTATACAGATTTATCTACTCTATAATATAAAATGATAAGCCTTTTTATGAAACGTTTTTGCGTCATGTTTTTTGTCAAGTTATTTCAAACATTTTGAAAATCAGGGGCTATCCTGATTGTCGGGGCTTCAAAATTCGAGTCATCAGAATTCAAGGAGAACCAGCTTACCAGTCCAGAACTTGCGGGGTTGGGTGCTGTAGGCACCAGGTGGGGCACAAAACACCCCTTTTGAGTCTTCAAAATTCGAGTCATCAGAATTAAAGGAGAACTGGCCTACCAGTCCAGAACTTGGGGGGGTTGGTCGCCACAGGCACCGGGGGGGGGGGAGACCCTTTTCAATCTTTAAAATTCGAGTCATCAGAATTGAAGGAGAACCGGCCTACCAATCCGGAACTCAGAAGGTGGGCGCAGTAGGCGCCGGGGGGGGACCCCTTTCGAGTCTTCAAAATTCGAATCATCAGAATTCAAGGAGAACCGGCCTACCAGTCTGGAACTCAAGGGGTTGGGTGCAGTAGGCGCCGGGGGAGAAACCCCCTTTCGAGCCTTCAAAATTCAAGTCATCAGAATTAAAGGAGAACTGGCCTACCAGTCCAGAACTCAGAGGGTTGGGTGCTGTAAGTGCCTGGGGTGCAGATTCCCCCCTCTTGAGTTTTCGAAATTCGAGTCATCAGAATTCAAGGAGAACCAGCCTACCAGCCTGGAACTCAGGGGATTGGGCACCGTAGGCACCAGGGGGAAGAGCCCCCTTTTGAAGACTCGACACTAAGAGTAGCCCCCTGAGCGTCGAGTCTTCAAAATTCGAGTCATCAGAATTCAAGGAGAGCTGGCCTACCATTCCGGAACACGGGGGGGGTTCCGACATCATAGGCAGAGCTCCTAGTGTATTTATATATTTACAATAAATATTTTATTATTTTTATAATTCAGCTTTATTCTTTAAACATACCAACATTTTGATCTTTGAAGTCAATGCACCATCACGGATATGTGTCAAAAAAAAAAAAAAAAAAAACCTGACCTCCAAGGTTATGGTTCGCTTGTATAAGGCCACATATGGACTACTATGCACAGATTTGGTCGCATGGTTTCAAGGGGATGAGAATATATTGGGGAGAGTCCAGAGAAGGTTTAATAAGTCAGCATCAGTTCGTGTCTTGTGAGATAGGAGGATAGATTGAGGGAATGCAACTTGCAGAGCCTTATGAATAGAGGAAAGAAATGGGACATGATTGAAAAATAAGCTGGTGAGGGGTTGTTACCAGATTAATGTGGAGGAGATTTTTCATAGAATAGATGGAGACAAAGGTATAACAAGAGGCTATCCTAGAAACTGTATAAGGAGAGTGTGAGCAGGGTAGTGAGAAGCAGGTTCTTTGCATGGAGAGTAATTGGTGAGTGGAATGCAATGCCTGATGATAGTATGGTAAGTGCTCAAACTATGAATGGGTTTAAGACATGGTTCGATGATCTTTTTGCATGAGAGAGAGAGAGAGTATGGTCCGCATGTGATGAGTCCTTTGACTCCATGAAAATCAGATGTTAATAATAATTTTGCCATAATGACTCCTACCTTGATTCTTATTACCCAATAAAATTATATATGTTGAATAATCAACCTAAATTAATTTAAATTAGTTAGCTCAAATGTCTTCTGTAACAAAGTTATCTTCCCTCTATCAGATGTAGTGCATACAGTCTTATTTGAAATTGTGAACCAACAACAACTACAGTAAAACCCCTTTTTTACACTTTTCACGGGACTGATGGAAAAAAGTGTATATAGCAGGAAACGTAAAAAAAATTTTAAAAAGCCTAAAAGATGACTTTACTGCTAGTATGTGAGTCTACATACTAGATTACAAAATGTAATAACTGAAAATAAATGAATTTATAATTACTTACATTTATCTATTTAAAAAATCTTTAATTGTTGATTGTTTTTGCTTTTTTTTTTTTTGACATAGCGCCAGATTGCTTTGCATTCTGGCGCTATGTCAAATGTTCAATGTTTGTCAAATGAGTTCAATGCTTGATCTGTTTTTTACTATCGTGCTCAAAATGGACACGGAGAGTCCAAGATCTTTTGCTAAATGCACTTGTGTTCCGGCATGCCAATCTACACATCGCAGAATTGCCATCTTTTCTTCTACCGAAATACATTTTCTGTCTTTTTTCTACCACTAACATGGATAATCCACCACTGCAACTTGAAAGCAACTTTCACACGCCAAATTACATAGCAGAAATTCTGCACTATCAATTCGTACTGTGATTGAAAAATCACGGTATCGCTCATCACTACATTACTGCTGCAAGTGTGCAAGTCACCGTGATGGTGGAAACGAAACTACAGCGAAAGCAACAGCATCTGCGCCATGTGCAGATGTCTGCAGAAATCGATTCAAAAATCAGTATTGCAACCCGAGAAAAAAACGCAAATCACGGGAAATAACGTCCACATCGAGTTGTTAATGGCAGGAAAACAATATATTGTAAGAATAGGCCTTAAGATGGGACCAAAGGAAAATGACGTAAATGGCAGGAAAACGTAAATTGCAGGAACATAAAAACGGAGTTTTACTGTAAATTGTTTTTCCAAAATTCTACCAGCATTATCAGTAGTAATGATTTTAATCATTTCATGTGGTTTATTTCTATCTGTAATTCTCAAATAAAGTTAAATAATAAAAAAGACAAATTGTTTACCTTAAAGATATTTTTTGCATCTTTATCAATTTGAGAGGGTTTCCATTTATTATTGGTAGTGATGGCAGTCAGATTCTGAAGCATTAAACCACCTGCAGATGGGCTTGCTGGATTCATGACAACATCTTCATATCTTATGTGCACATTCTGAATGGAAATCTGCCAGGCGAAAAAATAGGGAAATAATGATGTGACATTAAATTTAAAACTGCCTAATTTTTTTTTTTTATTATCTGATGTTTTATATAGATCTAAAGCAGTTAGAAATTATCTAATTTCAGTTATATATTAATTCTGAAATGCTACAAAATGATAACTTTTATGTCAACATTTTATACATTCACATAAAATTGTTAAAATAATATTTTACTTTTGTTTTTATTATAAAGTATCTAGCATGCATGTAACAGAAGATTTAAGTGAGAAGTAAAAACTATAGGTAGTGTGATTATTTTAGCTAAGTCCCAACCACTAATATAATCACACTACCTATAGTTTTTTTACCTATACTTTAAAGTAATTTTTTTCATATTAAACTGTGTATTTACTATTTAATCAAACTTTTAATTTTGCATATTTAATATTAAGTTAGGTACTATTTCATTAAGAGATTAAATAGTCAATTACAGTTTCATATGAAAAAGTGATGGAACAACATTTAAATTTGCCAAAAACATTGCACTTGGTGATATGTGAAAAATCATTATTCAACAAAAAAAAAAAAAAAACATTACACACACACACACACACATCATTTTTTAAGTCAGTGGTTTTGAAGCCAGTATGGTGTGAAGTGGAGGTGGACAGGATGAAGTTTACATGACAAGGCAGTGAGAGAGAAAAGTGAGAGCATCTGGAACCAAAGAGAATGAATTTCTTGCATTTTGGAGGAACAGCTATCTTAGTCAGCACATAATAGGGCAACACAAGGATCAAGGATCTTGGATTTGTTTATCTCATCAAAAGTATTATAAATGAAGTAACAAATCTTCCTCCATTTGGTGAAAGTGATCATAAAGTGATCAACTGGGTGGTGGCTAGCCATATCAAGACTTTTGTGAGAAAGGGTTATATGTGAAACTATAAGGCAGGTGATTATGACAAACTTAGGAGGCAGTTTCTAGAGATATCATGGAATAAGGAATTGGATGGGAAGGAAATAAATATCGCTCAGTCCCTATTCATGAAATATCTGGTAGAGGCAATTGACTGAGTGTACTCCAAAGGTCAGGAGATTAAATAAGGTAGGTGTTATATAGATGGCTGAAGAGGTGATCCTTGCGATCTGGAAGAAAAAGGCATTGTGGAGGCAGTACAATATGAGTTGCAATCATTATTATTAACATCTGATTTCCATGATGAGTCTCTGACTCCATGGAGGTCAGATGTTAATAATAATTAACATCTGACCTCACCAACATCTGATTAACATCTGACCTCACCACTCACCAACCACTCTTCGTGCAAAGAACCTATTCCTCACACCTCTGCTCACACCCTCCTTAGATCTATATACAGTTTCCAGGGGTGGTCTCTTGTTCTATCCCCCTCTCCCATTATGAAATATTTTTTCCATATCACCCTGAGAGCAACCCCTGAATAACATATATGACTCAATCATGTCTCTTCTCCCCCTCTTCCTGCTATTCACAAGGCTTTGCAATTTACATTCTCTCAATCTGTCCTTGTACTGCACATTCCAAAGATCACTGACAAACTTTGTGAATCTTCTCTGGAACCTTTCTGACATATAATCATCACTATGAAAACCCAGCAACCAAAGCTGTGCTCAATAATCCATATGAGGCCTGATCAAGGTCTTATACAAAGTGTGCCAGAGTAGTTCTGAGGGAAAAATAAATAAATATATATATATATATATATATATATATATATATATATATATAAACCTGCTTATCAGGAGTAGCTTGACAGAAATATTCCAGCTTCACTCACAGCCTAAAGTCCACAACATTCACAAACCCATCATTTAAAAAGTCTAAGTCTGACTTTGATAGATAGGACTAAATACAGAAAACTCGCTATCTGTAATGGGATAATCTGTATTTACAGATTTTCCTGTTCAATACAGGTGTTCTTCAGGACTGTTATTTCACTAACCATCTTTCTTATATATGTAAACAGTCAGCTCTCACTGACTTCAAGCACAATTCACAGTTTTTCTGAATAGTACTCTCCACTCATCCTACTCAAACAATAAACCTTGCAATATTCAAACATCACAAGCTTCAAGATCATCTTTGATATACTCTAAACAATGATTTCATTGTCCTGCAATGGGACAACAAAAGCCTGATCACCTTCAATACTTCCAAAACACTTGCCTGTTTCCTTGCAAAAAAGAACTCAGTTCTTCTCCACTTACATTATAATGCTCGACTTAACAGTCAAGACCAGAGCTCTCTTTTTGGAGTGACCCTTACTTGTCTTTCCTTGCATAATCACATCACTCCTTCAGCATTTACAGCTACCAGAAAATGTGGTACATATTTTTGCTCAAGACATTACTTACCTACCCAGTTGCTTGATCAGTACAAACTTAAAATCTTTACAACATTGGAACAAATCTTGCCATCCTTGCACTCCCATGTGGGTAGGTGCACAAAAGACTTAAAAATTCTTAAGCAGTCAAGAAAAGAGCAGTTCAGTTGATCGAACACTCTTCAGCCACTGTCTCAGTGAGTTATTGCATTGTATCACTGCTGCAGACATTTCAATGGTCACTGATCAGCAGAACTAGCATCCATTATTATTATCATTGTATGGACACCCCCATGGAGTCTTAAGAATCATCGTTGAAACTTCCAGTCTATGTTTATATAGCTGAAATCTCTCATAATAATTACCCGCCCTCTGCTCTTTAAACCTATTTGCCAATGTATACTATCCCCATTATCTTTTCCATCCCCTGGTCTATAAAAGCATCTAATTGTATATTTTGTTCTGCTAGCTCCTATCTCACACCAGATAGCTTCAAATCTGCTATTTTCACTAACCTGCAGTTGAACTTGTATTCTCTTGGGTTGCAGTTCATTGGCCATCATCAATAATACTCCCCCCCTCCATTCTTTTCTCTATCCTCCCTGAAGACACTATACCCATCTCATTCTGTCCTACTAACTATATCATATTCTTCATACTGAAGCAACACTCTCACTACTTTAACTCTATCACTCTTTTTGTGTGTTGAGGCTTAAGTGCTGTGCAGAATTCATGTTGGAGGTTTAATGGAATAATTATCAGCACTGAGAAAAGATTAAAAATAATTTTAATACTGCCAATATTTCGTCTCTGTCACAGAGACATCTTCAGGGATTACAAAAAACTTTTTGTAACAACACACACACACAAAAGCAATACAGTAGTGAGTGAAACTAAAGTCCTATCTAGGTGGTGCACCCTCTATGGGCATTTGCAGGTGGCCTAGGATGTAAAGAGGGATCTCTAATAATTAATGTTTCCAAAATTTTGGGAAGTTTAATGCAACCGTATTTGTTTAAATGAGGTTGATTTCTGAGTGCCAATGCAGATTCAAAAAAAAGTCTTTCTCTTTTGAATTTACTATGGTGGAGCATGGTCGTTTTTTTCCAGGAGATCCTGTGGGTAGTATCCAAAACATGGTCTGCAAGGCCAGATTGACCATAATCGTGTTTGCAGATGTAAGATCTGTGTTCTTCTAACTGGATGAATGCTGACCTGCCTGTCTGTCAAAAGTAAGCCAGTTTACAAGCACAAGGTACTCTATATACTTCAGGCACTGAGAGAGGAGGGAGCTGATCTTTGGTGGAACGGATAAGGGTAGTGAGTTTACAATAGGGCTTAAAAGGTGTATGGAGGTTGTACTTTTTTGATGATCTGGCTATTTTTTCTGATGCACCACAGATGTAAGGTATGGTGATGGCATTTCTGTAGTCCTTCTGAAGAGGTGGTCGGGGAATGGGGAAGGATTTGATTATTTTTTTAATCCTGTAGTCATTATAGCCATTGGAAAGGAAGGTGTTGTGTATATGTGTGTTTCAGTTGAAAGGATAGTTTCACTGGAACAAAGATTGTGGTATCTATTGGTTAGAGTTTTAATAATACCATATTGCTGAGAGGGGTGGGGGGTGGGAGAGTTTGTGAATGTATCTGCCTGTATGAGTAGGTTTTCTATATACCGAGAAAAAAAGGTTATTACCATTAGGAAGGCATGTTACTAAGGTGTCCAGGAAGGATAAACTATTGTTATTTTCCTTTTCCATCGTAAACTGGATTCTTTGATGTAGACTATTGAGGTGACTGAGGAAGGAATCTAATGTGTCTGGGCCATGAGGCCAAATAGAGAACACATCATCTACATATCTTAGCGAGATATAAGGGGAAGAGGCTATGGCTTGTTTTTCAAAATTTTCCATGTAAAAATTGGCAAGAGGGGTGGGGAGGGTGGGGGGAACCCATGGCAGTTCCCTCTATCTGTTTGTAGATTTTGTTCTTCCAAGAAAAATAACCAGAGTTGATGGCAAAGGAAAAGAGATCTAAGATATCAGAAGGAAAAACGTTTTTTAAGGGTGTTAAGGTATTGGTTAGGGGAATATTGGTAAACAATGAGATGATGTCAAAGCTGGTCAATATGTCTGTACTATTTAAAGTAAGATTTTCAATTAAAGTTTTTAAAGTGAGTAGAGTTTTTTACATAAGATGTGATAAGACCAGTGAGGAGGGGGGGGGGGGTCAAAGAGTTAGCTAGCTGCTTTGACAATTTGTAGCAAGGTGGCATCTACTATAGGTCTTAGGGAAGAATTAGGTTTATGGATTTTAGGTAAATCGTATATACAGGTGGGGAATGAGAACCGAATGGTTTGAGTTTTTTTGTAATGTCAGGAAGCCAGGAGGACACTTTTTTAAGAAGTTTTTTAATTTTTTAACTTGAGTTTCTGTGGGATCATGGTCAAGTGGTATGTAGGTAGTGCGATCACGGAGAATAATATCCATTTTCCGATTATATTCTGAGGCGTTAAGAACAACAGTGGCATTACCCTTTTCAGCTCTGGTGATGACAATACTTTTTTGTTTCCATAATTTTCTGAGGGCAGAGAGTTGTCTGGAAGATAAATTCATTCTTGGAGGTGACGACCGGGAGAGAATGTTAGCTACATCAAGCCTAATGTTATTGGCTGTTTCTGGAGCTAAGTGACATATTCCACATTCGATGTTGTACATAATATCTAATACTGGATACTAGGTGCGACGGCAAAATTGTGTCCGAGGCTTAGGGCACTAACAGCATCTTTGCTGAGTTGTTTTGATGATAGGTTGACTATTGTCAAAACGACTACTGTATGGAGCGGTTCAGCTTGAAGTGGCAGTTTAGATTTACAGAGGTTATTAAACTTTTTGATGTGCTTTTTATTATTAAGTATTCTTTCTGAGAAGAAGCTTCTGATATGCCAAAGAGAATAGACCAAAGTTCAGGATTGAGTACAGCAGAGAGCTCTGATTGTAACGAGACAATGGTGGCATTTGTCGTAGCGAGTTCCTGTAATCTGTTCTCGCAATAGTGCCAGACTAGCACGTTTGTATATCTGGAGGGCTTTATTTGATGTAAATTTCGTTTTAAGTCTAACACAGTTGGACTATCTTCTATCGTGCTTTTCTTTTGCTACTTCTCCTCTCATGCCATACTTTTCTCCTTTCAAATCTAGAGTCAGTCAGTATAGACAATGCTCTTTGGTCAGAAAGACTTGGGTTTGATTCCCATCTAGAAATTAGGAAGCTTTATCTGGTCTCTTTTGGCTAAAGGTGATTTAGCCAGCCTCATATAGAGGGAGAGGGTTTTTTTAACCCGGAAACTAGGGTTTTTGTCCTTCAGAACAGGCAAACTGGCCCCTGAACACGCACAGATTCACAGTAATAAAATATATATACCTAATTCCTTATTAGGAAGGCTCGAACTTCCCTCCCCTAAAAAGGGGTGGGAGAAAGGAGGAGAACCCCATATAAATAAATAAATATCATCTGTCAGCCATGTCTCCCTAAAGCCAATAACCTTTGGCCAACATGAAGTAACCAATGCCAAAAATTCTTCCCTTTTGTTCCAAATGCTGCTGCCATTAGTGTGTATAAAGTGTAAAAGGCCTTAGGCCCACTGCTATCCTGACACTTTATACTAACTATCCCATTCTGGTTTGTTACCAGTAGTACTAACTTGGGCATTTTATAGTTTCTGCACATTCTTACACTCAACTGCCTCACTGTTATCCACTCAACAGCTTCCCCCTTAAAAGCTAATTTCCCTGATCTTTCACATCCACTATCACTTCAATCAACTAACACTTTTTCCAGATTCGGAACACCAAATCCATTCAGATGTGAACCATCCTTCTTGTATAAGTCCATTCGCCCATCAAACTCACTCCACGCATACACAAACTCCACACCACTCCTCTATCCTTCTCAGCTCTACTCTGTCATACTGTGGCAACAGATTCACTATCTTAACTCTATCACTCTTTTCTTTTGATTGATTGATAAGAAAATAACTATTTATTGACTTAATTGCTAATATTTTGCTGGTATTCTATCGAGCATCTTCAGAGCACACAAACAAAGTTTGTTACAGTAGCGAGACAACCACAATCCAGTGTAACAATAGGAGTAATTGTAGCATGCAACACAAAGTCCTAATTAGGCACCATCTAAGTTGGAAAAAAAAAAACGAGAGAGAGAGAAAGAAGCAGGTATTAATTTGGTCTTAGGATGACTCTCTCCCAAATCTTTGGTAGATTTATACAGCCATACTTGTTGAGGTTTGGAGTATGTTTCAAGGCTTCTGTTGATTCCAAGAACAACCACTCTGACTTGTAAAAGTTTCTGTGCAGCATTTTAGTTTTTTTCCAATCAATCCTGTGTGCAGGGGTATCCAAATAATGATCAGCTAGGCTCAATGACAGGGCACTTCATAGACTCCTGGATGTGATAAAGGAGAGAATCTGTCCTTAGGTGAATGGATGAGAATTGCCAATTTCACGTAAGGTTTAAATATGGTGTGTAGTTGGTGTTTGTTAAGCACTAGATATCTTTTCAGATATGCCTTTAATGTATGGGATGGTGACAGTTTTGTTGTAGTCTTCTGTGATAGACAGTGGGGGAGGGGGGATTTCTGGGGAGCATTTAGTATTTTATTTATCTTATGTGGATTATAGCCATTGGTCAGGAAGGTGTGACATAGGCGAGAAAGTTCAGCAGTAAGAGAAATGTCGTTGGAACAAATTGCTCTAGCTCTATGGGATAGTGTTTTTAGAATATCGTATTGTTGAGATGGGTGATGGTGTAATTGTTTGTGTAAATATTTCCCTGTATGTGTGGCTATAAACCGAGAATGATAAGGAACCTTCTGGAAGATGTGTGATTAGTGTGTCCAGGAAGGACAGACAGTTATTGCCTTCTATTCCTTTGTTCATTGTACAGTGGATTTTGGGGTGCTCGCTATTTAAATGCATCAAAAATGTATCTAATGTGTTTGGGCCATGTGGCCAAATAGCAAACACATCATGAACATAGCATAGCCAGAGACTACATTTGAGAGTGGTTGTATTGATAGCTACCTATTCCAGATGTTCTATGTAGAAGTTGGCTGGGGGGGGGAGAGAAAAGGGGAATCCCATGTCCCATCTAATTGTACAGTTCCCCTTTCCATGTAAAATAATCTGCCTGTAATGGGAATTTAAATAGCTGAAATATATCAGGGCGAAATTGTGAATTTAGTAATACGCCCTATTGTAGATAGTATAAACAGTCCTACATATAAACTTGCTAAACATTTTGCCAAACTACTAGGTACTTTCACAAACAATTCTCCCTCTTTTGTTAAAAATTCTACCCATCTAAAAAAGTATTTTAAAAAACCACACCTTAAAAGTTCAGACTTAGTGGTGAGTTTTGATATCATCTCACTATTCACGACTGTACCATTAACCGAACTCCTAAGACCAAATTAATACCTGCTTTCTCTCTCATTTTTTTTTTCAACTTAGATGGCACCTAATTAGGACTTTGTGTTGCACGCTACAATTGCTCATACTGGTCCTACTGTTACAATGGATTGTGGTTGTCTCGCTACTGTAACAAACTTTGTTTGTGTGCTCTGAAGATGCTGGATAGAATACCAGCGAAATATTAGCAATGAAGTCAATAAACAGTTATTTTCTTATCAATCTGGGTTCGCATCTATACTGTAAAATCCAATCAACATGTACGACAAACACATAAGCCTTTCCAACAGTTTTCTTTCGCTACTTCCAATAATGCTTTTGTGTCCTCCCTCATACCAAAACGATCAACTCTTTCACTTTAGATTACAATTAGCAATCTGAATATTTATAATCAACCTCTTGTCTATGCGGATACCTGATGGACAGATATCAAAAATTGGTTATTGTGGGCATGAATCTGCAAAGATTTAGAGTAACCAGCAGTTTTGCCCGGAATCAGTCCACAGGCCATTGTTATTCAATATTTTCCTTAATTATATTGGAAAGGATTTCACCAGAGGTATAAAGCTATTTGCTTATGATGCAAAGATAGCCAGAGTAATCAGGAATTTGATAGGCATGCAGCAATTACAGAATGAATAAGGCACACCACTAGCACCTTTCCTTTTTTTTTTTTTTAGGGGATATTGTACCTACCCCACCCACCAATACACAAGTTGCTGATATTTATCAGACAGTGAATTTCCAATCCAGTGCTAATATACTATCCAACACAATCTCATCCAATTTAATTACCAGCCTTGTCATGTTATCAAAGGCCTATGCAAAATTTAAATATACCACAGTGTATCATAGCCCTCATCAAATACATTTGTAAACTTGTTTTAATAAGGTTACAAATGCATTTGACAAGGAAGATGAATAATCATACTTGACATTCCTGAGAGCAGAAACAATCTAATCAATCATCTCTGGAAATTAGCTTTACTTTTATGAAAATTCTAGTTTTTAAAGTATTAACTATTTTGCTTCTACAACAGTTGGAAAATTTTACATATAAAATACGTGAATTTGCATATTGGTGATGAATTCGTACATTGCCTTATTCCTTTCTCCCCTTCAACATGAATTGACTTTTCTTGGCAATGAGCCAGCCAAGGTTCTCACATCTGTGGTCAGACAGTAGCATTAGCATGCCTGTTTATACAACAGCACAAGCTCCAAGGGAATGGAAAGAAGGTAAAATTGTTCCATTGCATAAAGGTGGTGATAAGGCTGTGGCTACAAATTATAGAACAATCTGTATATCTGGAGTTGTGGTTACGGTACTGGAGAGATTAGGGAGAACTAGGATACAGAAATGGATTATAAAAGCAGTAAAAGCATATGTGATTATTACCATGCATTTGTTAAAGGAGATCATGTGTTACTAACTTATGTAACAGTGGTGTTGCATGTGCCTTTCTAGGTTGGATCTGCTGTCATGAGGCTTATGCAATCCATCAATTCACTTCAATTTGACTGTATGACTGCATTTTTATTGATGTATGAAAGTTTTAAGGGCACATGGCTCATCAGCATTCATCTTAATTGGTCCAATGTAATTAATTGTAGGATAACTTTGAATACTTTAATTTATCAATTAATATAATTTTAAATATAGAAAGCATAAAGGTCATGTGAACAATAGATATGCTTCATGCATGCCGTTTATGTGAGAAGTACAAAGGGTTTACGCTTCGTGGTGAGAGAGGGAGACACGGATAATTTGAATTTTGATAAGATTTTTAAATACAGCCATATAATTTGCACAAATATTGGAAAAAGTAATCGCTTTGGAAATTATTATTTTTCAGGAATGAACAATGAACCAAAGAAAAGCTGAAATAACTCATTTTACTTACTTATTATACACTGTTTCCAACCTCATTCGACTATAATTATACAATCTGTGAAATTTTTGGCAGAAAACAGGATATTCAGTACATTGTCAACATTGTTTCCCATTGCAAATATGGGAAATAAAGTTATAAATTATTTATAGAGCATTACTTGTCTATACCGGTGTCTTACACATGCCAGTTCACACTTCACAGAAGAAAAATAGATGAAACTCAGAAAACAAAAAAAGCAACTCATGACAAACAGCACCATTCATTTGAATTGGTTGACACAATAACCAATTACAACCATCTGGTGCTACTGTCTCAGTGCACATGATGCCTTGCCTTCTGCGTGGTTTAAAACCACTGGAACACTAAGAATTTGACCACTGTACGTCTGTTAAAAGGGCTCAAGCGTGTCTGTATTTATGACCACACACCCCAGGCTATTAATGCAAATGTGATGCAATATTTATGTGTTGAAAAGTGTAATGATACCTCTTCATGAAGTATTAGTATATTGTGTGTTTAATTTTAGGAATCATGCAAAGCCAGGAAAGAATTAAGGACTCTTTAACAGGAATAAATGCAAAATATTACTATCGGTGATATTGCTATTCCATGGATGTGCATCGCACACCCAGAATATACATCCCCTGATAGAAGTGGAGTATGAATGAAGTCAAGAAAAAGGGGAAGAGTTTGATTTTGCTCTTATAGAGTGGTGCATAATCAGAGTGGCTTGCCTTTGAAGATCGCAAGTGCATTTAGTGTGAATGAATTCATGAAAATATGTCACAGTTAGTATGGATGATATGTGCCGTTCTTCAATGACTCTCTTGCTCCCTAGTAGTCTCTAGTAATATTACTATTAATAATAATATAATTCTGTCACTGAGTTCATACTCAAAATTTATTATTTTGGCTTCATGGAAGTCACCAGGAAGCTTAGTGGTCTATTTTAAGTGGTTTACTACTAGAAGTGAGGGGAGAAGAGGCGAATCAAGTTCCTAAGAGACTCATAAAGTTGGTGAGCTAACCTGTCCCCACTTCCACCACTACACATAGAGGCACACAGTGAATACCAAATTTAAGGGTAACCACCCATAAGAATTACCTGTTTCCTGGGTGAGAATACCATATTTCCCAAATTCATAATACTGTAATTTGCAACTTTGCACTATAAACTGTTTATCAGTTACTGTGGATCAATGTTGTGACAGTCAACTTACAGATAGCAGAAAAAAAATCAGTAATACTAAAAAGAAGATGAACTATTCCTTTTTCATCATTAAGAACATTTTCAGATAGCATAATTATTATTATTACCACCCCAAAACCTCATGGAGTCAAAGTCTCATCTGGCAGATGAGTCTTTGATTAATGAGATCTCTTTCTACCCAAAACAATATAGACACAAATTTCAACATTTTTCACCTGAATATTATTCACAACTGCAGCAGTAAGATTTTCCAAAAATCCTCTTGACTTGCTATCTGTAATAAAATAAAATAGACAAATTGTTAAATACAGAATATATCAAAACCTTTAGATGACAATGGCAATAAATATGAAAATAATAATAATAACAAAAAAAAATGTCTTTCTCAATTTATTTTTTTTTAATTACACATAAAAATCTTACTTTTGCACCTTCACAGATAAAATTAGTCCATTTTCTTACTGACCTCAAGATTAGTTATAAGTACCTTCAGGAAAATTCAAAGTAAGCTAGGAATTAGAAGAAATGAATATATTTATTTAAGCAACATCTATAAATAGAATATGACATTAGTACTGCAGATCAAAAAAGGATTAGCTAAATCTGAAACTCTGGCTGGTAGAATTAATACTGTATTTGAATTAATATTGTAATTTAAATATAGCAATCACATTGAATGGTACATGGGCTCAGGTGCTGGTTTAGAGAGAGAGAGAGATAGCAATGACTCTTATCTGGTTGTTCAACTTGAGTCTCAGCACATGCATGATTCCTAATCAGGAGGAAGATGGCAAGATAACTCTAGAATTGGATCAGTTAATTATAGGTCAATTAGTGTCTATAATGTTATCATCAAGGCAATAATGGAGAGGCTGGCTAGGAATTACATCCACAGCAGGATGGACAGGACTACCAGTCAGCATGGTTTTGTTAAAAGTTGATCTTGCTTTATAGAACATAATCATAATTTTGATAAAGCATCTGAGGGGATTCTACATAAGTGTTTGTTCTGCAAAATAATGTGAATGGCAGTTATCAGAAAGTGATGCATGGAGAGCCCATGACACAAAAGGTATCTGTTCAAGTCAACCTGCAGAGATTTTATATCAGTTATGTTTGTTATATCTTTTCTCAACTTGGTATCCTCAGCAAATAACTGGATATAAACCTCTAGACCAGGAGTGTCAAACTCAAATTGGACTAATGGACATGTGCTATAAAACTGTATCTCAAGTGGGCCGCAAAAAATTTTCGACTAAAAAAACCTTCACTAATTAGAATCGAAGGGAAGTGAAAAAAAGAGTATAAATAAATTGGAAAATTAATAACAAAAATTTTATTTATTCTAAGCATGAGTGATGCATGGAGAGCCCATGACACAAAAGGTATCTGTTCAAGTCAACCTGCAGAGATTTTATATCAGTTATGTTTGTTATATCTTTTCTCAACTTGGTATCCTCAGCAAATAACTGGATATAAACCTCTAGACCAGGAGTGTCAAACTCAAATTGGACTGATGGACATGTGCTATAAAACTGTATCTCAAGTGGGCCGCAAAAAATTTTCGACTAAAAAACCTTCACTAATTAGAATCGAAGGGAAGTGAAAAAAAGAGTATAAATAAATTGGTAAATTAATAACAAAAATTTTATTTATTCTAAGCATTACAAGACATAAAATAATATTATAATGATTATGACAACTCAAAAAAAATAATATACAGAGTATTTTTATTATATTAATAGTTACAATACATAGCATTTAATCCAAATTAAAATAAAATTAAATTTTATTTAAATAAATCAAATATTTATATATTTATACATTCTAAAAAAAGTGTCAACTCCCATTAATAACCATAAAAAAGTTTACAGAGCATCCTGTTAGTTTGAAATTTTGTGTGTTTGCATTGAAATAAAATACTTCTATATATATATTTTTTTTTCCAGGGGGGGGAACCAATATTTTGAATTTTTAAAGGAATTTTTATATGTTATTTTTATATTATATTCAAAGTTTTGAACTTTCAAGTGCAATTAAAAAGCACTGTACGTTTGCGAATATTTCTTGCAACTAGTCACGCAGATTATCTGCCATTTCGGTTATTCTTTCAATCACAGTATTTTTGGACAAAGAAATATCGCGAAATACTTGCACATTTTTGGGACATGCATTTTCAGCTGCTTTTATCATACATTCCTTAACCATGGAACCATCACTAAAAGGTTTGGAATGTTTCGCCAATAAATAGTTGATTTCATAACTGGTTCTCACTGCTGATCCATTATCTTTCATAATTTTTGAAAATACTTGTTGTTGACTTTCAAGTGAATTCTTCATACTTCTTAATTTTTCTTCTCTCAGTTTACCCTCAAAGCGTGAATATTGTTCTTTGTGGATTTTATCATAGTGCCTTTTTATATTATTATTATTATTATATTATTATTATTATTATTAAACAAGACCTCATGGAGTCAAAGACTCATCTAGGAGGTCCTTTTATCTCACACACATCTCATCATACCGGGTCTTAAACACATTCAAACTCCTTGCAGACACCACACTCTCAGGCAAGGCATTCCAATCATTCACAACTCTGCACGAAAAAAACCTGCCTCTCACTCCCCTACTCACACCCTCTTTATACAGTTTCCAGGGATGACCTCTGGTTCTCACCTGATCTCCCACTATTCGCTGTAGAACTTCTCCACCATTTATCCTATAGCAACCCCTTACCAACTTGTAGGTCTCTATCATATCTCCCCTCTTCCTTCTCTCCACTAGACTCTGCAAATTACATCTTTTCAATCTTTCCTCATACTCGACATTCCAGAGGTCAGAAACTACCTTAGTCAGTCGCCTTTGGACCCTTTCCAACATCTCTTCATCCTTCTGAAAACCAGGTGACCAAATCTGGGCACAATAGTCCATGTGTGGCCTAATCAAAGCCTTATACAATGGAACAAGAATCTCCCTACTTCTACACGTCAGTGTCCTCCTCATCATTCCCAGAAGTCTTTGTGTTGTCTTCACAATTTTGGCGATGTGACCCCTAAATTTTAGATCCTTATCCACTATCACTCCCAGATCTCTTATTTCCTCTACTTCCAACAATATATTTTCACCAAGCATAAATTCTGCATCCCATCTTTGTTTTCCAAATTTTAAAACCTTACATTTTGCAACATTGAACTCACATCCCCATTTGCTTGCCCAATCACTCAATCACTCTTTTGGGACATGCGTTTTCAGCTGCTTTTATCATACATTCCTTAACCATGGAACCATCACTAAAAGGTTTGGAATGTTTCGCCAATAAATAGCTGATTTCATAACTGGTTCTCACTGCTGATCCATTATCTTTCATAATTTTTGAAAATACTTGTTGTTGACTTTGAAGTGAATTCTTCATACTTCTTAATTTTTCTTCTCTCAGTTTACCCTCAAAGCGTGAATATTGTTCTTTGTGATTCTTTGGCGACACTAATTGTTTCATTACAAATAATGCACACAATTTTGTCCTTTGTTTCAGTGCAGAAGTAATTTAATCCCCATTTTCTTGAAATTTTCTTTTTCTTGTTGTCTTGGAAAGCGACATTGCCTCGGTGAATAAATATAGTATTCATATTATTAACAATGTTTATAAAAATGTTTGAATAAAACCGCACAAACTGTAGACCAGTGCATGATACTATTGGAAATAAAAACAAAAAAAAAATAATAAAAGTGATTCTCTCATTGGTAGATTATCGTTGAATTGTGTTTGGCGCACTGACTTCAAAGATCACTGATTGACTGTAGCAGGCAATTATAAACTCATCACATCAAATAGCTGCATTGTTGAAAAAAATATTAACTTGTAAAAAAACATTATTCTCCTGCTTTACAAGGATCTGATAAGACCACATCAACACCTACACACAGATGTGGTCAAGTGAGTTTTGATGGGATGGGGATATAGATGAAAAGATTCAGAAACGAGTAGCCAAGATGACAGCAAAGACAGACTATGGAAATGTGTATATAGATAAGAGAGACTGATGAAACGTGGCCTTCAAAATTTTAAGAATAAACAGATGAGAGGAGATAAGAACCATGTAAGCTAGTAAGGGGATCTTACAGTGTAGATAAAACTAAGATTTGTCACCTTGTGGTAAGTCGGAGTGGAATATGAGCCAACCCAAGAAACTGAGTAAGAATGTGGTTAGGAAGCATGCTAGGTCCAGGTTCTTCTCATGTGTGGTAAATGTGTGTGAAATGGGTTACCTCAGATACTGTGAGTGTGCTGCTGAATATGTTCAAAGAGCATTATCATAAGTATACAGACAATAAGTAACATCAAATGGGGTGTACCCTTGATGAATGCTCAAACACTTCTTAGAGGAATGCAGATATTTGCAGATGATACAAAGTTAAGAAGAGCTCTGAGGAGGAGAGCAGATGTTGGAGGATCTGAATAGACTGTGTGAGTGGCCAAGTGAATAGGGCTGCCAATGTTATGCTGTGAAGTGTAAGGTAAGGGTAAAACTTATGTGAGGACACCACAACTTGTGTGATGTAACCTCTGAACTTCAGATCCTTGTCCACCACCATTCCAAGGTCTGTTGTCTTCTCAACTGCCACCAAAATTTCAACATCAGGTGTATACTCTGCATCCCATTGTTGCCTATGAAATTTCAGAACCTTACACTTTGCAACACTGAACTGAGAATTTCCATACCGTTGTCTACTTATACAATTTATTCAAGTCTTCCTCTAAGTCCACATTTGCTTAATTTCTCATCATCTGCAAACAGTTGTATATCACCAGTTAAATCCATCGCAATAACATTAGTATGCAAATTAAATAGCAACAGTTACAATCATATCCTCTCATGAAATGATCAGAGGATCAGATCTAATACTCTCAAATCCTTGGGCGACCTCCTTTGCATAGTGCCTTAGATAGCTGTCTCTCAGGAACAAGAAATTGAATTTCCTTGTTCCCAAATGCTCTCTTAATTCCAATCTATACTTTAAAAAAAAAAAATAAATAAATAAATAAAAATCAGCTAACGCCTATTTGTTCCCGTATAGAGTGTAGGCAGGGCCGTTTACCCTATCTGACTCTGGAGACTGAGTGGGCAGTTCAATCTCCACTGGTAGCCAATCAGAGAGATAGCTGGCCCAAGGCTATCACTGATTCATCAGTACGCAGTGAAGAAGGCGGCAAGCTAGTGCCACCATCTCGTGGTCCCTAACACAATATTTTTAATGTCTGAAAATAGTGTGGGTTCGACGGTCGATTTTCTTGAGTTTACAGGACAAAAAACCCGAGTTTCCGGGAGAAAAAAACCGCTAGCCCATGCCAGAGATCAACTAACTCGGGAACCGGTTGAAAAAAGGCTTAGAAAAATTTCCTCTAGTCGGTGACTAGATTTGAACCACCAAATCCTTTCTTCATGCAGTCAATCGCTGTAGAGTGCAAACGCCACCTCTACTGACTACACAGGCTCTTCAATCTATACTATCCTAATTAAAATCAGCCATAAATATCATCCTTCCCTTGTTCACTAATCCAAGTTGCTTATATATTTCTTCATCACCTCCCTCCACATTCCCTGGTCTATAGCTATATCCAACTAAATATATCACTTGTCAACCTCCACCTCACACCACACTGCCTGAAAACTATTGTCACTATTTCCCTCTTTCGTGTTTACCTTATATGAACATAATTCCTTTGCTAACATCAGTAGCACTTCCCTCCTTTCTTGCCCTTTCTATCTTTGCAAAAAACATTGTGTCATTCCATTTCAATACTCATTCAACCACGTTCACTTATTCCAAACAGTTTTTGGGTGAATAAACTCAACTAGTGTAAACAATTTCATCTCCGTTATTTCTGATGCTCCTGGTATTTGTAAACAAACACAGCCATTGAAATTTAGGTCTATAACCACCAGTCACATTCAAGCAATCTGTTGGCTGTGATTTCACACCACACCTGCCCTTGCCCTATCATCACTTATCCCACATCTTCTCAGTCTCAACTATCCCGCTCACATCCTGATCCATTCCATTTCTATGCTGATCATCCCCATATACACACATTCACTGCTACTTCTGACATCCACTCTCCCTATGTCATGTCTTCCTGTCCATCCCAACTCCTGTTTCTCTTGCATTCTCATCATCTCTCACACTACTACTATTTCTATTAGCAAGCACTTCAGTCTCATCCATTCCATTCTCCTGATCTTTCACTTTACCTCTTACTTCCTCTGATCTCTTGCTTGCATCAGGAACACTGGGTTTCTGTCTAGTAACAGTTTCTCCAGTGCTATTTGCAAGTCATTCATCATCTATTTTTCTCTTTTTTATTTCTTATTCCTCTTGCAATATTTCATTTGTTTAACTAGACATTCAATATTGCTTCACATATTCCACATTTTTTTCATTTTGAACAACTTTCTTCAAATCGTGCATTCCAGCAGTTTCGCTATCTGTGCTCCAGTAGTCTCACTCCCTGTTGTTCTTCCATTTTCTCATTCCTACTTTCTTTCACTTCTGTATCACTTTTATTTCATTTTTATGTTATTTCATTTTCTCAGTCCCACCAGCTTTCAATTCTGTTATGCACAGTCTTATGCATTTACGTTTAGGCTAGCATTTATTCCTTTGGTCCATCTCACATTCGCTAAGAACTCATAATCTAACAAATATCTTATTTTCTACAAATGCATACCTTCTCTCATCTCCTGTTCAGTCACTCCACAGATACATCCTTCATATTTCACCATGCATGCATATTGTACTAAAGTCAATTGAACCATTTTCAAAAAAAGTCTACATCATTAATAGCATTTGATCTTTGTTCATCATGACATGCAGATCTCATCTGTATCACCATTGTGTCCAATACAAGGTAACATTCAAATTTAGTAAAAAAAAGTCGGTAACAAATCCACATTGACCAACAACCAGACATATGCACTAAGCTATCAAAAATAAACAATAAAATACTAAAATGCAAGCAATATCACCAATTATTACACAAAAATAGCACATATCTTTTCCAGGGCTGTTTATCAACAGCCACATGTACTGAGGCCTGGCCTTCTAGTACCCAATATAAAGATGCATATAGTGGTTTTCTTGGATTTTTTAAATGCCTTTGATAGACTGTCACATGACATGCTAGCAACTAACTTGAAATGGAAAGGACTGGATAAGAGAGTAATGAGGTGAATAGCAAAACAGTTGTCAGATAGGTATCAACAGGTTATTCACGGATAAAGTGGAAAGAAGCAAGTCACCCACACAATTCCACAAGGGTTTATTTTGGAAACATTATTGTTTGGCTCTTTCATTAATGATAATGGAACTGAGTTAACTGGAGATATGCAGATATTTACAGATGATACAAAGTTGATAAGAGCTCTGAGAAGAAGAGCAGATGTTGGAGGATCTGAATAGATCATGTGAGTATTAAAGTGAATAGAACTGCCAATATAATGTCACAAAATGTAAGGTAAGAATTAAATGGAAAGGTAAAGATTAACTGGAGAAATGCATATGTTTGTAGATGATCCAAAGTTCGAAAGAACCATGAGGAGAAAAGATGTTGGAGGATCTGAATAGATTATGTGAATGGCCAAGTGAGTACAGGTGCCAATGTAAGGTTGCAAAGTATGTCTTGAAATGTAGTAGCCTAGAATGGAAGTAGATTATATAATTATTGGAGAAATTTTAGAGATATCTGGGAATGGTGGCAGGCAGAAACTTGAAGTTAAGGGGTCACCAATCCTAAAATTGTTAGAACATCACAACAGATTATGGCAATGATGAGAGTCTTGATATAACTTGTATAAGGCCTTGATCGGGCCAAATTCTTACTACTGTGCACAATTTCTGAAGTTTCTGGTATATAAAACTACACAGACACTGAAATGCAAACATATAATTTACTAGCTTAGATTAATTACTCACAGCAGACATTTCACTAGCTTACGCTAGCATTATCAGAGGCAGTTTAACACTACACAATCAGTGAAGACAAATTACAATTACCTGGATAACAACAATCACGTGTATGGAAGGTGATAGAAGCACTTTTGATGGGTAGAAGGAGCTGGGCCACAAAATTTGTTTAAAATCATACTATCCATTCTGTTACAATTAACAGTACAGAATGGAGTACAGGTTTTGTAGAACATGTACCACTTCCAGGAACAGTTGCTCTGATTTAAACTGGGATTTAAAGTAGCCTGATTTTCTACCATCTTATGAAATGGTCTTTGTCTATGGCATGTTGAGATAGCCTGCGTTTTGGTTTTCCATTCTAGATGTATTTTTTGTGTTATTTTCTCCTGACCAAAGTAGTTCATCCTGTCTGTCTGAAATACTGAGCTATACATTCGCAGTGGATGTTGTAGACACCAGGGAAGGAAAGAGGACCTAAACAATCCTTGATTTATCTTAGCGAAGTAGAAATTTTGCTTAGAGGTTTGTATACAGTTCTGAATGTGTGTTGTTTCAGGAGGGAACCCAATTTATCTGTTGTGCCCTCAATGTAGGGTAAAGATATAATGTATGTGTAGTCTGGTTGACGGGGTGTTGGACTTTGGTGAGGGTTTTTTTCTTGTATCCATTTTGGTGGAATGATGTGAGTAGAGACTGTTGTTCCAGGTGCAGTGCTTGTCCTGAGGATGAGATTCACTCAGCCCTAGAGTTTTGAAAATTCAAAGCTTCTGGGCAGGATAGTGGTGCGAAATGAAATGTAGGAGGGTGGTCTGAAACGTTTTCGGCCTGGACCATAGATGGCAACACTGTCGGCAAGATTTTTTTTTTCTAAGTTGGTACATCTGTCATAAGCATCCATGTGAAATTGCAAGTCACATGGATGCAATCTATTAAGTAAAGTTGCACCGTGAGTTACATAACATGCGACTTACGTAAATTTGCAGTTACATAATAAATCTACTAGCGCATGTGAACACATTTGCAACTTTTCTCAGGTGCGTCTTTGACAGACTTATCACTTGTTATCACTGCTCGTTTTGTTGCTTTTTTATCCTTAAAATGGAATGCAAATGCAAAACCAAATGAGCTGGTAATAAATCTAAAAAATATAGGTCTGCAATTACTTGAGAAGAAAAGTTGAAAATAATTCGTATGTATGAAGGTGAGAAAATTCTATCAACAACAGCTCAGGAAACAAATCGACCTATTTTGACAGTGAATACAATAATGAAGGATGAAGTTCGCATTGTTGAAAGCACGAAAGGTGCGGTAGTGTAGAAGGGCACAATTATTACCGAGAAGAGGCTGGGCACAATATCGGAGATGGAGAAATTGTTGTCCCTCTGGAATCGATGACCTGAAACAGAAGCGGATACTGTTAAGTTTACTGATTATCCAGGAGAAGGCTATGTCCTTATATAAGGATTTAAAAGAGCAGGCCGGCATCATGGATGCAGAGAGTACATATAAAGCTAGTGCTGGATGGTTCGAAAGATTCAAGAAATGTAGAAATCTGCACAGCATTAAAATCACAGGTGAGGTAGCAAGTGCAGATAAAGACACGGCAATTTAATTTTTTTAACCCCCCCCCCCAAAAAAAATGAAAAATATCTGATTAATGGCAAAAAAATTAACGCAAGACAGCAGTATGAATAGCCATTGAACATTTTATTCTATGGATGTAATTTACAAATTAGACTTATGTAAAATTCGAGTTATGTAAAGGTTTATGAAACACATTACTTACGTAACTCGGGGTGTAACTGTAGTTTGTTTTATAAAGCTTCCTGAAGCAAAACTGTTGTCTGTATCCCTTGAAATGGATAAAATTGAGTATCATGAGGTTATAAAATTCTTTGTAAAAGAAGTTTAATGGCAAAACAAATTCATTTGAATTTCATAAAAGTTTATGGGCACTCTTCTCCTTCGTTTTCAACAAATAAGAAATGGGCTGCCAAGTTTAAAAGTGGCCATACCAGCCTTCAAGATGATCCACACGAAGGACATCCAAAAAGTGTAACAACACCAGAAATCATTGATCAAGTGCACGATATGGTATTGGATGACTGGCAAGTCAAACTGCGTGAAATTGCTGAGACTACACCCTCTGTCCAAAAAGAAGCCGAACTTTTCGAAAATAGAAGAAACTATTGGCACCACCTGTTGTATCTTTTTGTTGCTAAAATTGGCAACCTTCATTAGTGTTGTGTTAACTGTTTATGACATTTGTTTCATTAGAAGCCGTGTTACAGTCCCAAGAGTGAGTGTGTTGTGATGAATGGTTGGAAAATGAGTTTCAAACAGAGAGCCACGATTGACTTTTGTGTTAAACTTGGTAAAAGTTTTACTGAAACACTTCAAAAGCTTACTGTGATGAATGCTTATCCCGTACTAAAGTTTATGAGTGGTTTCAGCAATTTCAAAGTGGTCGTGAGACGTTTGAGGACGACGAAAAGCCAAGCAGTCCAAAAACTGGACTGAGCGAAGTTAACATTCAAAAAGTGCGTGATTTCATCAGAGAAAACTCAAAATCGTCTGTGAGATTGATTGAAGATGAATTGGGGATTCCAGAGTGCTGAGTGGAGACCACCAGAACAGGGGCATCCGAAAAAAAGTTGCTTGAAGAAGTCAAAAATAAAGACAATGCTGATTTGTTTCTATGATTCCAAGGGCATTATCCACAAAGAATTCATTCCGCCTGGCCAAACAGTGAGTTTTATCAATGGTGAGTTTTATCTCAAAGTTTTGAAGCGAATGATAGTGAGAATTCGTCGCATACGGCATGAATATTGTGATGCAGGCAGCTGGTCACTTTTGCACGATAATGCACCATCTCATCGTTCAAACATTGTGAGACAGTTTTTGAGCAAAAACCAAGTTTGTGTATTGGATCACTCGCCATGTTCGCCTGATTTAGCATCCTGTGGCTTCTTTCACTTCCCCCCCGAATTCATTTGCCAATGAAAGGAAAGCGATACGACACCATTGAAAATGTTCAAGTGGCAGTAACCACAACACTCAACAATGTCCCAAAATCTGATATAAAAAACTCAATTAACGAATTAATTAATTGTGCCAAACTCTGTATCGAAGCTGAAGGAGAGTATATTGATTGAAATAAACAATTTGAATAATTGGCCTGCATTTCATTTTCTATCAAAAGTTCGGTTTTTCTTTTTGGACAGAGGATGTATAGGCATTTCAAAAGAATATGTAGGATATATTTTGCATGAAGAGTTGCAAATAAAAAAGCTTTGCGCAAGATGGATGCTGCACTTGCTCACAGCAGATCAAAAACATACGTGAATGAAAAACTCTGAACAGTGTTTGGAGCATTTTAACAAGAATAAAACTGATTTTGTGCATCAATTTATTACTATGGATGAGACTTGGATTCACCATTACACACCAGAATCCAAACAGCAGTCAAAACAGTGGACAGAAGCTGGTTGTTTAGTGCCAAAGAAGTAAGTCAGTTCCATCAGCAGGACAAGTGCTAAAATGATTTAACTAATAAACAAAATGCCTACAAGGCATTTTGTTTATTAGTTATCTTGAAAAGGGCAAAACAATAACCGGGGAATATTATTCCAATCTTTTAACCAGACTAGATGAAAAAATTCATGAGAAAAGACCCGGTTTGCAGAAGAAAAAAAAATTATCTTTCATCAGGACAATAAACCTGCCCACAAAGGTGTTTTGGCAATGGGAAAATTAAGGGATCTGTACTATGAATTGTTGGAACATCCACCCGATTCCCCAGATTTGGCTCCCTCTCACTTCTGTCTCTTCCCAAAACTAAAACTCTTTCTCACAGCATTTTTCTTTGAATCAAGAGGTGATTGCAGCTGTAGAGGGATATTTTGCAGATCTTACCAAGAACCATTATGCTGGAGCATCACTGGAATAAATGTATTAGTCTTAAGGGAGATTATGCTGCAAAATAAAAATAATTTTGAAATTGTAAATTTGTTTTTTCATTGTCATGCCACCCTCGTAAGTATCATCCTGTGTGTGGGCTTACAGTAAACTGAATATATGAGGGATCCATCTGCCTGCCTTGTAATTAAAATATCCAAGACAGCAATAGCTCCTTTTTCTTCTTTCACAGTGAAACTAATACAAAAATGGATATTATCAAGGAAATGTGCAAATTTAGACAGAGCCTGTGGGACATGTGGCCACATGACAAAGATGTCGTCTATATCCTAAACCATACTTTGAGTTTGAGGGAGAAAGGGGCAGAATTAAGTGCCAAAGTTTCAAATGGTTCCATGCATTATTTTGCAATTGGGCGATAAAGTATGGAGTCCAATGCTACTTTGATTTCTGGTGATTTCTGTAGAAATCACATGCTTATTATTAATACTTTAACTCAATTAAATTTTGAACCTTTGATAAAAAGTGTCTAAATCATAATCCTTATTGGAATTATTGGAATTACTTTCAAAGTCTTTTAAAATTGCAACTATGATTTCTTTTTATCATAATGCTTATTATTATACTTTTGACTGAATTACATTTTTTGTTACTAAAAAAGGAAAGAGGGCTAACATGTACATTAATCACCCAACCGGCCATGATGTGTATATACGTCAAGGTCACCATGGATGCGAAGTATATATTAAAACTGTAATACCATTGATATTACATTGAAATATATGATGGATACGAAGTATAGAGGAGCCATGTATTTTATCCATATTGACAGCAATGTGGTTAAGAAGTAGCAGCTTTCTCAGGGTTATTAACTGGGTTTTCCCCCGAGTCTTCAGTTGTGGCAGTTCGAGACAAACAGTTTTCAACAACATTTTTAGCACCAGGCACATAAACTTTTTAATTAAATTCTTGTACTTCTAACACTCATCTAATAATCCTTTGATTCTCATCCTTAAAATTGTTCAGAAAAGATCATGGCTTATGCAGATCTGACTTGAATATCCTGACCATAGGAGTAAATATTTTATCTTCCTTAAGGGATAAATTATTGCTAAGGTCTCCTTTTCTATCAGAGAAATATTATTTTCTGAAGCACTAAGTTTCCTACTAAGATAAGCTACTGGCCTTAAATTCCCTTCATCCATCTGCTCTAGAATGCTGCAATACAGTACTATGATGCATCTGCAGAAATATAAAAGATTTTTCGTAACTAAGGGTACATATCAGTACAGGAGGTTTAGTCAGTGCTGCTGCTTTGAAAGCCTCAAATGTCCTTTGTTCTCTAGCACTCCAATTAAACTTAACTCCTTTCTTTGTAAGGTTGGTGGGAATGTTCAAATAAATAGAACAATGGGGAATAATCCTTCAATGAAAGTTATTTCTACAAATGCATGTGACTTCTTTTACAGTCTTAGGAATAGGGAAAGAAGAGACATCATTCAGACTTATCTAGGTCAGGTTTTATTCCTTCCTGTGAAATAAGATGACCTAGACAAAACAACCTCACTCATGAAAAATTCACATTTTGAAGTTTTTAGTCTGAGTTTTGACTCATTTAACAACTTCGTGACTCTCTTGAGTAGTTTACTATGTGAATTTATATCTAGAGAATAAAGCAATATATCATCATGAAAATAAAACTCCAGAGCCTAATAGATCTGATACAATCAAATTCATAATTTCTATTCATAATGTGTGCATAATTTCTTGCATCTTGAGGCCTAGTGAGCTGAAACTTCCCCAATTGGGTAGAAAAGTAAAGTGGTATTGATCTTCCTCTTTTAAAGGTATCTGATAGAAGCCACTATTAAGATTAATTTTTTAAAAGAGTTTTGCAACACCTAATTGAGCCAAAAGCTCTTCTATGTTATGAAGAGGACAGTCAGTGGGTACTTAATTCCTATATACTATCCTTAGGTCAAGGACAAACCTATGATCATCATTTGGCTTCTCTGGGATTAAAATAGAGAATTTCACAAAGATGTTAAGGGTTTTATAATCCCTACTTTTAGATACTGCTGTAACAACTTCTTCAATCTGTCTGCACATTTAAGAGGTGTTTGATACTGCTAAACATAGAATGGTTTTTCAGACTTAACTGTGACCGAATGGTCTGCAACATTAGTCTGAGAAAATCCTAATATTCCTTCTGAAAAACAGCCACCAAATGTTTTTCTAAGTATTCATGCATTTCATTACTTTCATCTTATCAACCTCTGATGTTATTCCATTAAGAATATTGTGTAACAACTCATCATAAATGGAATATAATCCATACTTAAAAATTCTGAAGAAGATTATTCTCTACTTCAAAAGAAAAACTCAGGAATCAAGGAATCAGAGGAAAATGGACTTTTGAGAGCCTCATATTTTAGCAAAATATGGGGCTCTCAAAACTATTACTGGATATGAGAGGAGAAACTAACACTCCATGTAACAAAACTTTAAACTAAAATCACTAAAATCTATAGTAAGAGGCAATTTCTGAATAGCTTTAATCTCCTGGCTAAAAATTCCTTTTAATATTATCTGTATCCAGTATATTAACTTCATGCTGATAAATATCCTTAAGTATAGGAAAGAATTCCAATTTAATCTGTTTTTATATTATATTTAAAGAGAGATGAGAAGGTTATGAGGAAGCGATTTTTGATTTGTTTGGACAACTCAGAAAGACCCGTAGGCCAAATTCTTCAAGTGTGTCCGAAACCATTGCCTCTATAACATCTAATATATCATTTTGCAGAAAATCTTACTTCCTCTATCATGTGATGGTCCTGACTTTTTTGAGCTACTTGATTCCTGTGAGTGATTAACTTTTAATTCAGTAACTAACTTCAAAATCTTTTCCTGTGCTATGGCAAAAGATTTAACTTTAATTCCATCTCTTTATTTATTTCAGTCCTCAGACTATCTCCTTCTCTTTTGACTAAGTCTAAATTAACTGATCTACAAGATGCAAAAGGCTTCTTTTGTTTAGGAAATTTAGTTAACAGGAAATTTAGATCTTGGCTACTCTACTACTGTATGCGTATACTTTGGCTGAAATGCATTCAGACTCTCCATTAAGCCTTCCTTGTGAAAGGAAGACTCCAAAGCTTCCGTAACATTAGTAATCCTCCTCTGTATACAGTCTTTCACAACTCAGGCTTAAGACCACTAAGACCACTGTGAAATTGAAAAAATATAATTTTTTCAATAAAATCTACATCACTTTCTTCAATTTTAAAAGCATAGACTAAATTAATCAGCTTATCATAAAAATCTGATATTGTTTAATTCTGACTTTACACACAAAAATACACTTTCCAGAGATTTTATCCAAGCTCAAGCTTTTAAGAATATTCTGCAACAAAATTTTTTTTGACTTGTTCATAACTCTGAGTTTGTAAGAGCCTTCTGTAAGTGTGAAAAAAGTCTCTGCTTTTCCATGAAACTTAGATTTTATAACAAGCATGAAATGATCATCTGAATATGATCGTTTCATGCTTGTTTTAAAGATTTTCCAATCTCTCTCTCTCTAATCTTGTCTGCAGTCTAAAAAAATATTCAATAATGTACAGTATGTGCTAAATTAATATGGTCAGTTCCCACATAACATTTATCTGCCACCTGCTTAATACTTCATTCCATCCTATAGCTCCAAGCTGTCCCCTAAGCTTTTCATAATCACCAGCCTTGTAATCCCACATATATCCTTTTCTCAGAGAAGTCTCCATATGGCTGGTCGCAACCCAGGTGATCACTTTATGATCATACCCACCAAATGGAGAAAAGTACGAAATCCTCACTCACAATGACATCAGCTGATGAAATGATCACATCTAAAACTCTCAATCCTCATGTGTCTGCTTTTTACATACTGAATGAGATAGATGTCTCTCAAGAAATTCATTTTCCTTATTCCCAAATGATATCTCTTCATTCCAATCTATATCTGTATAATTAAAATATAGCGCATAATAATTTCCCTTCCCTTGTTCACAAACTCAAGTTGCTTATACATTTCTTCATCACCATCCTCCACATTTCCTGTCCTATAGCAGCATCTGACTAAATATTTCTTCCTGTCTACTTCCACCTCAAACTATACTGACTCAAAACTAATGCCACTATTTACATCTCCCATCTCCACATTGCATGGACATAACTCACCTACTATCAACAACAACACCTCCCCTCCCTTTTTATCCTTTCTATCCTCACACAAAACATCATATAATATCCTTCCAACAACTATAAAAAGCTGTTATCTAAAACTATTGAAATTTGTTCTTTTATATAAATAAACAATGTCATTTAACTTACAGAATTCTTCATTAGAGTATTCTTGTAAATCTTCCAACCGCTTTTTTTTCCTTGCCCTCATTAAACGCTTTTCCAATTCACTATTATATTGCCTATCTGCAACTGGACCTGAAAGTATTAGTATATCTTCCACATGGACTAGAACTGGATCCGTGTATAATGATGTCCATGGAATATCAATAGAAATTTTGGCTATAAAAATAAAAAAATAGATAAATAAAAATGGCGCTGCATATTGTGCATATATATAATGCTAAATGGCAAAAAGAAATATGATAATATATAACATCTTATAATATCTTAATTATAATGACTCTACATGTGATGATTGTTTTACATAATTCTAATAATAAATCTTACATTTAAACAAAAAATAATACAATGGAGCACTTACATTCAACAATGACAACTCAATGTTGAATCTTCATTAGTTACTTGTTCCCTGGTTAGTTTTGAATTGATAATGAAAATTTGATACCCAGGTGAAAATTTACTGCAACTAAACTGAGGATAGTTTTTTGGTAGGTTATTTTTGTAAGGTTTATACATTCGTTGAAAGTATTGTGTGAGCTCATGACCTAGCCTAGTGTTAAGTATTTAAATAAGAGTCACTCCTAAACAAAAACAGGCTATAATAGCCGAATTTATAATAATAGTTTTAAGAGGAGTAACATGGTTTTTTTCCAGAGTCTATACTTAATTTATATTGTGTTTGTAACCATAAAACCCTTCAACCATTGGCTGTCTACTCATAACACCCCCCCCCTTCTTCTCCCCCCCTCCGTGACACAAAATACACGTTTATAATAAAAACCGTTCCAACACATGCTCCTAACACTAAGCTAGGTCATGGGCTCACGCAATACTTTCAACGAATGTATAAACCTCACAAAAATAACCTACCAAAAAACTATCCTCACATATACCGCACAAAAAATGCACATAACATGCCTCAAAAACTGCCTACATCACAACATCACGTCAAACTTTGCTACAGTTCGCGGTAACCGCTCCATTCCTGGGAATAGAAAAATTTGCTACCGAGCTTCCCGTGCACTCATAAAGCAGGCCATACATGACAGATTCAGAAAGAAAAATCAGGCTTATTCATACATCCACAATACAAAACGTAGATTAAAAACCTTATTGTCCCCAAATGAGTGGGCAAGTTTCTCTGAAAGTACCCAAACACACATCAACGAATACGTGCTGTTAACTGAAGCTCGACACACAAAAAAATGGTTTGCCTTAACAGGCACAAAATACATAACATATACTGTTCCCAATCTTTCAGATACCACTGCCCCACAACCCACACTTGACAACTCCATCAAAAATATGTCAGATCACACCCTCACACCTGACGAACTCACCATCCTGAACAAAGGACTTAATTTCACGATATCCCCTAAATATGTACCGAAAAAAGACATCATCATTGAACTCCAAGCGAAACTTGAAAATGACCCAAACAGACACAATATTCCAAAAAATAAACAACATTATAAATAGCAAAATAATAGTAAAACCCAACATTGCCCCCAACTTACATAGAGCCCTATTATCTTTAAGGAAGAACCCTGATATCATGATTATGAAAGCTGACAAAGGAGACACTGTAGTTATCATTAACAAAACTGATTACCACAACAAAATCATGGCCGTCTTAAACGACCAACACACCTACCAAAAAATCCACAATGATCCTATCCCCGACCTCATAAAACAAATCAACAGCACCCTACACACCTTAAAAAGTCAAAACAAAATAGATAAAACCACAATGAGACACACAACCCCCCCCCCGCACTACACATACCCCCTATATGTTCAGGAACATCAAAACCCACAAGGACGGTTATCCAATACGACCCATAGTCTCCTACAAGAACACCACCACAGCTCCTTTACCTAAATTTGTTGCAAAACTCATCAAACCACTACTAACAACATCGATCTGTATGATCAAAAATACGGATGACCTATTTTTAAGTTCAACAACTCCTTATACGTTCAAATTTTCAGTCTCCCAATGGGCCAAAACATCAGTGGCCATCTAGCAGAATTATTCCTGGCACACATTGAATCACTTCTACTCCACCCTTCTCTCCCACCCGGCATCACCTTTTATGGCAGATACGTAGATGATATTCTATGCTTTGGAAAACCTTCGCACATCTCCATTTAACAAACATCCATTAACGATTACAGTAACAGGCTACAATTCACCTTAAAAACAGAACAGAACAAATCCATCAATTTCTTAAACCTGACATTAATCAGAAGCAATAACAAGATAGCTACAAAGATATTCCACAAACCCACACATATCGAAAATTACCTCCATTTCAATTCATATCACCCATATTCCGTCAAAAAATCAGTCATCCTATCACAATTTATCAATGCTTACAAATTCTCAACCAACAACAATTATCTTAACACAGAATTAAAATATTTAACACAGGTATTCAAAAATAGCAACTATCCTACACATCTAATAAATTACACGAACAATATGGCAAAATCCCGTCATAATGAAAATACAACCAAAACAGACTTCCCGACACGTATGGTCATCAAATTGCCATACATCCAAAACACATACAAAGCCTATAAATACATTTTCAAAAACACAGACTATAAGCTAGTATTCACCACGAGCCAAAAATTAGCAACTCTCCTAAAACCTAAAAAATCTCTCACACACAAAGAAATATTCGAACTCCACAACGTTGTCTACAAATTTCCTTGTCAAGAGGATTGTGACGTCACCTACACCGGCTCCACAATTAGGTCCCTATGGACTAGATTACAAGAGCACTTCAGGGATTGCAATATTCCCATTCCGGAACATCTGAACACAAAAAAACATCGCAACACCAAAAAGAAAAATAAAACACAGAGTACAGGGAAGACTGAGATTGCAGCTCATGCCCTTGAGCTAAAACATATTCCCCAAATCGACAAGGCCATAATTATAGACAAACAAGACAATGAAACAATGCTAAGAATATCCGAAACTACTGCCATAAGATGCGATGAAAATTCTATCAACGTCCACCGCCCCTACCTAATTTCCAAATGTTGGACGGTCCAGAGCCTACAATTTAAGCCACGCCTCTGGCCATGTAGCGACAACTAATGCCCTTATTTGGCAGTTGCAACTTTGCCCTAACTAGCCCTACACTCATTTCCAACAAAGTTCCAAGGATGGTCACACGACCAAAACGGCTCCACACCCCGTTAACCCACCTCCAATTGCCACAATAGTCTTTATCCTTCCTCCCCTTCACCCCCCCCCACAAAAATGTGCTCTAATTCAAAATAATATATGTATACATTTATATATATATTATTAATATTAACCCGGGTTATCTAAACTTATTTTCCTGCGTCTAAACATACCCCCACGTTGATAGAATTTTCATCGCATCTTAATCTTAATTTTCATCGCATCAGTTGTAAATTCCATAAAAAATTTATGGAATTTACAACTGTGTTAAAAAAACTTTTTTATTATCCTGACGTTTCGATCTTCACATCAAGATCATCATCTGGAGCATACGTCAATATACAAGACAAGCTTACAGTTAATAATGTAACTCAGCTTGTCTTGTATATTGACGTATGCTCCAGATGATGATCTTGATGTGAAGATCGAAACGTCAGGATAATAAAAAAGTTTTTTTAACACAGTTGTAAATTCCATAAATTTTTAAAATGAATAGAGATGTGAAAAGAGAATGGGGAGTGCTGTTATTGATTGCAGAGGAATTGTGTCCACAAAGAGTGGAAGTTGATAGTGCATGCACGGATTTTGAATCTGTGTGGTGCAAAGTCAAAATAAACAGGTTAGTATATCTTAGTATATCTGATAGGATGCTGTTATAGATCAGGGAATGCAGAGAATACTGATTGTGAAATGTTTAGGCAAATTAGTTGGGCATGTAAAAAGAAGGTGATCCTGATGGGAGACTTTAATTACAGTGATATAGACTGGAAGGAGTAGTGTACGGGAACAAGGAGAGAGAGTTTGTGGAATTTCTGAGAGATAAATATCTTAAGCAGCACGTTATTGAAGCAACTAGACGCCTTCGTGTTTTGGATTTGGTGATAACTTCACAACATGTAGTTGTTAATGAATTTGACACTGCTGCTAGTTGCAGAGAGTGATCATGAGGTATTTGTTTGGGAAGTGATGAAACAAGAAAAGGTCACTGCCAAAAATGGATACATGTGGAAGTATAAAGCAGATGATTATAGGAAGCTCTGTAGTCAATTAGCATCAGTATGTTGAGAAGATGAGTTGAGCAGAAAAGATGTTGACAATGCATGGAAACTCACAAGGCAGTATCTGACAAAAGCAATGTATGACTACATACCGAGTGTTAAGCAAGTAAATAGGAGTGAAATGGATGAACAGCAAAATCAAGCAAGCTGTGCTGGAAAAGAAAATGTTATGGAGGAGGTACAAGACAGTTGGTGGTGATGATTTACATGAAGAGTAAAGTGCAGGCCAGAAAGGTGACGAGCATGGTAAAGAAAGAAAAGGTGCAGTATTAAAGAAGATTGGCTGGTCAGGCCAAGGTTAACTCAAGAGAATTTTTCTGCCACATGGCAAGCAAGAGGAAGATTAATTATGGCAGACTAACATTGGTGGATAGCCATGGCAGCAGACTAACAGCTGCAAAAGATATAGTGGAATTACTGAATGAGAATTTTATCAGCATATATAATGCTGGTATAAATGATCTGGTACAATATATAGAAGAGAGGGGCAAATAGGATAAATATTAGGATACTGGTTATGCCCTTCACCTAGTTATTTAATTTATTTATTTATTCATATGGAGTTTCCTCCCTTTTCTCCCCTGTCCCTATTGGGGCGAGTTGAGCCCCCTCATGAGGGATTAAGTATTTATGGCTGTAGATCCGTGTGTTCACAGGGCCGGTTTGCCTGCTAGCGAGATGAAAAACACCAGGTAAACTGGGGAAAAAAACCAGCTGTCCATGCCCAAGACCAGCTAACTTGGCTATGGCTGAAGAAGATCCTTAAGCTCCTCACGTCAGCGACGGGAATCAAAGCCAGGACACTCCTTCCCCAGGCATATGGTTGCAAAGCGCATAGCCACTAGGCTAACCGCGTGGACAGTTATTTAATGAAAATCTTGTAGTGGGTAGGGTTCCTAAGGAATGGAAAGAAGGCAAAATAGTACCACTCCAGAAGCATGATTCTAACAGAAGTCTCCAACTATAGGCCAGTCTATATAACTGCAGTTGTGGTTATTCTGTTATCTATATTCAACAGAATAAGAACTACTTATTCTGTTATCAATATTTATTTTAATTTGCTATCTTCACTAAAAATTGTAAGTATTTATCTTGCACTACAAACTGGTCACGTCTGTGAATGAGTAAAATGTTAATAGTGATTGCTAGCTCATCTCAGAGCCATATACTTAGTTGCTAATGAGTGTCAGATAATGTGATTTACTGTAATGATAACTAATCTCTTTACAACAAATAAATGTTCTGTGCCAAGAGAGTTATGAATGATAAGAAAATTGCTGAATAAGAACTTAATAACATAAGCAATTATACAAATTTTCCTCAAGAGGGATTATAATTCCTGATTAATCAAAAACTACATTCCCTTTATGATAAATTAGATATTTATACCACTGAGGAATGAAGTGGATAGGAAAAAATAGTGAACATCACTCATCACATATTTTAATTTAAAAAAATTGTTTTATACTTACCTACACAACCAGCTTTTACTTCAATTGGCAAGTCTAACTCATACTAAAATACAAAAGAAGATATTTCAGTACTTTAATTTGTTCATAAATGTTTAATCTTACAAAAATTTATATCAGAATATATATACTAATTTAATTCATACACTTAATCAAAAAAGAGTGCCACAATTTTTTGACAACACATTTCCTCAAACACTACATGGGATACATTAAGATAATGATTATAAAAGTGTAGTTCATGGCCAATATAAAGAATCTTCTAGATGGTTTGTAGCCTGGTCCAAAGTCCCTTGGCTTGCACTGCCACAGCTGAATCCACACAAAAGAGCAGACCAAAACACAGCAAGTTAACATAAGCACGTGTAATTTTATAAGCACTATGTATGTTACAACTGGTTTTATACATATGTAAACTTTGTACTGGTTTCAAAAAAATTAGTATTATCATTATTCCAGACCTCCATCAAGTCACAACTCATCAAAGCAGGCTCACCTTAGACAACACAAAGTTTGTCACACCAGATTACCCCTTAAACCCATTCACTATCCTGTCAGATAATGCATTTCATGGTCCAACCATAATCCATGCACAAAAGCCATTTCTCACTCTCTCTTATTCACCACTTCTGCATGCAACTTTCAGGAATAGTCCCTTGTCCCTTTCAAATCCAAATGTTTTCCACTACATGAAAAACCTCCTCAGTGTAAATCCTGTAAACATCTTTCAGCAGTTGTCTCAGTCATCTCAAACTTTTGTTTTCTCTCCACCAAATTCTGCAGTTTACATGAGTTCAATCTGTCTTCATGACCAACTTGTGCAGTAATGATATCATTCCTGTAATCTACCTCATGTTGGAAGTTTAATGGCATATTTACAGCACTAGAAAAAGACTGAAAACTAATTTTAATGCTTCCATTATTTCATCTCAATCACCAAGACATCTTCAGGGATTACAAATAACTCTTGTAACACACACACACAAAGACAACACAATACTAAATGAAGCATGTGGGTGACTCTAAAGTCCTATATACAGATTATTAAGAAAGAAAGGATTCCTATATATAGAGGTGGTGTGCTCTCTATGGGCATTTGTAAGTTGCCTAGGATGTAAAGTGGGACCTCTGACAATTATTGTTTCCTAAATTTTGGGAAGTTTTATGCATCCATATTTATTTAAATTCAGTTGATTTCAAAGTGCCACTGCAGATTCTAAAAACAGTCTTTCCTTTTTAAATTTACTATGGTGGAGCATGGTGGTTTTCTTCCAGGAGATCCTGGAAGTATCCAGGATCTCCTGGAAGAAAACCACCATGCCCCTGTGGATTTTATTCAATACATGGTCAGTAAGGTCAGATTGACCATAGTCGTGATTGCCAATGTACGATTTGTGTTCTTATAAACAGATGGTAGCTGATCTACCTGTCTGTCTGAAGTAAGCCAACCTGCAGTAACAGGATACTTTATATGCTCCAGGCACTGAGATAGCAGGGAGCTGATCTTTGGTAAAAGATAAGGGTAGCAAGTTTCCGGTGGGACTTAAAAGCTGTGTAGAAGTTGTAATTTTTTTTAAGACCTGGCTATTTTTTTGATGAGCTTCTGATTTTCTGTCTTCTGATGTGAAATATTCCATTAAACCTCCAATATGATGTCCTCTCAGCACTTAAGCCTTAACACACGGATTCTGTTATCTACCTCTGTAGCTTTATTTCCAAGGTTACTTCATCCTCTTCAAAGCCTAGACCAGATATGGACACTATCAACCAGATGTGGTCTGCTCAGGGCATTATACAATGAAATCACCAGTCTTATCTATGTGGGTCAAAGTACTTTTTAGTATTGCAGAAATCATGTGTTTTTTTTTATGTGACACAAACTCGAAAAAGCTTATAAGTCTATACTGCATTAATACTATGAAGAGTCAGAGGATTTTTTCCTATTTTTCAATTAATTTTATGATTTTGTATTTTTATTGAATTTTATACAGGAATACCTTTTTATAAAGGAATGACAGCTCACTTAAAATCAGATCCTATGCCAGGAACAAATCCTGAACTCTTGAATCTCATGTTCCTTCTATCACACACATGTTGCCAAAAACATTTATCCCTCACAAAATTCCAGAAATTTTATTCCCTTCTTCCAAATTTATACTTCTATAGTTAAAATCTCCCATAATAATCACTCTCACTTTGCACTCGCCAAATTGATCTGCCTAAACATTTCCGGCTCATCACCCTCTGTTTTTCCTGGCCTATAACAATATCTTACTAAATATCTTCTCCTATCCACCTCTACCTCAACACCACACTTTCAAAACTATTAGTGTCATGTCCTTCCAAATTCTGCACACTGAGAGGACTCAACTTACCACTTGCAATCATCCACCCTGCCAACTGTAGTTTCCCTCTCCTATCCCCATTTCCTTCCTTATTCAAAAGTAGTGCATCCCAATACATACAGATCTCGTCTGTTCTCAAATGAACTCTAGGCATCCACATAATCCATGGTGCTCTTTCAACACATTCTTGCTATCATGACATTCATTACTGATGTTCTTCTACTTAACTCTGCGTTATCATATCTGAGTACACTATCTTTCCTCTCACACTCATCCGCTGTACAATGACTAGCATTAAAATCAGATCGTTTGCAACTGGATTCACACTGCTTCTCAGGTTATTCATATCCACCATCACTATCATTTCATTCGCATTTTCAACTTCACTTAATAATCACACATAATCACACTCTCCATCATTCCTCTAGACATGCATTTCTCTAGCATTCTATCTTGCACTCCATGTGCTACTGAATCTCCATACATCGCATCCCTCACTGCTTCATTCATTCGTTGCTAACCTTCATTCATCCCCCTCTCCCTCCCTCCACCAACACTCTGTCATTACTCTTTCACTTACCTGCCTTCCTCTCATCTCTCTATTCCTTGCTCCTGTGCTATCCTGCTTTCTTCTTATTTCTTCTCTTCCTCTGGTTCTCATAATCTCTCTCTATCTTACTCTTACTCTTGTTTGTCTTGAATCACTTACTTTCCCTCCTTCAAATCTCTTCCTTCACACTTCTCAGCTCACTTTTCTTACCTTCTGCCTCTTCTCTTAGCAACTCTATTCCTCTCTCCAAACATTCTACTCTTGCTCGACACTCACCCACCCAATGAACAATCTCCCTAAAATATTTCAAGGTGTGATTGATAAAGATGCAGCCAATCATTGTGTCTTCAAAAAAACTCATAACAGAAGAAAATTATGGATCAATGAAAGTATATTAAATTTGTTCAGCAAAAGAAGACATGAAGAAAATGCTGCTGTTGTTATTTGGAATTATGGCTGGAGTAATCAAGACACAAGGCCAGCATTATTATGCCTGTTAATTTGCTTGTATTCATTTGTCTGGTTTTCAGTATGGATGAGGAATCCTGTCACCTCCATTATGAGACTGCCTACTTCACCTTCAGATGAAAAACTTTATAAAGGTGAAGAACCTTTATAAAGTGATTCAAACACCAGATTTCCAACCAAAGGGCATCAATAATATCAACTAAACTATGGAGGCTCCCTAGCAAGACATAAGGAAGACTGTGAAATTTTGATCAACCAACCAATCTAAACAATAACGCTGGCATAAAAATCCAAAGAATATGGATGGCACACATTTAGCTCACATAACTTCATTTGAGTTCTCACAAATCTTCAGTTTAGGTCACTAAGAAATAATTTTAGCTCTTATTGAACAATAACATCATTACCGTTTTTGTTCTAATTTATCTGTAAGTAATATCTAGTTTAATTTATCTCTTAGTGATTTCCAACAAAACAAATAACAGGACTCTAGTTTTCATGTAATAAGGCTCTTAAACAAAATTATTATTATTATTATTGTTGTACAGCATCTCCATGGAGCCCAAAGACTCATTGCAGGAATCACAAACTATCCACACAATATATATCATACCTTCCTTTAACCCATTAGCAGACAAAGTGCTCACAACCAACTCTGACAACCATTTCCATTCAATAATATCAAAAGCATGCCAAAAGGCCAGAGAAACTTTGCTTAACAAAAAATGAAAGGAAATAGAACACACGACCTATGTTCGTGTGTTCTATAAAAAATGAATGATTTGTGGAACTTTTCAATCTAGGATAATGAGATAAAATGTTATATTAAACTGAAGAAAATTAAGAAAAGGCAGATAGAATATCAAATCTTTTCAGTGATGAGGAGAAAAGAAATATATCAGACACTAACTGTCTTGAAGATGGTTCTCCAATACTAAAAGAAAAGATATGGTGTAATTAAAACAGGAAAGTCACTAAGTTAAGATGCATTCATACAGAAATGATAAAAGCCCTAGCACATCTGTATGAATGTCACCTAGATGAAAGTCGAATGGAAGAGCTAAGAAAATTACATAGCTACAGATGTGAAAGCAGATATGTCTCCAAAAAGCTTTGCAATTTCAACTTTACGAACATCTCAAAAAAAAAAAGGTGGAACTGAAGTAAAGATTGAAGGCTAATCAGCTTAAGGAGCCACCTAACAAAATTACTATTAAAATTTTACTGGAAAGAATTAAATCAAAAACATTAAAATGAAATAATGGAAATCCAAAGTGAAAACACAGGAAAGATGAAAGGATATTTTCAATATCAAAATGTTTCGAGAATTTAGGGGCATGTATTTGAATTATAATATCAACTCATGGAACTTGTAATTATTTTTATACTGGTGCTGAATATTACTATTTACATAATGGATCATTTCCATTCTTATTTCATTCCACTTCAGTCATCAAAAATAAGCCATATATATATATATATATATTATTTAAGGTGGAAAATTCAAAATCCTGTAATACGTCATTTCTCACAATATTTTAGTCTCAAATAAAGTATCTGATACATCACCAGGTTGCAAAAAGCTTCAATATTTTATTTCATCTTTACCTTAGGTGATCATTATTCCAAAAACAAGTTAAGTCTTTCAAACCTTTTAGGATTAGCCATGCTTTTCTTGGAAATTATCTCAAAAACTAAAATCTTTTTTTTCATGAGGTTAAAGAATAGAAGAAGCAAATGTAAGATCATTGAAAATTCTTAGAAAAAAATTCCTTTATCCATTATTTTCAAATAGAATTTTTGAGTATTTTATGGAATTTCCTGCTACAGTAAAACTTTTACATTCTTTTGCTTGTATCTGTTCAGTGCAGTGGTGGTGTGTCTGTGTGGGAAAAAGGGATATTCACAAGTCCACCCACACACGTTTAATTAAGTTCATAAGGACAACACGTAATTTTTTCAAAACTAATTTATTCAATCATCCATAATATAATACCACAACTGCAAAATGAAATATTGTTTCTGTGTTACAAATCCGTTTATATTCATTGTTATTCTTTCCCACAGATGCATCAATCATATGCAAATAGATTGTTGTGTCAGAAATAACTGGCCCACTATAAGTCAGCCATTTGTTTCAGACACAACATGAGAATATAGTATTGTAACATAAAGACATGCTTAAACTCTCAAGAGCAGAGGCAGAGAGGTAATAAATAACTTGTAATTGAAAGGTATATTAACTTAATCGATAATATTCTTGTAGTGTAATCCAAATACTGTTTTAGAATCATACTCAATACAGGGAAAATTATGTTAACCAATCAGCAGAAGGTCTGATCACTACGCAATAGTCCATGACACAGCAGAAAACCCGAAACATCATCCGGTAACCCCTGCAGTAACAGTTCTGTCGAGAAGGCCGCCGAGAAAAGGACATGACCTCATCGTTATCTGACAAATCAAAGACGGCTGAGTGAGTGATGTAGACAGAGAGTGAGGACACTCACCACTGAGATATAAGGAGCGCCACGCACTTCAAACGCTTCTTGTTTCTGCATTTTTCTGTGTTCCAGTTCGAAATCCGTGAGGGCTGAGGAAGCTTGTTGCCGGTGTCCAGCAACCTTCCACGTTGCTGTGGGACCCAATGTGTTCAGGATGTCCAACTAAACAACAGGGAACCAGCAGATAGGGCCATCGGTGAGTTTGCCGCCAATGTGATGATAGCGAAGGAACCACACTTCGAAAAGAATGAATAGAGATAGACAGCGGAGCAACAAGGAAATCTTGCCACATCCAAGATAGGACCAGATCTAAAACAAAGGAACCATTTCGCTAAGGAAAATAGCCAGTAAGGTGCATATCTTTTACCCTATATATATATATATATATATATATATATATCAAGTGCTGTAAAACCAAAGAGCAAAAAGGAGGAGAACTTTAAGCATAACCCTGCTCGACCCAACTAGAAGATCTGTTTTTGGACTGAACGTCTTGATAGAACATTCCTGTTGTAATTTGTAATTCTGTGTACGAGTGAAGCTATAGTGCGATAGTTAAGAGATGATTTATTATATGAAATACAACGAGTAAAGGCACTACTCTGTACATTAAGCCTGTGACTTGTATAAGATTTATAGCAAGGAGTTTTTTTTTTTTTTTTTGCAAAAATAGTAATTGATAAAATTAAGTGAACATATCATGTGTAATCTAATTAACTTTGTATTGCCAAAGCTTGCATAACCACTGGAGTATCATTTAATCTTAACACAAACCACGGAAATAAGATTGATTAACTGATGCTCCTGGAATATAATTGTATGAGCCTGCATATTAAGAAGTATGTGAGAGGGATTGAGTGAGCTTATTGTAGTTGCGTGAGCATTTGTGCATGAACTTATTTCTTTTATATTATTATTACATGATTTCCTGTATATGATTTTTAGTTGTATTAAAATGCATTATTTTAAATCAAAGTTTGTACATTCTGTTGTTTGAGACTGACTTACCACTTATAAAAGTTCAAACCTGTGTAAGTGGTGGGAGACATTTGATGTAAGATAAAGATGGGAGCCACGACTGCACACCACGTGTTCCCAATGCTAAATAATATTGTCGAGATAGTTAGCAGAGCAAGCTTAAGTATCAGGAACTAGTTACCAGCTGGAGCAGTCGATCTAAAATAAATAAATTTGTCCGAAGCTAACTTCTGGTACAAGTAACCTTAAGATATAAAACTAAAAATAGAGGTAAAGAAAAGAAAGAAACAATAAAAGATAGTACAACAAAACTAGAGAAGGCAAAGACATAATAAGATTCATATCTGATTAATGCAGGTTGAAATAAAATTACCTACACCTTGAAAAATTTTAAAATACAAACAAATATAGAATTTCTCATAATTCTCAGTTACTTATATAACCAGAAAGGAGGGGGGGAAATATTTTCCTTTCTATACAGAATTGGTTTCTCTGGAAATGTCATATGCCCATCAGATACTCAAACAGTAAGGATAGGATGATCTGCTGAGTCCTACTACCCATGAGAAAGTATGCAACAGCAACATGACATTTTAATGTGCATAATGAAATTATGCTTAGAGTCCTTTCATAGTCATTCTTCATAAAACTACACCTAAAAGTACAAATAATATAGATTAAAATGCCATTACAACCTTAATGTTACTTTTAAACATCTACAAAATTAAGAAAACAACCCTGGGGTGTAATAAATCCATTGCACCTGTAACCTACCTTATATTGGTGAAATTTAATGCACAACTCAATCCGTAAAAAACATTAAATGTAACAATTTTGGTAAAGCAGGCTTCTTAAATCATGCTTGTAACACCCTACACCAAACTGATTGAAAAGGTACCTGTTCTTTACATTATACAAAAATTTAAAGAAAAAATTCAAATGAATGCAAATCCTTAACCCAGAACCGAGACTTATCTTAAATGTGGTCAAAGGCACTGCCAATTCCCTAGCACCTTCTCATGAAACTCGAGCTGGTATACCATCTAATCCCATAGCTGTATTCACATCAATGTTCTGTATTTTGCTATGTACCACCAGTTCATTTACCTCAGTTTTCATATAATCCTTTTTGCTTCTTGTTAATGCAACATCTCCACCTGGATGATATACTCTTGCAAAGTGATCACTTCATAATTCTACTATATTGCCTGATTCAGTTACTTCCCTAAAATCAACATTCATTAATATCATTCTGCCATAAACATTCTTCCTTTTACTTGCAACATACCAAAACTTTGGTATTCTCTTTGGCCTATACTGCTAAGTAGAAAAGATTATCAAAACAAGTGTTCTTTGCCAGGATGGCATGAAAAATATCTAGAGAAAAAGTACCTTAGAAGACAGAAATATGAGATCTGATAATATTAGAATCTTGACAGATAACAATTAATTTGAAGGAAATTTTTCAATAGGAAGTTAGCAAATAATGATGTTACTTTTTCACATATTACTATCTCTGAGGGCACACCTTTATAATTTAAGAAATTAAAAATTTTATCTTAATCATAATAAAATTAAATGATCTATTGCCAAACTCACCAAAGCTTCTGGCTTCAACTTCAACTCTGTCAGTTGAACAGTTCCTAAAAAATAAAAATAAAAAATAAATAAATAAATAAAAAAAATACATTAATACATAATAGGAAATTTGAACTCCTCTTACTAATTTTGTGTTTTAAGAAAATTATACATGATACCATCTTCAGTTCTACAACACTTGGAGCACTGGATTTTAGACCGTGAATATTTCTAAATTGCATTACATTGCATGGACTACTAAATTCCTTTAAAAAATAAATAAATAAATAAATCCATTAATACATAATAGAAAATTTGAATTCCTGTTACTAATTTTGTGTTTTAAGAAAATTATACATGATACCATCTTTAGTTCTACAACACTGGGAGCATAGGATTTCAGACTGTGAATATTTCTAAATCAGGGATGTCCTCTTGCATATTGCATTATATTATGTGGGCTACTAAAGGCTGTCGAAGCACAATATATTGTGAATTGAGTTGTGCATTAAATTTCACAGTCAAGTCATCCCCAACTTCCAGCGATATAGCCTGTTTCCACAAATGAGACTTTGGCGAACTTGGCAAGCATTACCGTCACAAATGTATATCTTCCCTAGTTGGAGGAAATGCCAACTAGACCTCTAGGCGAGAGATGTCTTTCATCACCCAGCGAAATACCACCACCTTGCTTATTAAAGACCTAAAGTAGTTGTAGCTAAGTTTGGTCACCATCCAGTTTCTGTTTCCCGCCACTCTTCCCACATGAAGTGATAGTGATGCCCTCAGTGGCATACCAATCTCACTGTAGGGCCCCAAACCTTTTCCCATTCGAGAGTGCAGCAGCAAAATGGTTCTGCACACTGGACACTGGTTAGTACACAAGACTGAACCAGGTACTAATGAACCTGGAGGCGTCTCGATCAGCTAGCAAAAAATCCTGCAACCACATATTTTGCCAGTTCGTGACTGGAGGAAGACCAAATACTGTGGCTGCATGGGGAACTATGAAGGCCATGCATGGACAAGAGAATGACTCCCCTCTGTGTGGGTGATATGTTTGTGAGTCTATCACCTCTCACTGCATTCCCCACTTCCTTTTTATCTTTTCCTCACCAAAATATAATAAACCACAACTGAAAGAAATGAGTTTCTACTGTGGATCTCAAAAATTCTCCCACACAAAATAGTTAAAATATAAAATAAAAAATGTAAAAAACATTAAAAAAAAAGAATCATAAAAGACAAAAGAAACTAAACAACCCACCAACACTAATTCTTACTAAAAAATAGTTTTCATATGAATGATGTGCACCACCACCTACAGTCATCTAAACCAGAACTATTATTCCTTTCAGAACCCGAACTAGCAACCCCAACAGCTATTTTACACCTCAACTGCCCAAACTACACAGCTTTCTACCACAAGGGTGCACTTGTGCATTTGTCAGAAACATACCATGCTGGAGACTGCAAATCCTTGAATCTCCATTGTGTGATCTGATATGGCTCAAAATTTCTCTACCAAATCAACCAGCCCTTTTCATATGCTCCCTCTATCACTCTCCAAACTCTGTCAACACTCTGACCTCTTCAACTTTCTCTCCCTAAAGCTCGACTTTCTGCAGTTTAAATACCCCAATAGTGAGGCTCATCCTTCTTGGGGACTTCAGTGTCCACAACTCATATTGGCTACCCTCCTTCAGTTTCACTGATTTTCTCAGGGATACTGAGGTATTCACCATCAGCAATCACATATCTCAGATCATCAATTTTCCTACCAGAATACCTGCAGCCCCCTGTAATTTGCCAACACACTTGACTTCTTCCTAACGAGGTATACTGTGGTTGTCAATTCTCTTGGAAACTCTGACAACCTCATACAAGTCTCTTTTGTCACAGAACAACCTTCACCCACCAGTTCACAGACTTGTGTCCTTTGGCACTACAAGGGTGCCAAACTGGGTGGACCTCCATAACTTCTATTCCTCCTTCCCATGGTCCAACTACTGCTTCAGTTCTACTGATCCAAATATCTGCTCAGACCAAATAATAAAAATCATCCTCACAGGAATTAAGGCTTTCATCCCTTATTCCACTCCAAATTCTCAGCTCCCCATCCAAGCCTTCGTTCTCAAAAAAGTGCACCAATACTGTAAAAGAGAAAAGCCCTGCTTACCACTATTGGCTTAAGACCAAAACTCCAGCTGCCCTCTCTGCCTATACTGCACCCCACAACAGTTGGTAAAGAATCATCACCAAGTCCAAATCAGACTTTGAAAGGGTCAAATGCTGCAAACTTGCCTCCTGCCCAAATGGCAGTTACTACTTCTGGTCCCTTGCCAAGGCTATTGGGTGCAACTTTTGCCCACCCAGGTTTCCACCACTCTCACATCCCAATGGTACTGTAGTCACCTCACCAAAAGATAAGGCCAACTTACTGGCATCACTCTTCTCCCAATTCCTGCATTGATGACCTGGGCAAAGTTCCCTCCATAAAAAAACAGCTCCCTTCATAGCTTCCATATTCTTCTGACATAAAGAAATCCAAATCCAAAGATTTCTGAATGATGTGAATACAAACAAGGTATCTGGTCCTGATGGTATTCCACCTATTGTATTAAAAAATTGTGCCCCAGAACTAACACCTATCGTGTATCATCTCTTTAATCTATTCCATTCAACTGGCATCTACCCTACAAAATGGAAACATGCCCGCATCCAGCCAATCCCAAAGAAAGGTGATAAAAGTCAACCAACAAACTACCTTCCAACTGTTCTCATTTCTGTTCTCAACAACCAATGTGTGAACCACCTAGAAACATATCAACTAATCAGTGACCAGCAGTATGGATTCTGTCACACGCAATCAACTGCTGTTCTTCTTGCTTTCACCACCCACCTATGGACTTAGGCCATGGAGAAATTTGGAGAAACTCCCATGGTTGCCCTTGACATTTCAAAAGCATTTGATTGGGTTTGGCACAGGGGCCTACTCACCAAACTGCCATTCTACAGTCTGCTTTCCTCACTCTGCAACTGGATCGAGAAACTTTCCCACTGGTTTCTCACTACATGTCATGGTTGAGGGTTTACTCTTCTCAGATTTTCCCATCATTGCAGGAGTACCCCAGGGTTCTGTTCTTTCACCAACTCTCTTCTCCTTGTATATAAATGACCTGCTCTCCTTCCAATCCTATCCATAACTTTGCTGATACCAGTACACTCCAATCCTCCTTTTCACCTGCCAAACCTTGTAGTGCTGAAGTATTAGAATCCTCAAGATCTACCATGACCAGGGATTTGAACTCACATCTCCTAGTTATATCCCAGTGGGGCAATGACAACCTTGTAAGCTTCAATGCCACAAAAATTCAGTTCTGCCCGATCTCTAGCAAGAAAGAGCTTGCATCCTTCCCCTTTAACTTCAAGTAATACTGGATATCCAAACACGACAGATTTTTCTTCTTGGACTGACCTGCACCTTTGATCTTTCCTGGCACAACCATATTTTAACTCTAGCTTCTGTAGCCACCAAAAAACTTGGCGGCTACAGAATGCTACGTTACATCTTCACAGCTTCTAACTTGATACAATGCCCAAATCTGCCCAACCATGGAATATTGCTCCCATATTTGAAGTTGTGCACCTCTCTAAGATTGCTCGATTCTATTCAGAGGAAGGCAATCTGGTTAATTAATGATCCCTCTCTCACACAAACCCGCTTCAATCCCTCTCTCTCAGAGATGTTCAGTTTCTGCCTTGTGCCTCTTCTACAGATACTTTCATGGACAGGGCTCTGCTGAATTGACTATTATTCCTATACTCTCCTTGAAAATCATTAAAACAAGAGCCACAGCTAACCATCATCCTTTTACAGTCCATCTTGAAACTCATCAAACCAACTTCACTGCCTCCTCTTTCATTTCATCTACTTCTGTCCTTGGAACAGTCTTCCCCACTCTGCCTTCCCCAAAGATAACCCTACAACCTTCCGCTGTTCAAGCAAAATGTGAACAGACTCCGCCTCTTGCCCACACATGGCACTAATGTACTATAGGTCTTGTGGCCTTTCATGTGTGGATCAGATATAAAAAAAGATGTTTGCTATATGGCATGCAAGAGAAAGAATAATTATGATAACCCTAGTCAATGGTGATGGGGGCAAAGCGACCATGACAGAGAATGTATCAAGTGTTGAACAGGTTAAATGTTATTAAGTTTCAAGAAAGAGAGAGCATTACATTTTTTTTGACAAAATGTGCAAATGAGTTCACTATGCCCTTGACCAGAATGTTTAATAATTGTCTGGTAATAGCAATGATTGCTAAGAAGTATCACTACACAAAATGGTATGAGAATAGCAATCTCTACCACAGACAATTCTGTATATATCCATTATTGTTAATTATTATTATTCAGGCTTCCATGGAGTCAAAAGACTCATCGTGTGAGGTCCTTCCTAAGAAACATGTCTATCAAGACTCATCGAGGGAGGTCCCCCCTAGGAAATACAAAGTATATCATACCACTCCTTAAACTCATTGACCGTTCTCGATTTCACCACTCCATGGTTCAACCGCCCTCCATGCAAAGAAACCACTCCACACCCTCTTTCTCACAGTTTCCTTTTGTAACTTCCAGGGATGGCCCCTTGTCATGACTCCTTCCTGCTGTTCAACCAAGCGAAGGAACTCCCCAGTGTCAACCCTGTAACCACCTCTCAACAGTTTAAAAGTCTATCATATCGCCTCTCCTTCTATCCACCAAACTCTGCAGTCCACACTCTCTCAGCTGATCCTCATAACTAACACTGTACAGTCCTGACATCATCTTTTTTATCCGCCTTTGTACCCTTTCCACAGTTAATTTATCCCCTTCAAATCCTGGGGACCAGATCTGAGAACAATAGTCTAAGTGTGGTCTGATCAGAGTCATACAACAGAATGATACTCTGATCAGACCACACTCATTGCAACAATCCTCTGCGTTACCTTCACTACCTTTGCAATATGTCCTGTCAATTTCAGGTTTCTATCAATCATCAACCCCAGATCTCTTGTCTCCCCTACTTTCTCAAGTATAACTCCTCCCATAGAGTATGCAGCATCCCATCGATATGTCCCAAACCTCAAGACCTTGCATTTTGCTGCATTAAATTGATTCTCCCATTCATTTGCCCATCTATCTAGCTTATTCAAATTCTCTTGCAGGGCTGCCACATCTGCACTATTACTAATAATCCTTCCCAGCTTCGCATCATCCGCAAACAAACAAATATCCCCTTGCAATCCACTGGCAATGTCATTGATATAAAGGTTAAACAATATAGGCCCCAGTACCGAGCCCTGTGGAACTCCACTTGTAACCTTCTGCCTCTTTGATATTGCTCCGCCATACACAACTCTCCGATACCTATCGGACAGCCAATCCTGAATCCAGTTGACCAATCTGACATCCAGCCCCATGTGCTGCAACTTGAATATTAGCTTATCATGTGGCACCCTGTCAAATGCCTTTGCTAAGTCTAGGAAAATGGCAGTATATGCCCTTCCCTCATCTAGTGCTCTTGTAACTTTATCATAAAAGGCTAGCTTATTGCTAAAACAAGAGCACCCCTTCACAAATCCATGTTGACTCTCACAGATAACATTACCCTCATCTTCCCAATGCTGTATACGGTCCCTCACTATTTTCTCCAAGATCTTACTAACTATTGATGACACACAAACTGGCCTCCAATTAGACACTTCCAGTCTGCTACCACACTTATGCAATGGCACTATCTTACCTTCCTTCCATTCCATGGGCACCTTTCCCACAGCCAGACTTTCATTGAAAAGACAGGTCAAAGGCACTGTCAGTTCCTTAGCACATTCTCTCAAAACTTGTGGTGAAATACCATCCAGTCCCACTGCTTTACTAACATCCAGAGTACTCAGTATGTGGAACACACTTGCCTCCTGCACCACTAAACCTCGAACCTATCCCTCTAGTATTGCAATTGATTCCTCCAGGATGAAATACTCCAATAAAGTGGTCAATGAACAATTCTACTATGTCCGCTGCATCAGACACTCTATTCCCATTTTTATCGCACAATGTCATTCTTCCACAGTCATTTCTCCTCCTACTGGCCACAAAGCTAAAAAATTCCCTAGGATTTTTCTTGGATCTAAGGTACTGGAAATACTGGTTTGAAATAGAAAAGAGGACTAGACTGATAGGATTTTCTACAACAGTTAGAATAGATTTCCAAAAATAGATAATCAATCAACTTACATTTTATGAAAAACTGATAATTACGCTGGATAAAGAGAATTCATATATGATGATAATCTTATGCATTATGAAGATTATCACATGTATTCTTCAGATAAATTATCACATGACAATAGTGTATACACTGGAGAGATGAGGATGGATAAAAGAGTAGTCAGATGGATAGCAGAATGGCAGTCTGGATGATATAATTTGTGTATTGGGAAAGAGTTCCAGAAAATAAAGTAACTAGTAGTAGTAGCATGCTGTAGGTTCTGCTCTTGGATCCCTAGCATTCAGTTTAATGATATCCCTTTTTTGATACTTTGGTCTTAATGAAAAATGCTTCCTGCCATTGATCTCTTCAAATTTTTCGATCTATGCTGGATACTTCTCTTCAATGGATTACCATACATAATAAACAAACTAGTTGTCCTCCCCATCTCCTTATATCCCTCTCAACATACAAGCTACAGTAATGCTATTACTATCCCTATAACAGGGAACTTCAGAAAATATAGCCAGTACTGAAAGAAATACCTCTCCACTGCTTTCAAACCTCTTCTGAAGCTGGCTGCTCTTTTTCATTCTTCTAAGGATCCACTCCATCCTCTCTGTGTTCCAAGTGTTTACAAGGTTCCATTTTCTTGCAAATTATCTTATGGTCAAACCAGAAGATATTATATGATCTCAATGAAGTCAAAAAAACTGATTGTGGGAGTTCTTTGACCCTATACTCTCTCATGTCGAAATATCGAGCCCTGCCTCAAACCTATTCACACCACACTTTTAGACAATCCAATAAGATATGCCACCTCCTCATAGAAGTACCGAAGAAATACATCTGCTGCCATAACTATGGTCAGGCAGGTCTGACAAACCATGCCTTGGATAACTTTAATAGAATCAAATGGGGAAAAAACTATGCTTCACTGCAACAAATACAAACTTTAAACACTTATCTTACAATCAACAGCAAATTTGAAAAACTAATCTAATTTTAATAAGTGTGGTTATGTTAAACTTCCTACGATTTGGATACTAATTCTTAAACCTCAGACCCAACAGGTAAGGCTAGCCAACAGCACCCACAGATGACACCCTTGATAGGACTTTAGTCTAACTTTTTCCCATTTATTATCTTGAGTGTTTTTAGTTTCTTGAAGATTGTAACCCTGATGATATCTCAGTGATAGACAAAATATAGGATCCATTAAACTTTTGTTTAAATGTTTCTCTATGTTGTACTCGGTCTATTAAACCTAATAATGAACTGCTGTAATCTTGTTTTTTGTGTTCATTTGGTGGTTTTGGGAGGGGTAGAGTTTGCTTTAAGATTTTATTAACCAACAATCTATTGTAACCATTGTGCAGTCTGTTTCTTAGGATTCTTATAATGCCAAGTTTTCTGTGCGGGATGATGGTGATATATTACAGTAAACATGCAAAAGAGTTGTCAGTGCCCTTGATTTGGTAGTTGCAGAGAAGTATGACAAAGAAACAATACCAGAAGAGTGGAAAGTGGGAAAAAAAACAGTGCCACTGCACAAGGGAGAATTTAAGTCAGTAGAAGTACCCAATGTATATATCAAATGTGTATATCAAGTGTAGTGATAAAAGTGTTAAGGGGGAGAGAGAATACAAACTTGGATTGATGAGAATGGATATCTTTCAAGAGAGCAGCATAGTTTGTTAAGAGAGTTCATGCTTTAATAACTTGGTTACATTTTATAATAGAGTGACTAGTGTATTGGACAGAGAATAGGCTTATATTTTAATTTATATGAATTTTTCTAAAGCATTTGATTGAATATAGCATGATATAAACTACTGTTGAAATTAAGCAGGATGGGGCTAGATAGTCATTTGGTACATTGGTTAGAGGAGTGGTTAATTGATAAGAGTGAGTCAATTGTTTTATGGAGGTGCAGTTTTGGGACCACTATTGTTTAACTTAAAAATTAATTGTATAGTTCACAGTGCAAAAGGAAATATTCAGTTGTTTTCCTGATGATGTTAAATTAGGAAGAGCAATGTCAGGAAGTTCTGACATGCTTTGTTGTTACAAGAGGATTTAAATAAGTTGGTGCTAAACAATGGGGGATGTCCATTCAGTGATGCTCAGTGTGAAGTTATGCACTTTGGCAATAGAGGATGAAAAGAGGTTTACCATATTGGAGAAACCAGGAACTTTGCTTCAGAAGGCAGAGGAGACAAAGGATCTGGGAATTACAGTCAATCAGTAGATAGACTGAAATTCAGGAGACATCATGTAAGTTGTAAAAGTTACCCAGAAAACTGCTGTTATAATGCAAAGAACGCTGATGTGTATAGATGGAGGGGAGGGGGAGATCTATTGTATAAGGTTTATTAGGCCTTATTTGGATTTCTATGCACGGATCTGGTTACCTGGTGATAAGGAAACACTGGAGAGAACAGTGGTCAAATAACTAAGACTATCTTAGGACTCTATAATATTGAGTATAAGGACAAATCGAGGGAATGTGGTCTTCAGAGATTGGCAGATAGAAGGAGAAGTGATAAGCTCCTCTAACAAACCTATACTGAGATGTATAAGTTGGTGAGAGGAGCTTATCAGATAGTTGTTAGAGAATTATTGCATAGGATAATAGGTGATGTGAGAATGAGAGGTCATCTCTGGAAACCATACAAATGAAATATAAGGAAGTGAAAAGGAGATTTTTTGCTTGGCACATGATTGATGAGTGGAATGCATCACCAGAGTGGATGGCGAGTGCTCCTACACTGAACGTATTCAAGGCAACATATATTTATTATGGTCTGCGAGTTTTCAACCTCCCACGATGAGTCTTTGAATTCCTTGGAGACTTGGAAGCAACACTCATACTAAAATTTAGTCTTGAAATTTGAAGGCGTTATTCATATGGTGCTTAAAAAACTTCACAGTATTCCAAAAGAAATAAATCTAAAAGTAACTCTAGGATATATTAGTGATATCTAGACTTGAAAGAAAGTTAGCTGGTTCTACTGTTATTCATTATTTTTAAGTTCGATTAAGCTTACCATTTTTTTTTTTATAAAAGATTTCATGTTGACTACGTGAAGGCTTATGAGTTTTGCAAATGTTTAAATAACAAGGAGGTGAGAGAATATTTGGCATCTACTATGGATCTTAGTGGTATGTCTCATTTATGAATATTTGGAGCTTCAAAGATTCTTATGGCTAGGGGATATCTGGTTATGAGACATTTTCTGGTGTACTCCAGCCAATCTACCAGGTTTTGTTGTGAAATTATCCTGTCAGGTCATAGTCAAGCTGCTATTATCTTTTGGTGTAATTTAGTAAGATTTGCATTTTTTTTTTTTTTCAATATATTACTATTACTATTATTATGGGCAACTCCAGGGAGTCATTGGACTCATCGAGGGAGGCCCCAAATCATATTCATCACAACTATTTGACATAAGCACTTCTTAACTACCTCCCATGCACTATCAACTTCTAGTCCTTGCAGTTGTACATGCCATGGCACTGAACCAATCAAACTCCTAAGCTTGTCATACTTTCCAGCCCGATAATTCCACATGTACCCTGTCTTAATTGAAAATTCTACACCTTTAGCCACCTCCCAAGTTAAGACCCTATGATCACTCTCACCGATTGGTGGCAATGTGGTCATATTTGTTACAGCCAAATCCTCAGATGTAATTACTAGGTCAAGCACTCTCTGACCCCTAGTATTTTCCATTACATGCTGTCGCAGATAGTTATCCCTTAATAACCGCATAAAATCCAGTTCCTTCCTCCCGTGTGTCCTCTCCTCACTCCAATCAATGCGACCATAGTTGAAATCTCCCATAATAATCACCCTTCTTCCACCCATTTCTTCTATTTGCTTGTGCATACTGTCACCACCATCTTTTCCATCACCTGGTCTATAGCAGCACCCAATTGTATATTTAGTTCTGCTAGCCACAATCTCACACCAAATGGCCTCAAATGTGCTCTTTTCTCTATCCTGCAATTCAACTTCTATTCTCCTTGGCTGGAGCTCATCAGCTATCATCAACAATACTCCTCCCCCCATTTTATTCTCTCTGTCATTCCTGAACACACTATACCCATCATATTCAATCCCACTAGCTATATCATCTACAGTCAGCCATGTTTCACTAATACCTATAACCTGTGGTCTGGAAGTGCCAACCATGGCCAAAAACTCTTCCTTCTTGTTCCTAATACTCCTAGTATTAGTGTACATGAATTTAAGACCCCCATTTGCCCCAACCCTACCTTGATGCCTTATATTAACTATCCCACTCAGATTTGTTGTCCTTATTTGCTCTGGCATATTATATTCATTCTTACATTCAACTGCCTCCATAAGGACTGTATCTCTACTCTCCCCCCCCCCCCTAACAAATCTAGTTTCCCTGAATTTGCACATCCACTACATTCAGCAACACTTTCTCAAGTCTTCTTACACCGTAACCATTCAAATGCAAGCCATCCATCTTATATAGATCCTTTCGCCCATCAAACTCACTCCACACATCCACAAATTCCACACCACTCGTCATACATAACCCACCCATAAAGTCATTTGCAATTATAGCCCTCCTTTTAAACATTTCACTGTCATACCGTGGCAAAAGACTAATCATTCTAACTCTCTCACTCTTTTCTTTTGCTACCTCAAACAATTCATTCAGGTCTTCTATCATTTCCATTTTATCTCCTTTCAAATCATTCGTACCTGCCACAACAATCATTTCTTTCACCCTTTCCTTTTGCTCTCTAATAGACGCAGTTACGTCCTTTATGGTCGCACCAGGTTGGTACGATTTTGTCAAATCCTCTACTAACACACCTCGTACTAACGAGTCTCCATACAGCACTCTATCCTTCATTTTGTTCATGTTCACATTCATACGTCTATTTTTCCTGTCATACCTTTTATTATTGGTTGGTTCATTCAGTCTACTTTTGTTCATGCACTCTAGTTGCTGTTTTGCTCTTTCTATCGCACTATTCAACAACGCGATCTCACTCAATGCATCTATCTCATCTTTTTTGTTCTCTGAGAAACCATTTATACTATCATTCACACTTTCTACATTCACACTCTCACAATTTTCATGTACAACCTTGCCGTTTCTTGTCATATCCCTGTTTTCTTCATTCTGAAGGTTGACAAAAATATCACACTCACGATCCGAAATACACTTCAATTCCGCATTCTCCCTACATTTTCTACATACATTCAATCCTTTATTATCATCTAACCACACTCCGACCGCACTCCGCAAAGCGTACATTTCACAGCTAGTACACTGACTCATTTCTTTTATGCTACCGTTCTTTGATAACGATGGCGAACCTTCATTACTGGCCGCCATTTTTCTTCGCACAGGTGCCATACTATCTGTGACGTGTTTTGTCAAATTATACCCTAATCTTTAATAATTATTCAATTAATAAATAAGAGGAAAAAAAGTACAAACATCAGAACATTTAAGTACTAAATATAATTAAATAAAATGAAATATAACTAAATACAGTAACTTAGCTTCGTTTTGTCTTCCACCGTTACGCGTTCGATTCCGACGGTACCAAAATATGTTATATCGCGACAGCAACTAACTTCCAAAAAACAACCACTGAAGTACACTCGTATTCAGAGAAACAATTTAGCACTCAAAAACGTAGAAAAACGGGGAAAAAAGCGGACTATTCACCGATTCAAAATCACTTTCTTCTGCACAGCTCAAATTCACCGCCACGTGCCATATTCTTGTGTGTTCTTGACTACTGTCATGTTCCCTTTCTATTTTTAACACCACTATGTTCTTATCTAAGAATTTGTACCATGGTATTCTTGTATGACTATTTGGAACTGATGAAGTATTTAAATCATATTAATGCAGATCAAGTCTGTTGTATCTTTTGGTAATTTTTTTAGTCCTTTCTCAATATTTGCCATAATATCAATCTTAGAGATCCTACCAATAATGCACAATTATAACTGCAGAGTTTGGCCTTGGAAAGAGCATGATGATGTGTTAATAACCAATTCATTGAAATAAATTATCACCCTGCTTGTCCTTCTCCACTAAGAGGTTTTTGTGTTTCAATTTCTCCTTACTATGGAAAGATGTTCAGTTTTTTTAAAAGTGTTATACTGCTCCAAAGGTCAGCAGGCAAGACAGACAATAATGGTGATTCAAATGAATAAAATTGATCACCAATTTGGGAAAGATGAAATCTAGTGCTATTTATGTGTTCTTTGAGTAGAGCAATGTGCATCCAATGATAGATTGTAGATGTACAGTTGGAAGTAAACTTGTGTATTCTTTAAAACCATGGATCTCTGTGCATGCCCACACAAAACTAATTGGTAGAAAAATATTTTCATTTAACTCTACTAGTTTTGTTCATTAGGAGAAAATAGTGAATTAAACAGTTAAACTACAAGCAGGTAACGATAAGTATATTAAGTATTTGAACAAAGACTAACAACGGAATGTGTACTATATTGATTATTGATAGTTAGTGATGTGATGCATGCAACTGGAAACAACAGAACATGCATTCTACAGCTGCTCTCTTGACATGCATATTTGGAACATATTATATAAGATGATAGGCATTCCATTAAAACAGAACAGTTTTTTTTTTTTTTTTTGCAATACTCCCACATATCAGTAATAGGAAGAGATTTTCAAATTTTTATAATGAATGAGATAAAATATCATTTATGGAAAGTCCATAGGAAACATGGATTTGAAACCCTGCAAATGACACATACAAAATGTTTTACACAGTAAATTATGGTAATTTTATTGTTTGGGCTGATGGGCTGTTTTTTTTTTTTTTTTTTTGCAAAGAATTTTATTGATACTATTTTTCCCATTGTTCATAAATGTACTGCTGATAATTTGTAATTCATGCTTACCTTAAGAGGTTGCTCATTAGAATAAATTACTATTTCTCTGTTTCTCAGGGTGTTAATGAACCCACGTTATTGTGAAGGACAGTAAGAATATACATGCATGTATTAGCCAGTGCAGACAATTATAATTATTAATAACATCTGACATCCATGGAGTCATCGTGGAGGTACACACTATCATACATAAAGCTCATCCAACTGTGCCTTAAATTATTTCAATGTGTTTACATTCACAACATACTCAGGAAACGGATTCCACTCACCAACAACTCCCCATGCAAAGAACCAGCTCTTCAATCTGCTCAGACCTTTCTTATACAGTTCCAAGGGATGGCCTGTTGTTCTACTCCCTCTTCCATATTATGAAAAATCTCTTCCATGTTAACCTGATAACAACCTCAGACTAGCTTATATGTCTCAATCGTATCTGCCCCCCCTCTTCCTATTCACGAAGCTTTGCAATTTACATCCTTTCAATCTATCATCATACTCTGCATTCCAAAGACCACTGATTACTTTTGTGAATCTGTACACAATAATCCATGGTTGGTTGGCTGATTGGATTATAGTTTAATGGTGCAAAAACAGCAAAGGTCATAGCGTGTCATAGTAAAGATTACAGAAATACATAAGGTCAAAAGGTTACAGCAATACATAAACAGTCAAAGAAAAATTGTAAACAAAAAGCATATACAAAAACCAAGCCAAGCAATGCAGCATCTACATATAAATAAAATTACTGTATTGGTTACAGCAACATATAAGGTCAAAAGGGCAATATATAAGTTCAAAGAGGGCCTTCACATTCATGAAGGCCCTCTTCACGAATGTCCCAATCAATGACACAATCCTTCTTTTACAGGACAAATTCTCTTGCGATATCATGGCGCTCATGCTCTGGTTAGTTTGTATGGCAAAATGCTTTCTACTAATAAAAAGAAGGCACAACCATGGGCTCACCATTATCCGCCCCCCCATTGCTAACTTTTATATGAAACATTTTGAGCAACATGCTCTAGATTCCTCTCCTTTAAAATCCAAAGTCTGGCTTAGATACACTGACGATGTTTTTGCAATCTGGCTCCATGGCCACCAGACACTAGAAACTTTCCTTAGCCACCTAAACAAATAACACAAACACATACAGTTCACAAATTCAGATTGAAAAACAGAACACAATTCTGTTTCTAGATACACTTGTCACAAGTCTTCCTTCTGGCAGTCTTTACTTCACTGTTTACTGGAAACCGACACATACTGGCCAATATATATATATATGCATAAACTCCTACGACCACCACCACGCAATACAAAAACTATGTGTCATTAATACTCTAAAAAACAGGGCTTTGAAGATTTTCTCCAATGAACAAGCACTTATAGATGAATTTAAAGTTATCAGAAATACTTTCCTAGAAAATGGTTACAGCCAAAATACTATCAACAAAATTCTCTACAAGACAATTTTCTACTTTGTTTTTATCTAAAAAAACAAAGATAAACTAGACTACAATAAAACTATAACCATTCCATACATTAAAGGGACATCAGATAAAATAAACAGAATACCTACAGAAATACAACCTTAAAGCTACCTTTAAACCTCCTGTAAAATTAAAGAGCTTACTCAACTCATCTAAAGACCTACTCCCTCCACTGGAGTATACTGTATTTATTGCACCTGTAATCTATCCTATATAGAGGAAACAGGATACACAATTCCTATCAGACAAAAGGAATATAAGAGACACGTTAAATATAATAATAACTATGGTGAAGCTGGCTGGCCTTTCTGATCATGCCCTGAACATTTTAAATAGAACTGACTGGAAAAGCACCTGTTGTTTACATCACACCAAAATGTGGTATGAACATAAATTTAAGGAGGCCTGTGAAATTCTTATCAATCACCCTAATCTTAACAATAATGACAGTCTAAAAACCCCAAGCATATGGAAGGCACATAATCTACCCACTTAACCTTTCTCCCTAAGAGCTAATTTTAAATAGAACCACAGGTAATCCAGGATCCTAAATCTAATATAACAATAGTCATGTTAAATTAGGATATCATTGTTACTGTAAGAAAACTATCTATATTAATGAATGTTTCTTTGATGTTATCTTAAATAGAATATAGCTCCGATGTAGTTTTTAATTAATTTATTTTTTATTTATATTTGTAGTTTTATATATATATATATATATATATATATATTCTATCAATTATATGAAGAGCCAAAGGCTTCAATTCGGCGATATAACTTGTTTAAGTTAAGGGATATTACATCCCATATTGTTTCATAGCCGAATAAGAAACTCAAAGAACTTAGCTCCTAGGAGCTAGGTTCACATTATGAGTAAATATCAAGAATAGTGATCAGTGATCGTAGCTTACTCCACCTTTGACATGAGTTGCCTCAGCTTGCACTACCTATAGGGTCAGTTGCTGTAGTATCCAGGTATTTGCTTACGCTTGGAATCGCCGAACTTTATATAGTTTCTATATTCGGCATGAAACTCTTTGAGTTTCTTATTCGGCTATGAAACAATATGGGATATAATATCCCTTAACTTAAACAATATATATTCTATTTTCACTAGAGGTCATGCCAGTAGAATAATTGTTGATCAAATCATTGTCTCTTTAGTTTACTGTGTGAAATGTAATTCAGCTTGTCTCTGTATATATGTATATACTCCAGATGATAACCTTAATATGAAGGTCGAAACATCAGGAAATTAAAATAATTATTTACAATGGAATCATAACCTCTTTATTTCGGCAATTCAGGATCCTCCACATCATTGCCATTATCCAATGTAATGACTTTACAACTTGTGCTATACATCCCAGGGGTCAGCAACCTTTTTGGAGATTATATCTCCAAAAAAGGTTGCCGATTTGGAAATTATATCTGTTAAAAAAAGATTTGAAAATTATATCTGTTAAAAAAAATTTAGGGAGCCGCACACAGTAATGAGCAACCAATGGTCTGCGGGTTGCATGCGACCTTCTCAGATTTTCTGTGCGGTCCACGGTGTTTGTTTTGTACGGCAGAATTAGTATATTTTAATTAAAAATCTATTTCACGAATGTTGATTTTTACATGTGGATTTATTTGTGCAGGTTAAAAAATTAAAATATACCTAAATAATGGAAAATAAATTAATCCTTTCTTATCAAAGAAAAAGAAAATGTTCTTTATGCAGATCGAACCGAGTATTTGATTTACTATTTAATAATTGCTCATCACTGCTTTAAATTTAGAAACTACATTGAAAAATATTATAATTAAATTATTTATTCAGGTTTTTTTTTTTTTTTTTTTTTTTTTTTTTTTTTTTTTTTTTACAGTAACACATCATCATACTTGTAAAGCAGAGGGGTGCCATGTCACACAAAATTATATGATATTTTTAAATATTAAATAATAAAAGATTTGCTCCTCCTTACAAAAACATATGTAAAATCCAATAACATACTATTTCTTTAATTTTTTTTTTAATTTAAAATATCTTCTTAGTGCGACTTTTGCTGTTGAACTTCGTGGGATAGTTTCTCAATATGCGGTGAATACGCCGTAATTTTCATTTTCAAACATCACGAAAGACTCATGTTGTTTAGTAGGTTTCTCAACTTACTTTTAATAAAATTCATATTAGAAAATAATTGCTCACAGAAATATGTCGATCCGAAAATCGATAGAAGTCCAAATGCGTATGTTTGAAATCACCGAATGTAAAGTGTCCTGTAAACAATTCCACGTATCTAATACAATCTGATCTTGCTTTTTAAGATCTTCTATTTCAGACCATTTTTTTGTATTGCAAAGGTAGATTTTTGTCTTTCCAACTCCTCCAGGTCAGCTTTAAGATTTCTAAATTTTGAATTCCACAAATCCTGGGTTTTCAGGTCCTCTAACCGAAGTTGAAATGCAGCCTCATCAATTCCAGCAAAAGGTGAAAAATTTAATTCGGTAGGTAGGATTCATTTCAAGTGATCACAATAAAAATGACATAGTTGCTTTGTTCTTTTTAAATTCCTCAAATCTCCCATTAAATGCAGATCACATATTTACCACAATTTCTTTGAAAAAGGTTAAATTTATGGAATTATCAGCTTGTTATTGTTGATATTTCTTCAACGTAGGAAAATGTAATAATGTGCATTTTTCTAAGTCTGTCGCAAACAAATATAATTTTTGTTCAAACGAAATCACTTCTTCTAAAAGCAAAACTGCTGTATTTCCCTTTCCCTGTAGTTTCTTATTTAGTGTGTTTAAATGGGAAGTCATATCCACCATAAAGTAGAATTTTTGTAAAATGTAAATAGAATGTAAAGAAGGATTATTGCGTATGATTTCAAAGAGTTCAAACATGAAAGTATTAAATTTTTCAGCATCGCATGTACTATTTTCAATTGTAAAATGTCCTTGATTAAATGTAAAATGCCCTTAATTTATTGCAAATGCTAAATTTAGGGTTTTTAGTTTCTAATTTAATAAATAACATTCATTTTGCATTATTCAAAAATAGATTGCTTAATAACAAAAAGAGCCAGAATTATTCATTCAAAGAGCCGCAAGTTGCCGATACATCCTGTATTTCAGGTTCTTGACCACCACCACCACCACTCCCTGATCTCTCATTTCCTCTTCTTCCTAAAAGGTTTCCCCCACCACATTTATACTTTGCATCCTATTGTTGCTTGATGATGACAATGATGATCAGCCTATATCTCCACCCACTACAGGGTGAAGGCCTCTCCCATTCAGAGAGAGTTGGGTCTACTTTGCCCATGGTGACCCAGTTCATCTTAGGAAAGTGTTTATTCACTTGTATGAATGAATGTATGAAGGTAGAAGACAATCACAAACATCCATGCCTAAGCAGGATTAAAACCTGCAGCCTCTTGGCTGGAGGGGGGGATATGTTAACCACTCGGCCAACCAGAAAGGCTATTGTTGCTTACCAAATTTCAAAACCTTACACTTTACAACAATGAAATGATGGTTCCACTTACCTGCCCATTCAAACAATCTATTCAAGTCCTCCTATAAGGTCATAACATCTACTTGACTGCATTGCTATCCCCAATTTTGCATCATCTGCAAACAGATGCATGTCACCAGTTAAGCCCATCCCAATATCATTAATAGATAAACTGAACCACAATAGCCCGAATACAGACCCCTGCAGCACACCACTAGTGACACTCCTCATCCTCCTTCAGTACACTGCACCCCCCATATACAACTTTCTGCTACCTTTCTGACAGCCAGTCTCTGATCCAATTCACTAGTTTGTTACCCAATCCCATTTCTTTCGGTATCACTAGTCTGTTATTCAATTTCAGTTCTTTAAATTTATTTAACAGCTTGTGTGGCAGTTATCAAAAGCTTTTGCAAAATTTAACTATATACCAACTATATATGCATCTTCCTTATTGAAGACATTTGTCACCTTGTTGTAGTACATACGGGGGGGACTCCGGGTGCACTAGGTGTGTGGTGCACACCCATGGAAATAGCAATATCACCATTATAGTTTTACATTTATTCTTGTTAAAGATTCCCCTAATCATTTCCTGGCATTGCATGATTCCTAAAATTATACAAAATACACTAATGCTTCATGACGATGACACTTTTCAATGCATAAACATTGCATTAATAGCCAAGGTGTTGTCACAAATACGGATACCTTCGAGATCTTTGACCATACGTACAAATGGTCAAACAGGTCAAATTCTTAGCGTTCCAGTGGTCTTAAACCACCCAGAAAGTGAGGAAGGATGTGCAATGAGAAAACACCCAGAAATCAATAGCTGTGATTGGTTATTGTGTCTACCAATCCAATTGAACATTGTCATGTGTCATGAGTTGCTGTTTTTGTGGTCTGAGCTTCATCTGTTTTGCATGCATGAAGTGTGAACTGATGTGTTTAGGACACCAATATAGACAAACTTTTAATTTACTGTAAATAATTTATAACTTTTCTGCTCATATTTACAATGGGAAACAGAGTTGATGATTTACTGATGTCCCATTTTCTTCCAGCTTTCATGGATTGTGTAATTGGTTATAGTCGAAGAGGTTATAATTTGTGTATAAATAAGTAAAACGAGTTATTAATAAATAAATTCGAAAAAATAATAATTTCCCAAATGATTACTGTTTCCAATATCTATGCATATTATTTGGCTGTAATTAAAATTGTACCAAAATTTTAATTATCTATGTCTCACTCTAGAATTTGCCAATAATAATCTAATCTTACCACGAAGTGTAACCCCTTTGTGCTTCTCACATAAACAGCACATGTGAAGCACAGCTATTGTTCATTTGACTTTTCTGCTATCCATATTTAAAATTATATTAATTGTTAAATTAAAGCATTCAAAGTTATCCTTCTGTTAATGCACTGGACCAATTAAGATGAGGAATGATGCACTATGCACTCTTAAAACTTTCATACATCAATAAAAATGCAGTCATAAGGTCAAAATGAGGTGAATTGATGGATTGCATAAGCCACATGACAGCAGATACAACCTAAAAAGGCACATGCAACACCACTGTTACATAAGTTAGTAACACATGATCTCCTTTAATAAATGAATGGCAATCTTTTCTGAGTTTTATCTATTTTGCCTGTGTGAAGTGTGAATTGACTTGTGTAAGACACTGATATAGACAAGCAATTCTCTATGAATAATATATAACTTTATTTCCCATATTTGCAATGGGAAACAATGTTGACAATGTACTGAATATCCTGTTTTCTGCCAAAATTTTCACAGATTGTATAATTATAGTTGAATGAGGTTGGAAACTGTGAATAATAAGTAAAATAAGTTATTTCATATCTTCTTTGGTTCATTCCCAAAAAAATAATAATTTCCCAAGTGATTACTTTTTCTAATTTTTGTGCAAATTACATGGCTGTATTTAAAAATCGTATCAAAATTCAAATTATCCATGTCTCACTCTAGTATTTCCCAGTGGTAATGTAATCTGACAACAAAGCATAAACCCTTTGTGCTTCTCACATAAACGGCATGCATGAAGCAGAGCTATTGTTCACATGACCTTTATGCTTTCTATATTTAAAATTATATTAATTGATAAATTGAAGTATTCAAAATTATCCTATAATTAATTGCATGAATGCTGATGCACCATGTGCACTTAAAACTTTCATACATCAATAAAAATGCAGTCTTATGGTCAAATTGAAGTGAATTGATGGATTGCATAAGCCACATGACAGCAGATCCAGCCTAAAAAAACACAGCCAACAGATTGCTTGGATACGGCTGGTGGTTATAGACCTACATTTCAATGGCTGTGTTTGTTTACAAATGCCAGGAGCATCAGAAATAACAGAGATGAAATTATTACACTGGTTAAGTTTATTCGCCAAAAAATATTTTGTAATAAATGGACATGGTTGAATGAGTATGACAGGATACTGAAATCTAATGACACAATGTTTTTTGCAAAGACAGAAAGGAGGAAAGTGCTACTGATGTTAGCAAAGGAATTATGTCCACATAAGGTAAACATGAAAGAGGGAAATAGTGACAATCGTTTTGAGGCTGTGTGGTGTTAGGTGGAGGTGGACAAGTGACATATTTAGTTGGATATAGCTATAGACCAGGGAATGTGGAGGGAAGTGATGAAGAAATGTATAAGCAGCTTGGATTAGTGAACAAAGGAAGGATGATCTTTATGGCTGATTTTAATTAGGATAGCACAGATTGGAATTAAGAGATAGCATTTGGGAATAAGGAAAATCAATTTCTTGTTCTTGAGAGACAGCTATCTTAGGCACTATGTAAAGGAGGGCACCCAAGGGTTGAGAGTATTAGATCTGATCCTCTGATCATTTCATCAGAGGATATGATTGTGACCATTGCTATTTAATTTGCATACTAAGGTCATTGTGATGAATTTAACTGGTGATATACAACTGTTTGCAGATGATGAGACAGGGGAGAGTGATGTGAAATTAAGCAAATGTGGACTTGAATAGATTGTAGACATAAGTATGGAACTCTCAGTTCAGTGTTGCGAAGTGTAAGGTTCTGAAATTTCATAGGCAACAATGGGATGCAGAGCATACACCTGATGTTGAAATTTTGGTGGTAGTTGAGAAGACAACAGACCTTGGAATGGTGGTGGACAAGGATCTGAAGTTCAGAGGTTACATCACACAAGTTGTGGTGTCCTCACATACGTTTTACCCTTACCTTACACTTCACAACATATCATTGGATTTATTTTATTACAGTCAAGAGGATTTTTGGAAAATCTTACTGCTGCAGTTGTGAATAATATTCAGGTGAAAAGTGTTCAAACTTGTGTCCATATTTTTTGGGTAGAAAGAGATTTCATTAATTATGCTGTCTGAAAATGTTCTTAATGATGAAAAAGGAATGGTTCATCTTCTTTTTAGCATTGCTGATTTTTTTTTTTCCTTCTATCTGTAAGTTGACTGTCACAACATTGAATCCACAGTGACTGAAAAACAGTTTATAGTGTAAAGTACAGTATTATGAATTTGGAACGTACGGTATTCTCACCCAGGAAACAGGTAATTCTTATTGGTGGTTACCCTGGAATTTGGAATTCGCTGTGTGCCTCTATGTATAGCAGTGGAAGTGGGGACAGGTTAGCTCACCAACTTTACGAGTCTCTTAGGAACTTGATTCGCCTTCTCTCCCCTCGCTTCTAGTAGTAAACCACTTAAAATAGACCACTAAGCTTCCTGGGGAATTCCACGAAGCCAAAATAATAAATTTTGAGTACGAACTCAGTGACAGGATTATATTATTATTAATAGTAATATTACTAGATACTACTAGAGAGCAAGAGAGTCATTGAGGAACGTCACACATCATCCATACCAACTGTGACATACTTTCATGAATTAATTCATTCACATTAAATGCACTTGCCACTTCCAAAGGCAAGCCACTCCGATCATGCACCACTCTATAAGAGAAAAATCACTCTTCCCCTTTTTCTTGACTTCATTCATACTCAACTTCTATCAGGGATGTATATTCTGTGTGTGCTAGGTGTGCAGTGCACAACTGTGGAATAGCAATATCACCAATATTACATTTTTGTATTTATTCCTGTTAAAGACTCCTTAATTCTTTCCTGGCTTTGCATGATCCCTAAAATTAAACACACAATATACTAATACTTCATGAAGAGGTATCATTACACTTTTCAACACATAAATATTGCATCACATTTGCATTAATAGCCTGGGGCGTGTGGTCATAAATACAGACACGTTTGAGCCCTTTTAACAGATGTACAGTGGTCAAATTCTTAGTGTTCCAGTGGTTTTAACCCATGCAGAAGGCAAGACAGCATGTGCACTAAGACAGTAGCACCCAGGAATTAGTGGTTGTGATTGGCTATTGTATCAACCATGTAAAAAGGCACATGCAACATCACTGTTACATAAGTTAGTAACACATGATCTCCTTTAACAATACATGGTAATAATTACTGCTGCTTTTACTGCTTTCATAACCGATTTCTGTATCCTAGTTCTCCCTAATCTCTCCAGTACCTTAACTACAACTCCAGATATACAGACTGTTCTATAATTTGTAGCCACAGCCTTATCACCACCTTTATGCAATGAAACAATTTTACCTTTTTTTTTATTCCCTTGTAAGACTCTTAATAAACAGGCATGCTAATGCTACTGTCTGACCACAGATGCAAGAACCTTGGCTGGCACATTGCCAAGAAAAGTCAATTCATGTTCAAGAGGAGAAAGGAATAAGGCATTGTACGAATTCATCACAAAATGCAAAATCAAGTACTTTATATGTAAAATTTTCCGACTGTTGTACAAGCAAAATAGTTACTACTTTAAAAACTAGAATTTTCATAAAAGAAAAGCTAATTTTCTGATGTACACAATAATAAACACTCATTACTGATACTTTATTATCAGAATGAATTTGCCTTCTTGTGCCATTCGCAGAAGTGTTGAGAGGTCTCATATCTGTGGTCAGACAGTACTGCCAGATCCCTGGAACATTCCCTTAAGACACATGGTGATATGTTATCAAATCCTATTATCTTATTGACATCAGGCTTATTTCTTTATATACCTCATGCTTGCTCACAATTAAGCAATCCTCTTCTATGTCCTCTACACTTGAGTTTTTCATGATTTCACCCTGATGAGGAAGACACACCCTTATAAAATATTCACTAAATACCTCTTCTGCAGCAGTTACCATTCTGCCATTATCATCCATTAACATCATTTTACCATAACCATTTTCTGTTCTACTTGTGATACACCTGAAAAAACTCTCTAGGATTTTTCAGGACTTGATTTGCTAATTTCTGTTCATACTGTAGTTTTGCTGTTCTTACCAAGTGAGTCACTTTCCTAGCCTGATCTTTATACCATTCATGAAATTGATTGTTACCATTATTCATCTTGTGCTATCTCCACAGTATCCTTTTCCTTCAAATTTCCTGCTTAATCCCTTTATTCATCCACTCGACACCTACTTTATTCAGTCTTTTGACCTTCAGAATACATTCGCACATCAATGTTGTTAAATATCTTTTGGTCAGTTCCAACACCTCATTACATGCTATAGCTCCAAGCTGTCTCCTAAGCTATTAGATATATGAAGAGCCAAAGGCTTCAATTCGGCAACATATGACATGTTTAAGTTAAGGGATATTACATCCCATATCGTTTCTTAGCCGAATAAGAAACTCAAAGAGTTTCATGCCGAATATAGTAGAAACTATATAAAGTTCACCGATTGCAAGCGTAAGCAAATACCTGGATACTGCAGCAACTGACCCTTAAGGTAGTGCAAGCTGAGGCAACTCATGTCAAAGGTGGAGCAAGCTCCGATCACTATTCTTGATATAGCTGTATTATTGTTCTACATTATGAGAGCTTTAATGAGAGAAGGTCTGGGTAGTGACCTTCTCTCATAATGTAGAACAATAATACAGCTCCTAGGAGCTAAGTTCACATTATGGGTAAATATCAAGAATAGTGATCAGAACTTGCTCCACCTTTGACATGAGTTGCCTCAGCTTGCACTACCTTAAGGGTCAGTTGCTGCAGTTTCCAGGTATTTGCTTATGCTTGGAATCACCGAACTTTGTATAGTTTCTACTATATTCGGCATGAAACTCTTTGAGTTTCTTATTCGGCTAAGAAACGATATGGGATGTAATATCCCTTAACTTAAACATGTCTCCTAAGCTTTTCATAATCATCAGCCTTTTAATTCCACATATATCCTTTCCCCACAGAAGACTTCATATGGCTAGTCACAACTCAGGTGATCACTTTATAATCACTCTCACCAACTGGAGGGAAGTGCAAAAGCCTGCTCACATTTATATTTGTTAATGAAATGATCAGATCTAAAACTCTTGATCCTCATGTGCCCTCCTTTACATACTACTTGGGATAGTTGTCTCTCAAAAACTCAAGAAATTCCCAAATCCTATCTCTTCATTCCAATCTATACTGCCATAATTAAAATCACCCATAATAATCTTCCTTCCCTTGTTAACTAACCCAAGTTGCTTATACATTTCTTCATTGCCACCCTCTACATTCCCTGGACTATAGCAGCATCTGACTAAATACCTCTTCCAGTCAACTTCCACAGTACACCATACTGAATTCAAAACCATTGCCACTAATTACATCTCCACTTTGCTTTGACATAATTCACCTTCTATTATCAACAGCACCACTTCCTCCCTTCTTGTCCTTTCTATCATCACAGAAAACATCATACCTTTCCAATTCTATTCTTATCAGATATCATTCTTATCCAACCGTGTTTCGCTTATTCCAACAATTTTTGGGTAAGTAAATTCAATCAACAAAACCATTTCATCTACCTGGTTTCTGATGCTGTAAGCATTTGTAAGCAAACACAGCAGTTCAATTTTAGGTCTATGACCAGTCCTGCCCATGCCACTTGTAAGCTGTAATTTCCCCACACCTAACTGTTCCTAATTGCCTTTATCACAACTTAATCTATCTAGCTCTTCAGACTCAAGTACATCCCAGGCCATCCTATTCTGATACTGCCTGACTGTGTAGCCAGATAACAAAACATCAATGTATTTAAGCTAAACTAAGTTTTAAAATAAAGAAATCGAGAGCACGTTGCTAAAGCTTCCACATAAAAGTTTGCAACAGGAGGAGAGTCCAGAGCTGTACTTTTTTTTTTGTTTGTAGGTAAAAGTTATTTTGTCACATGAAATAAACAGAATATACTATGTTAGCAAAAAAGACTGCAATATCAGGAAGAAATTTTTCTTCCTGATATTGCAGTCTTTTTTGCATGTCACTGACTGGGTTGTGAAAAGGGCAGAAACATCAAAACAGACTATTAAATCATCCAAGTATGTTTTTAATTTGTTTATGAAGTGCTGAGTATTTTTCATATAATTCCTTGAGTGTCAAAATATTGACACTCAAGGAACTTTGACATGAAATTTTAACCAGTGATTACCTTATATGCAGGCTATCCAAATTATCTTTTTTCAAACCAAACTTGTTATATAAGTTATTCAATTTAGTTAAAAAATCTTGCAGAGTGGCATTCTATTTATTTAGTAAACATCATCTGCATAAAGTGAAGAACTCAGTTGATTATTCCCAATTTTCATACCACCCTAATTTCTTTCATAAAATGATTCATATAGATGATGAGTAATAGTAGCTGTAGTGTGCGCCCTTGCCTAACACCTAATTTTACATCAAACTATCTTCCTGTACTTCCTTCAATTCTAACTGTTGATTTATAATTCAAATGCAGATTTATGTACTGCCCAATATATAACAACACTAATAATTGTAGCATTCTGAACAGCTTTTCTCTTGACACCTTTGTCATATGCCTTTACAGGCACAAAAAACTTAGATATAGATTCTTCTTATATTAAATTAAACTCCCAAGAAATTACATCATCATCAATTTCCTGATATGTACCCTCAAGAGGTGTTTAGGCTACTATGACAGGCCTATTTGATTAAGTTTACATTATTAATATTATTAATCTCTTATCAACAATTTTGCATTTTTGAAAATTATGGAGACAACTACCGTGTTTGAATAAAAACTTTAGTATTAAACTAAAGTTTTTATTCAAACACGGTAGTTGTCTCCATAATTTTCAAAAATGCATTCGGATCACCGTGTAAGCTTAAAAGAAAGGTATCAACAATTTTCTTTTCAATTAGTCCATTACATGTCAGCTACAATACTGTCATATCTAACATGACATGTTAGATATGACACCTCATTTGCTAATTTCTTCATCCATTCTGTTTAAGCTAAATTAGTCCTGCTCACACATTCCTGAATGCTAACAATGTCAAAATTTTTCCTAATATCCTCATTTTTAATATGATACTGCCATTGATGGCATTTATTCACTATCCAACATTTGGCCAGTATCAATCATACTTTGATTTGAACTCATTCATGGTCAAGATGCACACAACAGACTCTGGCAACCTATTCACTCATTCACCACTCTCCAGACAAAATATTTAGTTCTGACACTCTTGCTAATATATTTTTGCATGGTTTCCAAGAATGGCCCCTAGTTCCCCACCATCAGACCTGTTCAGAAAAATATCCTATTTGTAAAAACCCTTCAGTAATTTATATGTCTCAATCATATGACCCCTTTTCTACATGTCAACCAGTTTCTCTAACCCATAAATCTAAAACCTGCTCTTGTAAGGTTCATTCCATAGGCCTGTTATCATCTTGGTCACCTGCCTCTGATCCTCTCCACCTCTTCCACATTGCCAAGAAACCCGGGTGACCAGATCTGCACGCAGTAGTCAAGATGGGGTCTTATCAAGGTTCAATAAAGAATAACAACCTGCTTGTCTGTGTTCATCAAAGTATTCTTCAGCAACCAAGTAATCCAATGAGCTGCTTTAGCCACTTTTGCATTGTGCCCTCTAAACTTTAATTCCCTATCCACTAACACTCCCAAATCTATGGCTTCGTCAATTTCCTGGAGTACAGTTCCATCAACATGGTATACAACATGCAATCTTTTCACCTCAAAATGCATAATCTTACACTTTACCACATTATAAACTGAACATCCATTCTCCTTTGTACAAACAGCCAGTCTATCCAAATCATCCTGCAAAATTTTAACATCATCTATATTAACTAATGCTCCACCCAACTTTGCACTATTGACAAACAACTAAACAATTACTCACAGATCCTTTCCTATATCATTAATGTACAAATTAAACAGCAGTAGCCCCAAAACAGAACAATGTGGCATGCCACTAGTCATAGGCCTTCTTTTGGACTATACTCCGAAATAAACTACTCTCTGATATCTCACCAACTTATATCCAGTCCCCTGTGCTGCAGTTTATTGATTAGAATTCCATGTGGTATCCTGTCAAAGGCTTTTACAAAGTCCAGCAGAATCACTGTAAACCCATTACCTTTATCCAACTCAGCTGTCACTGTATTATAAAATGTGAGATGTGAGCAAGTTACTGAGCCACGACCTATCTTTCACAAAACCATGTTGCCACCCATACAGTATCCCATTTCCATATATCCGTTCCTATATTTTGATCTTGACCAACTTCTCCAGTACCTTGATGACGACAACTTCTGATATGCTGATCAATTTTTACATCAGTCTTGAAGCCTCTTTCATGCAATAAACTATTTTTCCCTCTTTCCACCACCTTGGGAATAATCCAGAGTTGAGACTTAGATTGAATAATGTGATCAAAGACACTGAAAATTCCCTAGCACATTCATGTTAAAGTCGAGCTGGTATATCATCTAATCCCACAGCTGTATTCACATCAAGGTTCTGTAATATGCCATGCACCTTTCATTTACCTTGGTTCTCATATAAGCCTTTGCCTCTCTCGTTACTGTAATATTTCCAGCTGGATGATTTACTCTTGCAAAGTGTTCAACTTAGTAATTCTACTCTTTCGACTGATTCAGTTACCTCACTGCCATCGGCATTCATTAAAATCATTCTGCCATAAACATTTTTCCTTTTACTTGCAGCACATTGAAAGAACAGTTTGGGATTATCTTTGGCCGGCACTGCTAATTTCCTTTCTTACCACACTGGTTATGCTTCTGGCCTGTGCTTTGAAATGCTCATGTGCCTGCTGGCACCTTTCTGTTTGAATTTCCCCATTTTTTTTCATTATTTGTAGCACAAGCTTAATGATGATATTCATCCATTTAACTCTCACTTGATTTACTCCCCTGGCTCTAGGTATGCAGTCTGCCATTACTTCCCTCAAACTCACCTTTACTACTTTTCATGGATGATCAACATCCAGCCCTTGCAGTTTCATATGCCATGGCACTGATCCAAGCAGTCTCCTAAGTGCTAAGTAGTTAAGAAAGGTGAAAGGGTGGATGAGATGATTGTGATGGTAGGAACAAATGACTTGAGTGGTAATGGAAGTCAGGCAGTGAGAGATATGAGATTTTTGCTTGAGGCTGTATGGAAGAAGACAGAGAGAGAGAGAGGAAAAATAGTGTGCGTGTTGCCTAGGTATGATAATGACGAGCTGAGCAGAAGAGCAGTAATATTGAATGACATAATAGCTAGAATGTGTGACAAGAGAGGACTGGTATATGTGGATGCTTGGAGTGTGTTTGAGGAAAGAGAGGAATTGTATGCGAGAGACCACTTACATTTGAATAAGGAAGGACATAGGCATCTGGAGAGATTGCTGTTCCGAACGAGTCAGTGTGTCCCAGGGAGGATGATAGCAGGGGTGACCTCTTGTGGGAATGGATACTTGGGAGAAGGGAGACGACATCAGGTAACACTGAGCACAGTGGAGTCTAGAGAGGATAATGCTGGGTATAGAAACAATGGTATTTATTTGCTTTATACTAATGCCAGGAGTATCCGGAATAAGCGAGAGGAATTGGTGGCGCAGATAGCATCGGCCTGGCCAAAAATTATTGAGATCACTGAGACGTGGTTGACAGAAGAGGATATAATATCAGGAATAGAAGTCGCTGGGTACAGCATTTTTCGGCAGGATAGGAGGGGAAAGCGTGGTGGTGGAGTACTGTTTATGATAAGTGATGACCTATGTCCTCTAAGAGTGGAGACTTTGGAAGGCAGTGAGACAAATGATTTTGAGAGCATATATCCCCTGTAATTTAGGGGACATATTGCAAAGGTGGTGAAGGTACCACAGAGGATTGCTGCAATTATGAGAAGGACACCGACCTGCAGAGATAAAAGGGTTATCATTCTATTGTCTAAGTCTCTGATCAGACCACACTTAGACTATTGTTCTCAGATTTGGTCCCCAGGATTTCAAGGGGATAAAGTAACTGTGGAAATGGTACAAAGATGGATGACAAAGATAGTTTCAGGACTGTACAATTTTGGTTATGAGGATCGGCTGAAGGAACGTGGACTGCAGAGTTTGGTGGATAGAAGAAGGAGAGGTGATATGATTGAGACTTTTAAACTGTTGAGAGGTGGTTACAGGGTTGACACTGGGGAGTTCTTTTGCTTAGTTGAACAGTGGGAAGGAGGAAGGAGTGATGACAAGAGGCCATCCCTGGAAGTTATGAAAGGAAACTGTGAGCAAGAGGGTGAGGAGTGGTTTCTTTGCATGGAGGGTGGTTGAACCGTGGAATGCATTGCCTGATGGTGTGGTGAGAGCGAGAACAGTCAATGAGTTTAAGGAGCAGTATGATAGACTGTGTTACTTAGGGGGGACCTCCCTTCAATGAGTCTTGACAGACTTTATGTTCTTAGGAAGGACCTCCCACGATGAGTCTCTTTTGACTCCATGGAGGCCTGAATAATAATAATAATAATTTCCCCACCAACTATGAACTCTGAACCCATTGTTGTCTACCAAATTTCAGAACTCTATGCAACACTGAACTGACAGTTCCATTCCGATGTGCACTCATACAATCTATTCAAGTCTCCTGTAAGGCCACAACATCTGCTTAATTCCTCATTACCCTCTCCAGTTTTGTATCAACTGCAAGCAGTTGTATATCACTAGTTAAAACCCATCCCAATATCGTTAATATACAATTTAAATAACAATAGTCCCAAGACAGATTCTTGTGGAACACCATTAGTGACTAATAAAATAAAGCGTCAAAAAGCTTCAGTTCAGTGATGCAAAATTATATAAGCAAAGCAGATATCGGATCTAGAATTATTTCAAAGCCAAACGTAGAAACTATGAAAGTTTTGTAGTAAGTTGATCAGAAATCTTATGGGAATATACTCCCCAGCAATCACAAGTTCGCCTCTTGTCTTGTTCCTTCCCCTTGTTCTACTATGTGAAAAATTTCCAGTGTTAATTCTGTAAATACCTCTGAACAGTTTAAATGTCTCAATTGTCACCCCTTTGTCTTCAAATCTAGCAAACTACATAGTTTGCATCTTCTCAGTAAATTTTCATAATGAACACTGTAAATTGATATCATTTAACCTACCCCTGTATCCTCTCCAAGGTTAATTATCCCCACCAAATCTCAGTGACCAGATCTGAGCAAATCCAGATGTGCCTTTAATTCATTGCAGAAACTCTGCTATTTCATCCCACTACTCAGGCCAGAATGAGTAAATCTGACACATGCAACTGACAGGCATAGCAAATATGTCTCATAGCCTTAATTACTTCAACCACTAAGAATAAATAGAATTATTTGCCCTATCACAGCATTATATGAGTTTATATCGAGCTAATTTATAATTTTATAATGTGAATTCCACTCCTGAAAGGTTGAAATCTTTGTACATTTAATAATGTGGGTTGGCAAAGGTTAGATAACCAATTTCCTCTTGTAAGGAGGAAATAAATTACACTTCCTAAAAAAAGCAAAAATGGTACTTTCCAGGCCACTTCCATAAATAGGATGGTGGTTTCAAGAGGTTATAAAAATTGCCTACCACTTAAAGACATTCACAAACATCCATGCCTACAATGGGATTCAAACCTAAAACCCAGTAGATAGAAATAATGGTCTATTCACTTGGTGCCAGGCTAGCTCTGAGCTCATTGCCCATGACAGAACATTAAGCCAAACATTTTAAATGAAGATAATAAAATGAAGCAAGCAGAAAGAGAGCACTAAAAATCACAAAGCATCTTTTCTTTTTCTTTGTTTTCTCTTTACTTTGTTTGTTTCAAAAGGCTTCTAAGTTCCAATAAATATAAGTAGGACATAATGGAAGTTAAGGATCTATTATTATTATTATTATGATACCTCCAAGACGACAAAGAACTCATTCTGAAAGGATACTCCACACCACATCCTCACACTATACCATCAATTTCCCACTAATAGCAATTTTCTGTCTGTTAATGTTCTCTGGCTTATTTGCTTGTATGCAGGATGAAAACCCTCAGTTTCTATGCAAAAAAAACCTGCAACCTCCATATGTGATTGGCCGACTTTCCTTCAAATGGAAAAACTTATATAAATAAACATTCTTTGTGTCATAATGAGAACTGAACTCAGTTATTTTAAGTCAAAAGGTGCAATGCCCTGGTGTTCTTCCAAACACTATGAAGGTGCTAATATTCCTTTACTTAAAGGAAGAAAACTGCACAGGTATGCACTGATTGTTTCAAAGCATGCCAAGATAGCCAATGCATCAAACTCAATTTTCATGTAGGCACTTTCAAACGGAAAGAATTACAATATATGACAGATTACAAGGCAATTAGGCATATAAAATGGCCTCTGAAATGTTTTTCAAAATGTTCATTTTGTGTCATTCTTGCAGTATAAGATGACCACAAGTTTTACACTTAATACTCAAAACTTCCTACACATTACTTGTACTTTGGTGTAATTTTTTTAATGTACTTCCCCTCAAAAAATGTTGCAAGCCTATAATAGCATGTTAGTACCATGAATGGGTTAAGGATTTTTTTTTCCATTTTTATTAAATTTTATATTATAATTGTGTTTGTATTTTTATTTATTTTTCACATAGTCTGGAAAGCCTGCTCTAGAGACCAAACACGGAATTTTTCCAAGCCACTTCAGGCTTCACATCAGATAATGGTGTGAGAAATTGATCTCCCACCCAAAGACAATCACAAGCATCCATGCCTATGGTGGAATATGAACCAACAACCTGTTAATTGGAGAACAGATATGCTACCCACTCAGCCAACCAGACTGGTAATAGTAATAAATCACAGCAAGTATTGTCATCACTGTAATTTATGAACATCTTCCCATTTGAGATAATCAGTAAAATTATTTAACATGTTTATAAATTCCGTTTTGTATATTATAATTCATATGATTCAGACTAGTAAGGTTTCTGTCATTAGAATTTAAATAAAGAAATGATATGATTAATGAAAGAAATTAATTAAATACAAAAATTTAAGATTCAAAATATTATGCTAACATATTAGTATATTAACATAATTAAAGATACCAAGAAATTATATACTTGGTTTAATCCTTTATCAAAGTGTAAGCAAACAAGTTTGCATCTGAACTATTCTCAACACTGGGCAACTTTTATATAGAAGCATATAACATCACATCACTTGCCTTAGTATCCCATAATGCAAAGCACATATCTTTATGGGTATGTATAATGCTATGCATTATGGGAAGGGTCACTACCCAGACCGGTTTCAACCTTTATTGAGGTCTCATCAGGGGGAGCCAGGCTGAGAGGTGATACCAAGGTTGACCATTGACGTTACTGACAGGATGGGTGAAGCACAAGTGCTTTTCATATTCCCCTTTATCTGTAATGAGAGTTATTTGGGAATGGGAGATTTGTGAGCAATTAAGCTTGCCGTATGAGGGCAGTAGTGTTAGCTATGATCGGTTGAGAGAAGAATAGCCTTCGGTCTTTTGTGTTTGTAGTAATCAGTCTCATTGTAATTGACAGCTTTCACGATTAGTGGGTTTGAATGTGAACTTGACTTCACGAAGAATTTTTCTGCAAGATCATGAAGAAGGGAGGAGATGTATGGAGTGCCAGTTTCTCGGTGATGTGAATTTCTGATGAACCACGGTGCATCCAGGATCATCCTAAGGCATTTGTTTTGGATTCTCTGTAATTTTGAAATGTTTGATCTTGAAGTGCGACTCCATGCTGGTGAGGCGTAGGTGATGACTGGACGTATTACCATCCGGTAAAGAAGCAATTTATTATGTAGGTTCAATTTGCTCTTGATCAATGGGTAGAGCTGAGCTATGACTTTGGAAGATTTGGAGCAAATGAGATTGATGTGTTTGTTGAAAAGGAGTTTCTTATCCATCAATACCCCAAGATATTTGATCTCTGAATGCCATGGGATCTTTTGACCAGAGAGCAGGATGTCTTCTTTGTTGCAGATCTTTCTTCTTGAAAACATCATGGCTGAGCTTTTGAGGAGGTTTACTTGAATTCTCCAGTTGGTGAACCAGTTTGCTAGCTCATTGATACTTCCTTGGAGTCTAGTGATTGCTAGGTGAGGGCTGAGCGATCTAGCTAGAATAGCGGTGTCGTTGGCATAAAGAGCTGTAGTAGTTGTTTTGGGGTTGAGAGGAATATCTGCCATGTAAGTTGTGAAAAGTATTGGGGCCAGAAGAGAACCTTGAGGTACTCCCGCCAGGATTTTGCGCTTTGAGGAAACAATTCCGTTGAGTTTTACTTGCATGTATCTTTCATTGATATATGAGTTTCACTAGTTTAATTGGGATATTGTTTTCAATTAGTTTGAAGATAAGGCCTTGATGCCAGACCTTATCAAAGGCCTTGGCAACATCCAAAAATACAGCAGCAGTATGAAGGTGCCAGTTAAAGCCATGAGTGATATGTTCTGTTAGTCGGCGAATTTGTTGCACCGTGTTGTGAGCTTTGCAAAACCCAAATTGCTCATTTGGGATTATTTTCTGTTGGTCCACTGCTGATTGTAGTCTTGATAGGATGACCTTTTCTATTACTTTGCCAAGACAGGGAAGAAGACTGATGGGCCTGTAGCTTTGGGGAAGTTGTGGGTTATTACCAGGTTTTTTCAGAGGTATAATGTCCGCGATTTTCCAATCAGAGGGAAAGTATTGGAATCTTAAAATGGAATTGGTAATATTAACTAGATGAATTATGGCTTTCCGTGGGAGTAGCTTTATTATTCTATTGGTAATGCCGTCCGGGCCGGGGGCCTTTTTATTCTTCAGATGGGAAATGATATTTATTATTTCTGTTGGAGATGTGGGGGTGATGGTTTCTGAATCATCCTTAGGCTGACTTAGTGCATATCTAACTTTATGATGAACTTTGTAAATAAGATTGATATTTAAGTTTGCATAAGATGGGCTGCATTGATTTTCGAGATTGTCAATTAGGGCTTCTACTTTTTCTTCATCTGTGTGTGCAACTCCAAGATTGGTCTTTAAAGGGGGAAGTGGTTGTCTTTTGGTACGAAGAGATTTTACAAACTTCCACATGGAGTTATCTTCTGGGTTGATTTCCTTCAGTTTGGTTTCCCATTTGGAGTTCCTGTGGACCTGGAGGGCTTCTCGAACCTGTCTGTTCAAAGTGTTTAAGGTTGCTTTGTCCTGCGGGGCTCTGGTGTTGTAATATCGCTTTCTGGCCTTGTTTTTGGTGATACCAAGGTTAAAGTGATGCAGAAGTCATATTTTTTTCATATACGAGTTGCCAAATGGTGTCACACCTTATTATTAAAATACTCCGGATTAGAGATAGTTGTTGGAAGTTTTTCCGCTTGGTTATACTATAAATTAAAGATACCAAGAAATTATATTCTTGATTTAATCCATTATCCAAGTGTAAGTGAACAACTTTGCACCTGAACTATTTTCAGGACTGAGGCACCTCATATAAAGAAGCTAATGACTTCCTATCACTTGCCTTAGTATCCCATAAACTTACAACTATCTCTAATCAAGAGTATTTTAATAAGGTGCAACACCTTTTGGCTACTCATATATGAAAATATGACTTCTGCATTACTTCAACCTTAGTATTATCTCTAGGTCTGGCTCCCACAGACGAGACTTCAATAAAGGTCAAACCGGTCTGGGTAGTGACCCTTCCCATAATGCACAGCATTATATACATACCCATAAGGATATGTGCTTTACATTATGAGATACTAAGGCAAGTAATGTGAAGCTATAAGTCAAATGGGAAACCAAAGCGTTGTTGTCTTGGTTGCACGCCTGATGGACTGTGCCCTGACCGGTCCGAGACACTTCGCAAGTGCGATAGTGAGTGACCTCCACTTGGCATTTCCTGGAAACATTGAGGTGACCGAGTGAGTGGCTCACTATGCTACTCCTCCCTACATTAATTAGCACCCTCTGGTAGGGTTTTTTCCTCGCTGGCAAAAATTCTACTGATGAAGACAGCTCCAACTCTGATTGGTCGGAGTTAGGAAACTTCTCAAGAGTAGATCCCGAGGTCCGGGACTTGTTTGATGGCACGTCATTCACCCGTCCCAGCAGCATCCTGAAGAAAAAGAAGAATTATCACCGTAATGATTGTGGACATTCCGTGCCTATTAGAGAAAGACAAAAACCTTCCGGTGGCCTGTCAGTTCTGGCTTTGAAACATTCTGTCTGCCCTGACTGCAGTCGTGCATTTTCCACTGCAGTAAGCCTCAGAGTACCAAACATCCTGTTGAAGCAAATGCTGCTATTCGCACCGATTATGGACATTCCATACCTATTAGAGAGAGACAACAACCTTCCGGTGGCCCGTCAGTTCCGGTTTTGAGACATTTCGTCTGCCCGGACTGCAGTCATGCATTTTCCACCACAGTAGTCCTCGGGGTACATCGTACTTCCAAACTTCCCGTTGAGGCAAATGCTGCTATTCGCACTGAACGCATGAAAGCACTTTGGACTGGTGAAGAGGAAAAGATTCTAGCCACTCATAAGATCCAGTTGTTGGCTTCAGGTATAGAGAACATTAATGAGGCCTTGGCTAAGGTGTTTCAACAAAGATCGCTTGATGCCAGCTATAAGAGGTTGGTTCAGGAACTGACTGAACATCCATCTAGGGAAGGGACAGGTAATACCTCCATATCTCCAGTCCCTTCAGTTTCTCCCTCCACCCACCAATCTCATAGGCTATCCTTTGATTCGGCTGAGGACGCTTTGATTTCCAGATTAGCATCTTCCCTGGATAAGCCTCCTCTTTCTCAGTATAGCCTTTCTCTTCAAGAAATTAAATTATCAGTGCCTACCTAATGAGACAAGATGTTGAAGATCAATTGAATCGCTACCTTCAGAAGGAATTTTCTCAACAGCAGATGCCTTGCCCACCCATAGTTGTGTCCAAGAGAAAACAGAGGAAGAGGGCCTATGCATTAATGCAGGCCCTCTATAAGAAAAACAGAGGGATGTGTGCCAAAACCATTTTAGATGCCGTGTCCCCTCCACCTCTGGAAGAACAACATGAAAACTTCGTGGAGTTTTGGAGTTCGGTCTTCTCCACTCCACTTCAGCATTTTTCTGGAAATGATTCATCCACATTATCAAGGTCTATTCCTGCCTCGCAGCTCTACCGTCCCATATCCATTCAAGAAATAAAATCAACTTTCCCTGCAGATTCATCTGCCCCTGGACCAGACAGTTTTCCTGCGTCAAGACTTCGGAAGGTGCCTCTTCCTATCCTACAGGACTTAATAGATCTTCTTTCTACAAGAGTGATTCCACTGTATCTCAGTGCTTCAAGAACTATTTTTATTCCCAAGAAGGAAACCTCCACACATGCTTCAGACTATAAGGCCTATTACTATATCTCCAGCAATTATTAGACTTTTACACAAGATTTTGGTTAGACAACTGCAGCAATTTGTACAGCACAACTATTGGCAAAGAGCCTTTATCCTTTCGGATGGCTGTGCCGAGAATATTTACCTCCTTTCCTCTCTTCTTTCAGATTCCTGACGCCACCTTAAGCCTCTATACATGGCATCACTGGACCTCCAAAAGGCCTTTGATAGCATCTCCCCTCCTGCTATCCTTAGAGAGCTATCCATTGCAGATGCCCAGAACTTTTCCTTATCTATGTTATGGAGCTTTATATAGGTGGCTCCATCTCTATCACAACAGAGGCCTGTGTGACCACAATATCTGCAGTGCGGGGTGTTCATCAGGGCAACCCTCTATCCCCCCTTTTATTCTTCAACTGCATCATAGATGAGTTTCTTTGCTCTCTTCCTAACTATATTGGTTACTCTCTAGGTGCCTCTTTCTTTAATGCTATAGCCTTTGCTGATGACCTTATTCTATTAGCCTCCACAAAGGAAGGCTTGCAGGAACTCCTTGACTAGGCAGTTGACTTCTTTCATATTAGAGGCATGAACATTAATGTTGAGAAGTCCTGTTCATTAGCTCTTGTCCCTTCAGGTCATGACAAAAAGCTAAAGGTCGAGAGTACACAGTTTTCCCTGCACATAAGGCCATTGCATGCATTGTGCATTGAACATCCTAGAGGAGTGGAGATACCTTGGTGCTATGTTCACTCCAAAGGGGAGGTCTTCTGTACCTTCTGCCTTAGAGTCTGGGCTTACTGCTTTGAGGTGAGCTCCTCTTAAGCCTAGCAAAGGCTCTTTATTCTGTCCTATTATCTCCTACATTGATTTTACCATAAGCTGGTTCTTGGTAGAACATCTCAGTACTGTCCTGAATGGATAGGGCTGTTCGTGCTGCCATTACCACCAGACACCCCAGTAGCATACTTCCATGCTCAGGTGAAGGATGGCTGGCTCGGGGTCCCATCACTAAGGTGGTTGGGACCACCTTAGTGATGGGACCACCTTAGTGATTTTATTTCTTGAATGGATATGGGACGGTAGAGCTGCGAGGCAGGAATAGACCTTGATAATGTGGATGAATCATTTCCAGAAAAATGCTGAAGTGGAGTGGAGAAGACCGAACTCCAAAACTCCATCTAAAATTCTAGCTAAGCAGAGTCCACGACTCTGCTTAGCTAGAATAGGAAAACTTGCAGCTTCATCCTCTCCTATCTGTAGAAAGGCTTTCCATAGTCCGATTATCCAAGAGGACTTTAGATGCATGAAAAAGTGGACCCAGTATCGAGACAGCAAGAGATGAGTATAAGAGATGAGCATCGTTGCTTTACAATACTATAGACAGCACCTCATTAGCAGAGTCACACTTGGTACCCCTACAACATCATTGGGTATGTGACAGAACCAGATTACTTCCTGGCTTGGAGTTTGTTGATTTAATAAGGACTAGAATAAATTCTAGAATAAAGGGCATTTATTCTAGTCCTTTATTTCTAGGCATTTATTCATATATCCTGCACAGCCCAATGGGGCAGTGATGACATTAGTTGTATGGCTGACTGCCGCTACACCGAGACTTTGTCACATATTTCTCAATGCTGTTTCCGAACACATGGTGTTCGTGTGAAGAGACATAATTCTGTGGTCTCCATATTGGCTAACCGTTTTAATAACAAAGATTGGGAGACCGCAGTTGAACCACACTATAGAACCACTTCTGGCATTAGAAAGCCAGAGCTGTAATGAGGAAAGATGGTGATGTCTGGGTAATTGATGCTCAGGTAGTGGGTGCTGGGCTCTCACTTACCTACTGCCATGAGAGTAAGGTCCAGTATGAGGAAAATGCAGAAGAGGAGTTTGGGGAGCCCCTCATTTAACCAGCGCCACCATCTCTCTAAACATTGTGTGTGGAGTGCAGCGAGTTATAGACTGTCTCTGCTTGGTTTATCCAAGAGTGATGTTAGTTATTTCTTTGAGGGCCCTGCAAAGTACACTGGTGGCCTGGCGTTACCATCAGCGCATGACAAATAGGATACCAAGGACTGGCGTCGGGTGATACCCTTGTACTTTAACACTTGTAAAGGCTTTGGCCTTTTGTTATGGCTTCAGTCTTCTTCAGTCCTTTTGGATGTGTTGTAAGAGTAGTACTGCTCTCTCAGTATGAAGTATAATGAAACAAAATAAAAGCCTCTATATACAAGTTGCCCCAGTCCTGAAAATAGTTCAGGTGCAAACTTGTTTGCTTACACTTGGATAAAGGATTAAACCAAGTATATAATTTCTAAGTATCTTTAATTTATAGAACCAAGTGGAATAACCAAGTGGAAAAACTTCCAATAAATATCTCTAATCAGGAGATAAGGTGTGACACCTTTTGGCAACTCATATATGAAAAAATATGACTTCTGCATTACTTAAACCTTGGTATCACCTCTGGGTCTAACTCCCACTGAGGAGACCTCAATAAAAGTCAAAACCAGTCTGGGTAGTGACCCTTCCCATAATGCATAGTATTATACATACCCATAACGATATGTGCTTTGCATTATGGGATACTAAGGCAAGTGATGTGAAGTAATAGGCTTCTATATACGAGTTGCCCCAGTCCTGAAAATAGTTAAGGCGCAAACTTGTTTGCTTACACTTGGATAAAGGATTAAGCTAAGTATATCATTTCTTGGTATCTTTAATTTATAGTATAACCAAGTGGGAAAACTTCCAACAAATATCTCTAATCTAAGTACTTTAATAATAAGGTTGACATCTTTTGGGAACTCGTATATGAAAAAAAAAAAATAAATAAATAAATATGTATATATATATATATATATATATATATATATATATATATATATATATGATATCTGCATTACTTCAACCTTGGTATCACCTCTGGGTCTGGCTCCCACTGACGAGACCTCAATAAGGGTCTTGCAGGCTTCTGTCTTAGAACAATGCTTGTGGAGTGTACTTTTTTGCTCTCTTTCCACTCCTTAGGGGAACCCTGCCCACTGCAAGACTTTCATTAAATAACCAGGTCAAGGGCATAACCAACTGTAGTGCACATTCCTTAATCATACGTTGTGATATGTCATCCATTCCTATAGCTTTATTCACATCTGAAAAAGTGCTCATTCAATAATTCCACTATATCTGTTGCAGCTGTTAGTCTGTTGCCATGACTATCCACCAATGTCAGTCTGCCATAATCATTCTTCCTCTTGCTTGCCATGTAGCAGAAAAATTCTCTCAAGTTAACCTTAGCCTGACCAGCAAATCTCCTCTCATACTGCACCTTTTCTTTCTTTACCATGCTCATCACCTTTCTAGCCTACACCCTATACTATAATAAATTTAGTTCAATCCTTTATCCAAGCGTAAGCAAACAAACTTTGCACCTGAAGCATCTTCAGGACTGAGGCAACTCGTGGTAAAGGTGGACCAAGCTCTCATCACTCCTTGTCTTAGTATCTCCCATAATGCAAAGCACATCTCCTTGCAGACATGTATAATGCTATGCATTAAGGGAAGGGCCACTACCCAGACTTTCCCAACAACACTATTCTTCTTTACCTGCTGCAATGACTTCCTCAATTTTCTATCAACATTCTTCTTCTCCCCAACTAAATCATTTGCACCTACGACTACCACTGACTTTGACACCCGGTAATTCCTTTTCTGCAACGCATCAGTTATTTGCTTTATTGTTCCACCAGGAAAGCATGTTTTGTGCACTTTATTAGTAATCACACCTCTAATGATCTAGTCGCCATACACTGATATATATATGACTATCCCTTGATTCTTTCTTTATAACATTAACTTCCTCCTTCTTATCACCAGCCAATCTCTCCTTTAGCTGTTTAATATCCTCTTCCAGATGTTTTGTTTCAGTTTTCATTTTCATTAACTCCTGCCAAAGATCTTCTACTGAGGTCCCGACATTTGCTCCCATTTCTAATCACTCTAATTTATACAGACACTTTTCACATACGTCAAGACTCATATTCGTTCTTCTCGTTTACCCAAACAGCCCACAGATCATTCACATTTTTCAGTGCATACATATAGCAGTTTTCGCAACACATCCACTGCGAAAAATCCAAGGCAAAGCCAAACTTTCATACAGAAGCTTTCCGTGCCACTGACATATATTTCTTTATGGAAGCCATCTTTAGAAGCTGAAGTAGTACAACAAACAAGTAGCAAAACACAACGTAAACAACAAAAAAATTTCAACAACACATGAAGGATACTTGTATCTAAACTGAAAAGAATGCAGCACAATTTGCTACAAAAAGCCACACACACTAATTAAAAACACTTTTTTTTTTTATCATGGCTCAAAACTACCACTATGCTCACTGTTTGTTTTTCCTTTTCTATACAGGTTCAAATGAAAAATTCTGGAGAACATCATGAACATTTCTTGAAATAAATGGAAATGTGTAGAAAAGATACCTGGTTTATATCTATTATATAACACTGAATCCCTACCTAATAAGAAAAGTGTGCAAATCAGTCATCCCAAAGTTCATTATTTGTAATTTGAACATTGAATTCCAGCTATCCTAAAATCTGATTTTTCCAAATAACAAATTCCTCTACCACTTAAGATGGTGAATATAATGTGACTCCCTGAATATTAAATCAGTCAATAAACCATTAAGAATTGCTGATTTTATCCTTATTTTCAACTAGGACTCACCCATATAAAAATGACCAAACAAACACACACACACACACACACATAATCACACACAGAAATAACATACAAAAAACATATGCATGACTTCAAACTTACCACTAAATATACCAATATTTAATGCTTCACTGTCTAAATCCTCAATATATTTTCCTAGGTACTTGTTCAGAACAAATGCTACGATGCCCTCAAACATCTTGTTAATGTAAGAGATAGAGCTTGATATTTACAACCAAATCATTACAAAATCTGCAAAGAAATAACATTGACAGATAAGAAAAATTTTATAATAATGTCCTTTTCACATTTTGAGAAATATTTATAAACAGTTTCAACAATAACACACACTACAAAGACCACTTGAAGAACTGCCTGTTGTGCTAATAATGAACATAATGCAGATCTATTAATACACTATTACATGCTTTTAGTCTCAGAATAGATGATCAGAAACGCTTTACTGGTACTTAACCATATATACATATAAAGATTCCATAATAAAGCAGATGGTCTGCTCTGTATCCTAAATTTTTATACTACAAAAAATGATTGGAAACTGAACTTTCATTTTTAATAAATTATTAATTTTAAAAATCCACTGCAAGTTGAAGTCCCCCTACACTTGGTTGCAAAGCATATTATACTTATATTATACTTAACAAGAAATTATATTCTTCTCAAACATAGACAAAGCATAAACATGAATTATTCTTATTATTATATAGATATCTACATGGAGTAAGAAGACTCATTGTGGGAGATCCATTATTCACACATTATACCTCTTCTTAAACTCATTCAAAGATGAAATACAACTACCTCTGGCAAGCCATTCTACCTATTGACCACTTTCCAAGAAAAAAATCTAGTCCTAATACCTTTGCTAACCACACACCTACACAGCTTTCACTGGTCACCCCTTATTCTCTCCCAGGGGTGAATTCTCCATGTTTGCTATGTGCAAGCTCATTACTTGAGAAAGAAGTAATATTTATTTGTTAATAAATGCATGCATTTATAAGCATTCCTTTTAGGCTTTTATTTTTGTAGACAGAAGACGTCTTAAGCTTGCGCGGCAATAATTGAGTTTTGCGTTGTGTATCAAAGTCGATGCTTGCTCGTCTAGTCAAAGCTACCTTGGCTTGCTCGGTTATGGGAGCTTCCAGGTCCTCGCTGCAGCACTGTGATTTCATGCATGCACATAGCCATTTCTGCTCCCTTCATGTAGTCTTAAACACAGGCCACATGCAGTCAAAGTAGCTCTAACCAGTGATCTTCAGCCAGCCTTTACAAGTGTGCGTGTTGCTTGGGAAAATTAACTTACAACCAACTTTTTACGACGATGTTATTGACCAGTTCATAGAAGAACCGTAGGGTAGAATTTTATTCAAGTAGCTAAATTGAAAAAGATAGAACATCATTTGTAAAATAAATGTTGTATTTGTATGATTAAATATACATAAATTTACATGGGTTCTTTTTGCTGTGCACTTTGGTATTGGTTTGGTCTAGCTACTCACTGATGAAGCCTCAAAAAAGGCTGGGGCCGGTCTGGGTGGTGGCCTCCCGCCATGGTGTAGTAACAGCGTGCATTTCCTGGGAGGTTTGTTTTTGCATTGTGGAGGGTGCCTGGGAGTGGCGAGCGGAGCTTTACTGACTTTGCTGCGAGTTCTTCGGTGTTGTGCTGCGTGCTGGGGTCACTTGCATTATCTCATGCTGGTGGTCGCCGATGCTTTGTGGTTTGCTGTGTTCGGCGTGAGGCTCTCTGGTTCCAGTCTTTGAGTTTCTTATTTGGTTTTGGAGCAGTGTGGGATTTGATATCCCCTTAATTTAAATTAAAGAAAGGGGTGACCTGCAGGCACACGAACTGTATAAAGTGCAGGCCAGAAGGGTAACGAGTGTGGTAAAAACAGCAAAAGCCGATTATGAAAGGAAACTAGCTATGCAAGCAAAAGAGAATCCCAAACAGTTCTTTCAATATGCTGCAATCAAGAAAAAAACTGTACATGGCAAAATGATTTTAAGGAATGATGATGTTAAGGAGGTTACTGAATCCGTCGCTATAGTGGAGTTACTGAGCGCACACTTTGCAAAAGTATATCATCCAGGTGGTGACATTGAAAAAATGAAGGAACCATTAGTTTATACGGGAATTGTGATGAATGAAGTGGAGGTGAATAGTCTATTACAGAACCTTAATGTGAATACATCTGTGGGATTGGATGGTATACCAGCATGGTATACGGGTCTTGCATGAAGCGGCTAAGGAATTATCAGTGCCCTTGACCATGTTGTTTAATCTGAGTCTCGTGTCTGGTTTAGTCCCGAAGGTGTGGAAAGAGGGGAAAATAGTTTCACTGCATAAAGGAGAATCCAAGACTATGGTTGCAAATTACCGACCGATCAGCATATCAGGAGTCGTTGTCAAGGTCTTGGAGAAAGTAGTCAAGGGAAAAATACAGGAATGGATTGATGAAAATGAGATACTGTACAGGGGACAGCTTGGCTTTGTGAAGGGTAGATCATGCCTCAGTAACTTGCTCAAGTTTTATAACAAGGTGATGGCTGAACTGGATAAGGGAAATGGGTTTACAGTGATACTACTGGACCTGGAAAAGGCATTTGACAGGATACCACATGGAATTCTAATCCGTAAACTACAACATATGGGAATGGATATAGGGTTGGTGAGATGGATAGGTGGGTGGTTGATGGAGAGATATCAAAGAGTAGTTTATTCAGGAGTAGAGTCCAAAAGACGGCCCGTGACTAGTGGTGTGCTGCAGGGTTCTGTTCTTTGACCACTGCTGTTTAATCTGTTCATTAACGATATAGGGAAGGATCTAAGTGGAACAGTTCATTTGTTCGCTGATAATGCAAAGTTGGGTACAGCAATGTGGCAAAGTGTAAGGTTATGCACGTTGGGGTGAAAAGATTAGCAGCAGCATACCACATTGGTGGAACTGTACTCCAGGAGATTGATGAGACCAGGGACTTGGGAGTGTTGGTGGATGGGGAGATGAGGTTTAGGGGGCACATTGCAAAAGTAGCTAAATCAGCTCATCAACTCACTTGGTTGTTGAAAAATACCTTGATGAGCAGAGACAAGCAAGTTATTGTACCTCTGTACCGAGCCTTGATGGGACCTCATCTCGACTACTGTGCCCAGATTTGGTCACCTCGGTTCCTTCTTGATGGGGAGGAGGTGGAGAGGATCCAGAGGCGAGCGACTAAGATGATAGCAGGTCTATGGAATGAACCATATGAGAACAGGTTGAAGATTTGTGGGTTTCAGAAACTGGTTGATAGGCAGAAAGGATGAGGCATTCGGATTGCTAAAGGGATTCTGTAGGATTGATTCAGGGGATATTTTTGAGATCAGGACTGGTGGTGGGAGAACTGGGGGACGCCTCTGGAGGCTGGGCAAGAGTGTGGTTAGCAGTGGGTGTTAGAGCTGCGTTCTTTACTTTTAGAGTGGTAAATGAGTAGAATAAGCTGCCTGAGTCTGTTGTGGGTGCTGTGACGGTGAGCGAGTTCAGGGCAAGGTATGATAGATACTGTGAGAATGTCGTATAGTTGTGTGGACATGATGTTTAGGGCCTCCCTCGATGAGTCTAAGGACTCCCTGGAGTCGCCCGAAATAATAATAATAATAATAATAATAATAATAAATTTCTAAATATATAGTTTTAAATAGTCAGTAATTCATTATTCCGCTAATCAGACTTCAATCACACCTCTCACTCCCTGAATGATAACAAGAGCAAGCATGAATTTCAAGACCTGCATTCACCCCTGTTCTCTCCCTTCTTGCAAAAAAAAGTCTGCAGTGTCAATCCTATAAAAGCCCTTTAATAACTTAAATGCTTCATTCCTCTTAACTCTTTATCGGCTATCAGCTAATTTTTTAAGCCTGCAAATTGTCAATCTATTCTCACATGAATCATTCCATAGACCTACCACAATCTTTGTCACCCACCTCTGGATCCTCTCCACCACTTCTTCATCCCATATCTGGGAAAACAGATCACTGCACAGAAGTCCATATGTGGTTTTGTTAAAGCCCTCATATACGGGAACAATAATCTCTCTATCCCTGCTTGTTAGTGTGTTCTTCAACAGCGAACATAATCTAATGTGCTGTTTTGATTCACAATATGCAATCTACTCCCTGTCCACAATAATCCTCAAGTCCCTGGCCGCATCACTTTCCTGTAGTTCGGTTCCATCAATACAGTGCTCAGTTTGTGATTTCTCCCAAACATGCATCACCTTTCACTTGGCCACATTAAACTGGCAGCCATTTACCTTTCCCGTTATTATTATTATATTACACCTCCAGGGAGTTCAAGGACTCATCGAAGGAGGGCACCTACTCTACAACTCTGTCTACTCTACAGCTCATTCTAACTGCAACTACACCAATACCATCTACCACCCACCACCACTAGTATTTCCACAGATATCACAAAAAATCCGTGCTCTTGGCGGGATTCGAAACTGCAGCCTTTTGGCTGGAGAGCAGATACACTAACCACTCGGCCAGCCAGGCTGGCATTGCCCTTACTGATAGTATATTTAAGTTTTCCTGCAGGATCTCTGCATCACCATCATTTATCATTGCTTTACCCAGTTTAGCATCATCAGCAAACAACTTAATATTGTCTGTCAAATCATTACCTATATCATTGATATATACAAAATAAACAACAGAGGACCAAGTACTGAACCCTGTGGTACAATGCTGGTCACTTGCCTTCTCCTGGACTCACCGCTCCATAAAGCACTCTGATATCTGTCTCAGACATCCTCTAATCCAATTAACCAGATTTATATCCATCCCCATTTGCTCCAATTTTGCAATGGAGTTCTGTGTGAAGTCTTGTCAAATATTTCTGCAAAGCCAAGCAATATCACTCAGTAGCCATTTCCCTTATTCAACTCCACCATCACTTTATTATAAAAAGTAAGCAAATTACTAAAGTAGGTCCTACCCTTCATGAAACCACATTGTCCCTTATATGGAGTATCATATTCCTCACCACCCAGTCCTGAATTCTGTCTTTCATCAATTTCTCCAATACCTTAACCACCACTCCTGAAGATGCTGATTACCTAATAATTTGCTACTTCTGTCTTGAAGCCTCCTTTATGCAATGAGACTATTTTGCCTTCTTTCCACTACACTGGCACCTTCTCAATACTGAGGCTTAAATTAAACTTACCTTCATGACTACTCTACTTATATATATAGACTTGCATTCCATCAACAGCCAAGAGTCAATACTCAGACTGGTTTAAAACCAGTCTGGGTACTGACTCTTTCCATAATATGCATGTGTGAAAGGAAGTGTGCTTTGAATTATGGGATATTGAAGCAATACTGAGCCTGGTTTCAAACTTTATTGAGGTCTCATCAGTGAGAGCTAAACCTAGGAAGATACTTGGTAAAGGTCAAAATTGGCCTGAGTAGTTATCCTTCCCATAATGCATAGAAATATACATGTTCATCCAAAAGGAAGTGCACTTTGCATTATGGGATACTGAGGCAACTGATGCGAAATCAACAGCTGCTATTATATACAAGTAATTATTAAGACACTTCATGTGAAACTCTGTTTATGCTTGGGTAAAGGATTAAAACAAGAATATAATTTGTCAAACATATTCAGATATAATATAACATTGTAACCATGTTAAAAAAATTTAAAAAAAAACAACTCTACAACTATCTCTGAACTAAAGTACACAACCTTTTCATTGCTAAACTGAAATTATCGAACATTTTAAAAATCGCGTCCTTGCTGAGATCAAGTATTCTCAAGTACACTTTTATATTAAAAACTATATGCCAAAATAACTTTTAAAGATGTCTGAATTTTGCAGGCAAGTATCCACCATTTATTATGAATATAATTCAGTTCAACTCAATGACTTCTCTATATCTGCTATTTGAAGGTAAATATTTGTATTGGTGCACATAGTTCACGAAATCTCCAGGCTAATGTGTCATGTTGTCAATGCCTTCCCAGATATTGTAAAAACAGTAGAAGTGTGAAGGTTGGCCACAGGTCGAAATTCCATAAAATGATTAGGAAAGAGAGAGACAGTTACAGCAATCACCCAATAATGAAGTCCCATTTGTAATAGAATAAAATAAGAATATGGGGGTTAACAGATCAGATATAAGTTCTGATGAATGTTTGCATAAGGACTAATCCTTTCATTGAAAGGATGATATAGTAGTAAAGAAAGATTTTTTTCCCCTACCTCCTGTACATAACAGTTCTAAATTCACATTTTACAGACATTTTACAAACTAAAAACATGGAAAACATAACCCTTAGAGATTATCAACTAATTCTCATAAACGAAATTTTTCAAAACTTCTACACCTCAAGAGCAAACAATAAAATTGCATGTGCATCACCTGGTGACCAATCCCTTGGCTGATGGGAGATGTCTTCATCTCAATTCAAACACCTCACACTTGAAGTGGAAGGAAGTGGGGAGAAAGAAGACTTGTGTGTGACAATATCAACTATGCATATACCCCATTTCAAAATATATCAATGACTAAATTTAGAAAGGATGATGTAGGTAGTATAACATGTTTGATATTGTATAAAAATACTGCGCAAAATGTTCAATAAAACATGATCTATAAATATCACAGTTCTGATTTATCCTTGATCTGAAAACAAATAGCCTAAAGTTTTGTATGTGATATTTTATTTTAAATATAAAAGAAAATTGTAAAAAGAAAATTGTGAACATAAGTCAGCAAGGAGAGTTTGGCTTCTATTTTTTATTTTTAGCAGTGAATAGGTTAATAATATGGTGATGCATCATTTTACTACTTGTATATGGAAAATATATGACTTCTGCATCAATTTAATCTTTGTATCTTTCTTGATCTAATTCCCAGTTATGAGACTTCAAATAAAAATCTGCACCAGTGAAAGGAAATGTGCTTTGCAATTTACATATATGCAAGCAGACTAGTCATGAAGGTACTTCACATGCAAATTTTGTTTGCTTACACTCAGGTGAAAGATTAAAACTGGTGGTTGAACCGTGGAATGCATTGCCCGAGAGAGTGGTTAGAGCAAGAACAGTCAGCGAGTTCAAGGAGTGGTATGATAAACTTTGTGTTTCCTAAGAACGACCTCCCACGATGAGTCTTTTGACTCCATGGAGGCCTGGATGATAATAATTTTTTGTCAAGTATAATATACAGTTGTGAGTTATTATTAACAGACTTGTGGTAGGAGATCTCATTCAGCCATCAACATATTACTACCTTAATCCTTAAGTAAAACCTCTGATTCTAATGCTAACATAAACCACTCATCAATTACCTGTGTTAATTTTTTTTTTTCCTTGGAGCCCTACATGCTAATGATATCTGATAGCTCTGATAAAAGTTCTTCGTATCCTAGATGGGATTCGAAGCCAAGAATCCAAACAAAGTGCTCCATCCAAAACGAACAAGCAATCGAGAATCTCAAAATTTTATCTACTAACTAGCGTGATACCCGTGCTTCGCTACAGTATATAACTACTGTGCTGTAAATCCATTTTGACTCCAATAAACTTTCCTTTGATTGCAATGAACAATTTAAATTCAGCACAGCTATCCCATGTCAGGCAACACCCTGTAATTATTAAAATTCATGGTTCCATTGAATGAAATGACTAACACCACATTCATGTTCAGGTTGAAACGCCCTTTAATTTGATACTTCACATTATATTTTTAGACATCTGTACATATAATTCGAAATTTATAGATGTTTGTTATTTAAAAACAATCAATTATAATATTCTTGGTATATAACTTTTTTTTTGTTTCATTAATTTTTTTTATTGGTTTTGTGATATAATAGCATAGTACCTATACTTTGCAAAGATGTTTGCAAAAGTAAATGAAAATTAATAAAGAAAAGTATATACAGTTTGAATAAAGAAAAGCATGCTGATGCAGAAAAACGAAGTGAAATTCGAAATATAACATTTGATGAAATAAAAAAAAAGAAGACTGTAGTGAAAAAAATAACGTGAAAAATACCTACAATCTTTTTTCTCTACTTAAAGACCTATTTGTAGACCACATTGGTGGCTCTCCCCTCAAGTGCTAAGATCACCAGGCTGCTGGGTGAGCTCACACTGGAGCAGGCCACATAGAACTGCCCATGTGAGAAGCAGTCCTCCCTCGAGTCAATCGCTGCTACCTTCAAGGTCTGCTATGCTATGACCCCTGGGACTTCTTGATGGTCATAGCAAAGCAGACCTTGAGGGAGCACTGCAGCCTCTTGAACTCGAAGGGGGTACTCTGAGTGGTATGCGTGGTATGAACAACTTCCCCTGAGTACAACCAGTAAACACTGTGGCCTCAAGGATGTTCCGTGGACAGCCTTTACTCACAACCTGGTGCCATTACAGAGTTTGGGTGGGTTCAGGTTCCATAGCACTGGAGGCCCCACTTTGAGGAGAAGCATGTGTGCTGGGAAGCCAGGAGAGTTGAGGAACTCCATTGGATAGTGGACCGTGTCATCCATTTGCACCACCGAGTCCACAGACCTGTACTCCATTTCTTCCCCTTCAAACAAGTTAAGTAGAGTGTCATTAATGATGGCAGCCTTGTCGTTCTTTGGGATTAGAATGGCACACTAGCACAGCCCATTCATGGACTTCTCCTTGATATCAGGGTATATCTAGCTGTGAAGTATTCTAGAGCCATTACTACTGAGCCTAGGCTTGCAGGGATGGTCACCTTTCCCTCAGACTCAGGATACTCTCCCTATTTTGAGTAGGAGTTCAGAGAATTGCCCAGCAAAGATATTGCCTCTGAAATGGACCCTCATGTTCTTCCTGAAGAGAGTTTCCAGATGAGGGCCATAGATACAATGCCTTAACCTTGTCAGCTTGAGTTCCCCTTAGCACTACTGGCAGTCTACCAGAAGTCTCCGGCCAGCAGCATGTGACTCTCCCCCCCCCCCACCATCACTCCACCGTTGCCCCTGATGTCTTTGAGTGAATGCTCAGTGCCTCAAACCCTACCCCCCCCCCCCCTTGTGCACCATGGTGCTCATCCCAAAAAGCTTACAGTCCCACAGCAATTGGGCCATGTTGCTTTGTTTTGAGATGCTGCACAGTGGTGTTTCTGCATGGATGAGGTTGAGGGGAAGAATGGGCGTCTTGCCCCCCCCCCTCCAACAACGTAGCAGCAAAGCCTAAGGATGCAACAGCCAAGGCAATGACACGATCACTCCTTACCTTCACCCGGAGCAAATTGATGAGGAATGTCTTCCCAATACCACCAGTAGCATCCAGGAAAAGACCTGCTCTCAACACCTGACTCAATGCTGCTAAGGACCTGTCCCTAGACAGTGAGCCCATGTTATTCGACACCACTTGTGCTAAGGCATTTGTGTTGGCTGGTCTCAATCAGGTAGTCCCTGTTTCCCAAGACTCCTCCAGACCTTGTTGCAGGCCATACTGTTGTGGCAAGCCCTGTCCTCCCAAAGCCAATATTGCATCCTCAATCAGCACCAGGCATCTGTTGTACACTTCATCCATCACCTGCTGCACAATGCCTTGCAACTCCTTCTCCATGTGCTGCATGATGTCCTCTGAGAGATTGTCTTTGTACTTTCCCAAAGATTCAGAGGAGCAAAGAATTGACAGAACACCAATTTAACTGTGAGGAGCTCCCACAGCTTGAAGGGAGAATCACACAGGGCAGCTTCCTCCAAGGTAGTGTCCCAGTGCTTGTCATCCTCCAGCAAACCTAATGCCTTGCATGTCGACTGCAATGTGGGATGGAGGACACCATTCATAGTCTTCAGCTCTGAAAAGGATTGGACCTCATTTAGCAGCATGTGCGAGATGATAATACTTGGTGTAGAGTTTGGGTGGATGGTGTACACCCTTCCCAGCATGTGATCCTTCTTCACTCGTGGCCAGCCATCGACATCCTTCCCCCGCTTCCTTCTCATGAACTTGTTATTCTTCCGAATTTGCAGGAATTGGGTTTCCTGTGGAGGTGCTAGACTTCCTACCAAGTGATACACCTGCTCCTGAACTTTGAAGGTCAGAATGAAGCTGCCTCGTAGAATCTGCTTGACCCCAAATGATGTCACGTTGAAGCAACCATTGTACTTCTGAACACGGTCCATGAAGTGAATGTGCTCAGGGTGGATGTAATTACCAGGCTGTAGAGAAACTCGAGCACAGATTCGAAGGGTAGAAGCTGCACCTTGTAAGCACTGCAGCACATGCCGGGGGGGCCCCTCCTCGTTCCACTTGAGGGCATTGTAGTACTGGCACTTGTAGCTCATCATATCCAGAACCACAGTGCTGTCTTGACCTTCCACGGAAGTGTTCACCTTTCTACTAGTCTTCCAGGATTGCTTTGCTCATATCCAGACTCTGTCACTCTGTGCACCTTGGGGCAATTTTGTTGGTACTTGGCCACTGCAGGATTACTCTGTGCACATTTCCTTGCCACATCCTTAAGTTGATTCCTCCTTTTAGCGTTGGTGTATCTGGCATGATGTTTGCCAAGAGCCTTCTTAGGAACAGGAAGGGGTGATGGCTGTGAGAGGTGTGTGACAGAGTCGGGCTGAGGGAAGGGTGGTGTGCTGAATACTTCTTTAGGTTCACTTTACAGATACACATCGAAATGGCCCCTAGAAAGGTCCTACATAAAGCGTAGCCTCCTACGCTTTACGTAGGACCTTTCTAGATAAACTCCTGTGGTAGACCTCGAAGACGAATTCGAACTTGTAGCCCAGCGACCACCAGCTCGCACAAACCACCATATGTAAAGGGTTGGGACATGTGAGCAAGGTACTCAACAGAGCTGATGTAGTTGTCCTGCTCGCTGTTGTGGAACATCATGGAGAACTCCCAGTTGTCCACCATATGCCTCACAATTAGCTCACACAAATCCCTAGCCATTAGTTGAGTGCTACATGAGATAGGAGAGGGACCAGAATATGCAGGCTCTGTCTCCTGTGATGGGAACAATGGTGTGAGGCGAAATCTCCCCATTAACATTTAAAAAATCAACTGTCATACTGACTGTAAAAAAAAAAAAAAAAAAAAGAGAAGGGACAAAATGCAATAAAAAGTGAAAAATAATCCTTTCTGAAATATATCCTGAAATATAAGAAAATCTCCAATTGCTATTTTGTTTTTATTACAAGAGTAACATTAATGCAAAACGATTACATAATAATATTAATTAAATGTTTGCTCTAAGGGGATATCACACAATAAAACTGTTTATAAGCTTTGTCCGCCTCTGTCGATATACCGTATTTTTCGGACGATAAGACGTACCCCAAATTTATGAGAAGATTTTTAGAAAAAATATTTTATTATATAAAGATATTCACAAATTCTTACTTAATTTTCATTTATTGTTACAATCATTTGTATTAGCAATATCCAGCTCATCTTCACTCTCGGTAGGTACTATCACTGGTCTCGTTAATGTCACCTTGCGTATTACTTTCGTCTGAACTATTGTTGTCACTCCCTTCAAAAACTGCATCATCTTCGGTACCATCCATCGCATTACTTATCCCGCATTTCTTAAATGACTTTATAATCGTTTATTCTTTCACAGCTTCCCATGAATTTTTCACCCAGGTACATACTTCTGAAAGTGTTGGCCATTTCATACATCCTGTTGTTGTAACATCGTGATTTGGCTGTGCCATCCATTTGTTCCATTCTTCCCGCATAAAATTTTTGAATGGTTTATTAATAGATCCGTCCAAGGGTTGTAATTGACTTGTAAGGCCTCCAGGAATGACAGCTAATTCTGTATTCATTCCTTTTAGAAGCTTCTTGGTTGATTCTGTTTTATGCGCTCTGAATTGATCCCACACGAACATCGCAGGTTTTTTAAACAACACACCTGGATGTTTTACTCATATCTTTTGTATCCATAATTTCATTCTTGTTTCGTCCATCCAGCCTTTATCTTGAACGTGGATAATAATGCCACGAGGAATTTCATCTCTCAGTAACGTTTTTCTCTTGAAGATTAACATGGGGGGGGTAGTTTTGTTCCGTCCGCGCAATAAGGCTAAAACTACAGCAGTGTAGTGAGTTTTTTCGTCACCTGTTGTTTTGATCACTATTGATTTGGCGCCTTTTGAATCTACTGTCCGATTTGAAGGAACATCAAAAGTTAGAGGCACTTCATCCATGTTCGCAATTTGATTAAGCTCAAAGTTAAATTTCCTTCTCGCTGATATGACAAACCTATGAATTCTATAATTTTAGCTTCATAGTCAGCCGGCATTTTTTGGGCTAGAATGGTTTTTGTACGCATGCATAACCCGTGTGTCTTTTCATAAATCTAAAGCACCAAGACGGTGATCCGGTAAAATCTAAAATTCCATTAGCAGTTGCCCATCGTTTCGCTTCAAAAATGATAATTTTCGTAGAAACAGATATTCCCATGTTTCGATGATTTGTTATTACCCAATTTTTCATTTGTACTTCTAATTCTGGCCATTTTTCTAGGTGCGAATGGAATGTTTTCTTGTGTTTACATAGCAGTTTTAATTGTTCCCCTTGTTTTCTCCACTCGCGATTCATTTTTTCTGTTGGTAGTGGACCAAAATGTCTTTCTGCTGCTGTTTCCATATTGTTTTGCATAATTTATCACATTTAATTTATAACTCACGTTTTAAGATAAAAATTTTAACGACTTATAAAAAATAATTCATATGAACCGTACAAAAGCACATATGTTTACACACTAATGACTATTGACGCTCTAAATCGGTGATTCACCCACATGCAGCGAATAACCTTCGGTGGCGTACTTACTAATTTTATTAACATATTGCGCCAGTAATTGAACTTCGCTAACAGCTTCGGTACAGTGTAAAGATTCGTATTTAAATATTACCTTCGGACCATAAGACGCAGCACAATTTTAAGTCGATTTTTCTATGTAAAAAGGTGGGTCTTATGGTCTGAAAAATACGGTAGTTGCTAGACCAACCAATCTTTCTTGGGTCAAACATTTTGGAGTTGGCTCCAAATTTAACAGAAACTAATTACATAAATTTTCAATCACAGGATAACGTATTTAATTGTCGAATATCACTAAAAGTTCTGAAAAAGAACTGATTCACAAGTATGGCAAAATAACTGAAACAGGAAGTAGTCCGACGAACAAATAATTATTCACAGAATACTCACATGCATGCCATGCACATGCACTGTTTTAACTCTTCAGCCAATCATTCACACAAGTCACAACTTCACTTGCGAGAGCGCTGTCATCTGTGCCGCTAACACGCTTCTACAAGTCTACTCGCCACCTAGCGTATACTGATGTAACTACAGAAAATAACGAACCTGTACTTTCATCGAGAATAAACATATTTCTTATTGCTGAATGTATGAAGTAATGATACGTAACTTCCAATACACATACTTTTTGTTAGTATAAGTAGGTAGAGCTTGTGAACTATACTTGGTACAGAGTTAATTTGTTTGCGTTAAATTTGGCGCCGACTCCAAAAAATTTAAATTCATATATTTAAGAAAGGATTAGTTTTCACTTTTTAGTGTTTTTTTTAATGTCGGTTTTATTGGGTTTTTTTTTAAAGTTTCTTAGCTTTGTTGTTTCATTTTTATAATTATATAGATAACCTGCAAAAAAACTGTTAGGGGACCACCAGTGAAACGTCCTCTTTCGAATAAAAAATACCCCTTAGGGGTGAAATTTGAAAGAAAAAAAAACGTTAAAACACTTTCAAGATTTTAAAAAGACATCTATATGCCAAAAAAGAATGTTATAACTCAACAAACACAGGAGATACGATGAGTTCTATAATTAATCCCAAATCTAGATTCGCCCCTTTAGGTGTTGATTAGTGCAAAATCCTGAATTATGTTTTTAAGCATTTGTATGGGTAACCTTTGTAAGCAAACACCAAGTCGATATCTCATCGGGCTTTAAGAGATATTGAGGAATCCGTGAAACATGTTACCCTTTTCACCTCCTTGGGGATCGAATTTCTAAAAATCCCTTCTTAGTGGATGCATACGTAATGAAAGGAATATACTCCTCTAATTTCATGTTTCTAGGTCCAGGAATTTGGGCTGGGCATTGATGAGTCAGTCAGGAGATTTGTTTTTATATATACTCGTGTATATATATATATATATATATATATATACATATATATATATATATACATATATATATATATATACATATGTGTGTGTGTGTGTGTGTGTGTGTGTGTGTGTGTGTGTGTGGAAATGGAAATAGTGATATGGAAATTTCGTGTAAGTATGAATTTTTAAGCAAGCTCTTTATCAGGACTGTCGCCAGATTAGATCGCCCCTGATGGATTAGAAGACAAAAAAAAATCTCCAACTGCTATTTTGTTTTTATTACAAGAGAAACATTAATGCAAAACGATTACATAATAATATTAATTAAATGTTTGCTCTAGGAGGATATCGCACAATAAAACTGTTACCAACCAATCTTTCTTGGGTCATTGCTGTTCACAAATAATTTTTGATTTAATCAGTTTACGCTTGGAAAAACTTCTTTTCGCACTTGCTGCTAATAGGAATTGTTAGCGTAGCGTCGGCGCCTACCGCAATATGGCTGAACGAACGCCTTTATTAAGCCGAGTCGTGAGGCAGCCTGCCTCTATGCTACACCCTGTCGATGGTGCTGCTCTTTATTAATCAAGACCAGAGCACTTAAGATATTTCAAAATAGCCTCCTTAATCAATCTTTTCCGCAACCTTAATAATAACAACTGTACTGTTAACATTTCTCAAAGCACTTTTTATCTCCGTGAACTTCAAAATACGGGTAACCCTCGTATAACGCGGTACTTATACAACACGGTCTACAAATTGTAGTAACCCTTTATCTTTTCATATATTTTTCATATTTTTCACTGTGCGACTTAAAAATCAAATTTTATCTTCGTTAAATTCGCGTCTGCCCGTATCGCGCATGTAGTTATAAGTAGTGAATTTATATTAGGGGAAAATACCTTTCAGCACGCATGTACGTCAATTGTTACCGTATAAAGTGTTTATTGTTGAAAATTGTCTGCGTTTTCTGCCAGGAAAGCACATTAAAAATCATAAGCGTGTTAATCACAAGCTCAGCACTTTATTTTCTGGTGAGTTACATACAATATGTAATGCTTTTTTATGTAAAAGTTTTATTTTTTATAGTAATGGCCACTTACAGGGCTTTTGCGATATGGTTGAAAACGAAATTAGTGAATTAACTGATGGGGAAATAGATTTAAATTAGGAGGAACTGGTACAATTAATAGATGACCTCGAACAAATGGCTGGGAAAGTTCTGCCGAAGATTATGATTGTGATGAATCCGTTAAAGAATTCAGTTTAACGAAATTAGCAGAAGGATTGGACTTGGCAAGAAAGTTGGAACGTTATTTTACGGATAATGATCCCTCAATGGAACGCTCCGGAAAATTCACGAGGCAGTTGGATATTTGTTCAGCTCCAGATTATGAACTTAATAAAAAAAATTGCAGGCATAGTGGTAAGCAAGGTCTTATTACTGACTTCTTCATAACTAAACCAGCCGAAATATGCAATGAGAATTATAGAAATGATGTGCAAGAGATTTCAAGTGATGACGAGTTCCGGTCACTCGTTAATAAAGAACATCTACGAAATGTTTCTTTTGAAGACAGTGATGACGATTAAAATATGCACTTTATTTTATTTTGCCTAAACTATTTATGGATTATGGGCAATGAAGTTTACGTGCAATTTGTATTTTTATAAGTTTATATTATGTTTTGTTTCATAGTTTATGTTTTCTTAACTTACATAAATTAGCTGAATTAATTTTTTTTTTTGGATGTCATTATTGTTTATATAATTAAAAAAAAAAAAAAACGATTTCGGAACCTAACATCTGCGTTATACGGGTTACCTGTAATTTTTTCTTCATTTTTCCTTCCTTTTTATCTTTCTCACTCTTTCTGAATTAACCAATAAGAAAAAAATGGTACCCCCATTCTGAAATTATCTCATAAAATTATCAATTTTCTTCGGAATGCATGCATCATAGCAAGAATCAACCAATCAAAATATATAAAAAGAAATAAGAGACATAAATTACAGTAAACAATTAAAACTGAAAACCTTTTATTTTCACAGAATTTCCACTCAAGTCTCACAGTATTATCAATTCAACTGTGTGGTTGAAAAGTAAAATAACAATTAAAAAAAACCGTAAAGCGCATGTCCCAAATATCACATATTACAATTATTCGGTGATCTCGGAATTTATATACCAGGAGAGTCCAAAGAAAAAATAAATAAAAGAATAATACATACACAGGTGCACACACATACACCTAGTCTCTCCTGGTATCTAAAATGTCGAGATCTCCTAAAGCTGTGATATCTCATGTGTGGCTCCGTGGAAATAATACGGAGATGTCACCTCTGTACGGAAGTGCGATTTCAGTTTTCTATATACGTTATGGCTTTTCTTTCGGCTTCTAAGGTGAAATTATTAAATGCAGCGAGCAAAGTAAAACCCCACTAGCAGCTTCGCTTTGGAATAAAACGAAGTTAAGCATAATATCCCAGCTATTTGAAGTATAATTACACAGTGTGTGTGTGTGTGTGTGTGTGTGTGTGTGTGTGTGTGTGCATATCCTTTAAACATTCTACTATTAAGAAAAAGTTTACAAATATACATTAAAGTGAGGAACGGAACAACATGCGAAATAATTAATATAAACTCTTCCAGCAAATAATTATTATTACATAACACCTCCATATACATTATGCACTGGATGCCACTACAGATCCCAAATAATTTAAATTGTATTTGCACTGTTTTAAAAAGTATGGCAAAATATAAAAAATATTTAAAAAAATAAAAATTAATCCCGATTAAAAATAATATGTCCATTCTTAAAAAAATAATTGGACACGTACTTATCAATAAAAAGGAATAAACGAAGGGATGAAAACTGAAGATATTCCATACACCTTCTTCAACCCCATATAGAAACGGGAACAGTAGGTTTTTATCCTTCAGATCTTCTTCTACATTATCTTTCCACCTCTTCTTCGGTCTTGCTTTTTTTCTTCCTCCTTGTATTTCTATCATGATACTTCGCTCCCTCATATTTTTCATGTCGCCTCGTTACATATCCATACCATATTCCTTATGGAAGATATCCCATACACCATTCATGTAAAAAAGATAACAGGCATGGTTGTGTGATCTCTGAAAGAGTACCTTTATGTAAATCATATTTATGTTGATGCAAGAAAACCAAGCACCAAAGAACGCAATGTGCAGAACCAAAATGCAAGAAATGCCTCTTTATAAGGCTTGTGACTGAGAATTGCAATCATGAAATGGAAGAAATGAAAGATGATGTGCAAATATAGATACAAGCGTATCCATTTGTGATTGTGACTGAAAGACTTGAATAAACGGGGGGGGGGGGGAAAGTGTTCAGTTACATTGCTAACTAAACCTGGACATTAAACTGAAATAATTCTGCTTAGGAGAATAAAACATGTTGACGGTGACTACTAAACCTGGATCACACGAAGGAACCAACTATTTATCACCAGTGATATCAAGTAGAATTTCTTATCTAAATCAAAAATGTCAGAGAATAAAAATCACTTCAAATATCACAAGAGCAAGTAATAAATCAGAAAAAGAAAATAAAAAGCGAATAAATTAAAAAGGTGGCTGGTAGACAGATACCAAAAAGTAATATATGGAGGAGCAGATCCAGAAGACTAGTGGTGTGCCACGGGGCTCTGGCTCGGACCGCTGCTGTTTAGTTTGAACAGAAATTATATAAGGAAATAAATTGACGGGAGATATTCAGTTGTTTGATTATGACCCAAAATTACGTAGGGTTATTGTTAATCCAGACGATATAGAGAGCGGCAGGATTATTTGAACAGGCTTACAATATGGGCAAAACGTAACGGATGTAAATTTAATGTGGAAAAGTGTAAATTTATGCATTTTGGGATACAGAGATTATGAGCTGGTGCCATATTGAGGGAACTGTACTCCAAGAAATCAATGAAGCCATGGATTTCGGGGGGATAGTGACAGATACTGAGTTGGAGTTTAGAGGGAATACTACTAAAGTAGCTCACAGGATTACTTGGTTATTGGAGAGCATACTAACAAACAGAGATAACGAAGTTATTATTCCTCTTTATAAGCCTTAATATAACAACATCTGGATTACTGTGCTCAGGTCTGGTAACCTGGGTTTCTTCAGGATAAGGAGGTAGTAGGGGAGGATCCAAGGTGAGTGACCAAGATGGTGAATGGTCTGTGGAGTGCTCCCTATGAGGATAGGTTGAGGGTTTGCAGATTGCAAAAGTTGGTGATGATGCAGAGGATATATTTCAGCACTTTGCTAGAGGGAGCAGAACATGAGATCATCCCTAGAAGTTGAGTGAGTGTGGTTAGCAAGGCTGTGAAGACTGGATTTTTCACTTGGAAAATTCTAGTCTTCACGAGTAGCGAATGAATGGAAAAGGTTGGCTGAGTCAGTGTAAGTGCTTGTCTGTTAATGGTTTCAAGGAGAGGTACAACAGTTTGGTACAATAGTTGATAGTTTGGGTCTTCCATGATGAGTCTTAGAAATCCATGGAGGTGCTCATGCAATAATAGTACTTAACATGGAAATTTGCATAAATAATGCAAATGATATTTATGAGCCTAAAAAACTGTAATGGAAAAAAATCATAAGGATACTCAAAATTTACTAGTAAATCAAATATTTAAATTTTTTCCTTGAGAATATACTACTACTACTACAAGAACAATCCATAGAGCCAAAAGACTCATTGCCGAAGAACGCCACTAACTATTAACATAATACCTATCATATATCTCCCTTAAACTCATTTATTGTTGATGCACTCACAAACACCTCTGGCAATCCATTCCACTCATTCACCATTCTCCAAGTAAAGAACCTAGTCTGCACACCCTCCACCCTCACTAACCATGCTCTTCCAAGTGTGCCTTGTTTTCCCCCTACTCTCCACGTATTAAAAATTTTCTTTCGTGTCAATCTTATAAAATCCCGTTAGTAACTTATAAGTTTCTATCATATCTCTCCTCTGCCTGTCAACTAAACTGTGCAGCCCACACACCTTCAAATCTATAATCAGAGTACATTCCACAGATGTGTTCTTCAACATTTAAGTAATCTTCTAAACTATTTTGCCAACTTTTGCAATATGTCCTCTGAATTTCAAATCTCTATCCATCATCACCCCCAGACCCTTGGCCTCATCAATTTCCTGTCATCTAGTAGCATCAATATGATACTAAGTATGTAATCTTTCCTTCTTAAAGTTCATTATCTTACATTTTACAACATTACATTGAAAACCCTTGTCCTTTTCTCATGCTGCCAACTTATTTAAATCATCCTGCAAGATATCAATGTCACCTTTATCATCTATTGCTCTTCCCAATTTTGCATCATCATCAGAAAATAACTGAATATCCCCGCCCCTCAAACCTTCTGCTATACCATTAATGTACAAATTAAAGAGTAGTGGTCTTAGTACAGAGGCCCTGGGGCACTCCACTAGTCACCCACATTTGCCTTGATTCCACTCCACCGTACACCACCCTCTGATGTTTGTCTACCAGCAACTTTACTACCATGCCAATAACCTCATATCCATTCAAATTATTGTTGTTCCAATTCCTATTTGCTCCAACTTATGTAATAATTTTTCATGCAGTATTTTGTCAAATGCCTTTGCAAAGTCCTGAAGTATCATAGTGTAGCCCAGTGGTTCCCAAAGTGAGCGGTACCGTCCCCTTGGGGGAGCTGGAACGATCCGGGTGGCGGTAGTGGTCTCATGAGAAAAAAAGGGGCATTGAATTGAAGTAAGGGGCGGTGAAGTAAGGAGTGGTTCCCAAAGTGAGCGATACCTTACTTACACAGATTACACACAAAGCAAATTATTGTTGTTCCAATAAAACAGCAGGTTTCACGTCAGTATTTGTATACCTTTTCTTGTAAAAATAATTTGGTTTAGGTATGTGAGAAATTGCATTCTAGCAATTTTGTAAATGTAACTTTTTTTTTATATATAGATAATATTATGGCTGAACCCGAGAAGAAATGTAGACAATATAATATCGCACATTTGAAATACGGCTTTATTCGGTCGCCTAGAAACAAAATATTACTAATGTGCCTGATTTTCCAAAAAGTTTTTTTTTTTTTTTCAAATGAATCTATGAAGCCTTCAAGACTAGAAGAACATTTGACAAAAGTTCAATCTGATAAAAAAAAGATAAGGATTTATCGTATTTGCAAGACAATAACCTCAACGATAATAAAGCGATGGAATTGTATTCTCTTAAATTTTTCATAAATCAGTAACTTAATGAAGCACTTTCTTGTAGCAGTATGGCCATGTGCAGTTTTGTTACCAAGTTTGCCTAAGGCAGTCTTCATCAGTCAGGTTGCATTAAGCAGTATTTTAAAGAAAAGGGAAGATGCAAAACGGTTGCTGTAAGAACCACGACGAAAAACGACATTAAAACAAGACAACAGAATCATCCATCTTATTATCACACCCATCGGGGATGTGTCATTGCATTCAAATAAACTATTATATGTATTTTACGAGGCACCATCCGATTTATTCGCAAGTGAACTGAAGTGTCCATTCTCTGAATATACGGAAAGCATTTTGCATAAAATTATCATTTACAGCTCAAAATATTGATCTGAATCTCTGCGTGTTTTCATTGCTATCAGTTACACTACAAATAGAGCAATGAAAAGAAGAAGAGAAATAATATATATATATATATATATATATATATATATATAGCTGATCCGGTGTAGTTGTTAGACATTAGTTTTTATTACGATAGTCGGCTTTATAAAGTTGAACAATGACTTAATTTTCATTTTCATTTCAGTTTTTCATTAGAGAGTAGACAAATACAACTTAAAAGCGCATAGCAAAAAATGCCCAAGAATTACCAAAACAACTAGCGCCGCCTCAAGTTGAAGATAAACTTCCAGGATGATGAGTTGTGTTGCTCCAACCCATGAAGGGTAATTTGCAAACCTATAGTACATTTTGTACCATGGCTGGGCTACTGCCCTGCTCTCGAGACCAAACATGCAACTTGTAAAACCACTTCAGAAGTCTGCAAAGATGTCATTTTTGTGTATATTCGACATTATGTGCACGTAGTGAGTTATGTAAGATGAAACCAATGTCGCTAACTAAGTTTATATTGGATTAGTCTAATAAGTTTTATTTTGTTCTCTCTCTCTCTCTTTATATTAATAGTTTTTATGAATCCTTAAAAAGGTGGATGTATTAAAGACGAGATTAACTGCATGAAATTCTCGGAATTAATAATCTATCAGAGAATGAGAATTTTGCGTTATTTTTTCAAATGGAAATTTTTAAAACTTATGCGAGCCATTTTAGGTATCGTTTACGACGTGTCTTTAAATGAATAAATAAATAAGAGCTGTACATAGGTTATCATTCACAATGTGGCAATTATGTGTAAAGAGCATGTTTTGTCTTTATTTTTTTTTCCCACCGTTGCATATAAGATTTTTATTTTTATTGTAATTTATACGAATTTAGGTTCTAGTCTCCTTAATTTGGAAAAGCTGACTAACAAAATGAATAGCCAGAGTAGCAAACGGAAGTGCCTGGAAAAGTGTAGGCCCTAAAACTTGCACAGCATATGACAAATTACTGTATTGCGTAAATGCCAGCGTAATACATTTACCCATTGCTTTGTATGTTTCACATCTTTGCGTTCTATTGGAGAGGAGAAAAAAAAAATTGGTTGCATATAATAATAATAAACAAATGCGTATGCTTTCGTGTACATGTGGTAATGTTTCGTTGAATTTCTTAGAAAGTAATTTAAAGCAAAGTCCTTCCTGAGCTATAATAAGTGGAATTCAGGTTAGCTTCTAGTAATATGACTAGAACAGCGTTCGAAATATTTTTTTATTATTATTATTTATTACTTCTTAACACAGACATGGTGGCAAAGGAAGTCATGAAGATTATAGTCCTCCAGTTATATTACCAAATAGTTCCCAGGGGTGACAAATGAACCTTCTACCTTATATTTGTATTATGAAGATATACAGAAGCTTGTGTGAAAACTGATTCCAATCTAAAAAAACTTGGGAAGTAATGATTCAGCTTTGAAATGTGCTGGAATGTTTTAACCACGGCCAGGGTTGCCATGCTATTAAAATTCTTATTACGCGATCTTCTCGAAGAACTCAACCAACCTGGGAGGAATCCATCACACAAACCGCCACAATCACCACTACTTAATCCTCCATCTACACACACAACGCCATCTATTGTCCGCCAGTAGTACTTTTTATCTATAAATTGCGTGTGCTCTACGTATCTGACCTGTATGATGAATGAAAAAATCCACGTGAAAGGAAGAGAAATCCTACTATCTCTGAATGATGTCGGTTACTCGCGTACAGATGAAAAAAATCCACGTGAAAGGAAGAGAAATCCTACTATCTCTGAATGATGTCGGTTACTCGCGTACAGATGAAAAAAATCCACTTTTAAAGATTCCTCTCGTCACTCTAAGAAAGCTGTTAAGAATCCAACTCGGATTCTTTTTTTTTTTTTAAATCGAAGGACGTAATGCTGTTCGATATGAACATACCTAACTCAGATTTTTTGTAGCATGTAAGCTGTAACAGTGGAGGTTACATGCTACAGGGAAATGTATTTGAGAGAGAGAGAAAGAGCGATTCTTCTCGTCAGTTCAGAAGAAACTACGTTTCGATTTTTATTTTAAAAAGTTCTAATTAGTAAATCTTGTTAACATGTTTTCACTTTTGCATAATTGAACGTGTTTATCATTTTATTATTTTAAGTGCAGCATAATGGTTCGGTGGATATTTTCATATACTGTTCTAGAGTTTAAAACTTCATTACGTAAACTAGTGCCTTACACTGACTAAAATAAATTAGGGTGGATTTAGGACATCTCGCTTTACTAACTGATTTCTAAAACCAAGTATGTCATTTTTTTCCCCTTCAGCAAGTGGTCCAAACTCCCTTTCCTCGGTCTGTGTAACGCTGAGCGATTCATATAAAGCGGTTAAAATAATCGGTTACAAGAAGGTAACTTATTTTCATAATTCAACATATTGCGATTAAATGGGTGAGGGGGGCAGAAGGAGTAATATATATATATATATATTATAATTTTAAAATTATTAAAAATAATAATTACAAATAAGGGTTTAAAGTACATTAATCTGGAAGAATCCAAGTAATAGCAAAAGATAAAAACTTCACTAAGAGACAGATATTTATAAAGTAGATAAAAAAAAGATGACACCCTGGGGGCGATTTCAGTTTACGTTATTGCCTCCGTAAGGAAATCGGTATCGACGATTCCGTTCGATTGAAATGACCTGGGTTCGAAGAAACTTTGTAAGGGATTTTTGAACTTGCGTCAGTTTGCTTTATTAGGAGGCGGAGGGTTTTTTCCTCGTATCCTTACTTGTTTCTGCAGTAAATAAAGAAAGAAAAATAAACAAACAATACTAAAAACGAACGAAAGAAAATAAAACTTACTGGTAATGAAAACCCAATAACACAATGAACCCAAAATTAACGGAAAGAAAATAAAACAGAGAAAGTTTGATAATCTGTTATTGAGGACCAACATGAACGGATTGTGGGTTGCTTGATTTTACACCAGGGAAAGAAAATCTCTACCACCTAAAGATTTTCGCAACATCCATAGCGCATTCGGATATGAACCCACAACCTGTTAATTTGCTTGTGTGTGTGTTCGCACTTTATAATTTTGTAATGCAAAAAAGTAAAATGGAAAACTGTAGTCGAAAGAGCTTGTGCAAAAGAAGCCTAGTTTTAAGCAGATTAAGCTTAACATCCTTTCAATACTGTCCCAGCCTCGTTAGTCTTTAACATGATTTATAATTTTATTTAGAATTATAGTTTTTCTACGTCAGGTACGGATGGGATGAAGTATACCTGTTATTAAATGCTTTGTTGCATTTATAACAAATAAACTCTGAAACTACCATTTCGATTTATGAGATTTCACCCCTTTTTCCTCCAACAATACTTTATTTTTGATTGATGTGTGATTTGTTCGATATTTGTAGCAATGTTTCTGCGTCATTTTTTTGGCTACTTCTGTGAGACACAGATGCTATTTTTTCATGCTCTTCATATATGTGTACTGCTAAATAATTTAATATAGATTCAGACTAAGTAATTTGACAAAATATACTAGAATGGGATTGAAAGATATAAGTAGAAAATAAAAGCGACTGGAAGTATGACAAGAATTATGCGTGTTTGGGGACGTAAGTATTTTGTCTATTCAAACGTTAACAGAAATATTAGCATTCTTTTTCTCATATAGTAATTGATATAATTATCAAATAAATGAAACGCTTAAAATGGCAGTAACCTATTTCGACTCAATCTGTTTCGCTCGTAAAGGTAGGAAGTTATTTTCATTGAAAAATCGGTTGTAGACGATGATGACGATGTGGTTCAATTACTGTATATTCTCACAAACATCTTTAATAGATGAGTGACTTTATGTGGCATTAACCTTTTTTTTTCTTGTAGGAATCTGTCCATGTGCGGGACCGTCCCTAACTTTACCATTATCGGTCTTCACTATCACACATCCTCGGATTCAGATAAGCAATACCGTTAAGAAAAGAGAGGCCGCCAAGCAGATCATTGAAGAACTCAAGAAGAAAGTTCAATACCAGAATCACCACCGACACCAGTGACCCTCCTTCGTGTAGGTTCAAAACTACTCAAAAAGGCTGCAAAGATAATTTTGGAAGACAAAGAGGATGATGAAGGAAATATGGATGGAATTATGCGTGTTTTGGGATGTAAAGATTTTGTTTGATCAAACGTTAGTAATTGAAATAATTATCAAATAACTGAAACACTTAAAATGCCAGTAATCTATTTCGACTCGGTCTGTTTGGCTCGTAAAGTTAGGATTTAATTTCACTGAAACATTGGTTGTAGACGAAGTGGTTCAATTGTATTCTCACAAACATCTTTAATAGATTAGTAACTTAATGAACCGCTAACCTTTTTTGTTTCTTGTAGGAATCTGTCCATGGGTGGGATCGTCCCCAACTTTACCCGTATCAATCTTCACCACCACACGTCCTCGGATTCCGATTAGTAATATGTTTAAGAAAATAGAGGTCACCAAGCAGAGCATTGAAGAAACTCAGGAAGAAAGTTTAAGACTATTTATTTATTCGTATGGAGTTTCCTCCCTTTTTCTCCCTCGTCCCTATTGGGGTAAGTTGAGCCCCCCCCCCCATAAGAAATCAATGAAAATATTTCGGGAAGATTTGGTCTTAGACGTAGGAAAGAAAGAGGAAAGCAATTAATAGAATTTTGTACACAAAAACAGTTAGCTATAGTAAATACAGGTAACCCTCTTATAGTACTTATACAACGCGGTTTCAATATAACGCGGTCTACAAATTGTAGTAGCCCTTGTTGAACGCGGTACTTATACAACGCGGTTTCGATATAACACGGTCTACAAATTGTAGTACAGTAATCCCTCGATTAATGCGCTCTTTAAAACAGGCGCATTAATCGAAAACACACTAATCGAATATAATAACCTATGGGAAAAAGTATAATTCGTTTCTCAAATTTCTTTTTTGACTCTTAATTTTTTATAAAAGAATTAGGGTATGTCTCAGGGCCTAGTTAAAGGAAGCTGAAAAAAAGCTAGTTATGAAGCTGAAAGACAATGAAACATATTCAGAATATAAATTTATTTTTTAAAATAAAGAGCCAATAAGCTTCATTTCGGCGATATAAACATTATGTTTATATCGCCGAAATGTAGCCTATTGGCTCTTTATTTTAAATAATTTATGGGTGCACCTTTTTGACAACTCGTGCAGCAGAGTATATAAGTTCCTTTCACTATACCCTTAGTATTATATTTTGGTCTAGCTACTCACTGATGAGATCTCAATAAAGATCGAAACCGATCTGTGTAGTGACCTCCCACCATGATGTATAACATCATACATCTCCTAGGAGATGAGTTTTACATTATGGAAAATACTAAGAATAGCAATCAGAACTTTCTCCACCTTTGCTACGAGTTGCGCTAGTTTGTACTACGTACTTGGACTACGTGCTTTAGCTTACGCTAGTAGTCGCCGATACTTTTATAGTTACTATATAGCATGAAACTCTTTGATTCCGATCTTTGAGTTTCTTATTCGGTTTTAAAACAATGTAGAATTTAATATCCCCTTAATTTAATATAAATTTATTATTCTACTTCTTAACAAAGAATTGAGCTAAATGTAGTTTGGCGGGCTTTTTTTTTTTTTTTTGTGTGTTGTTTTGTGTGTCCATACAACTGACGGTATGGCCCTATTGCCTCTTCTACTCTTATGCAAATTTTACTGCTTCTCTCTTCATGAGGGTCAGCCTGGTGAAGAATTGCTGCTTAAAATTTTCGATTGTACAAAAAATATTTTTAATTGTTTCTGTGAAATTTTTTTGGGCTTGTAAGTGATTAAATTTTCTTCATATTCTTCAGGATCTTCCCGCTGTGCATCTAAATTTAGCAGGTTGGAATCGCTCATTTTCTCAGAATGGGATTTAATTAACTTAGATTCATTTGAAAAGCCTCTAAAATCATTTGCACAATGTGCTTCCAAACAGCTCGCATATTGCTGGCAGTAATTTCATTCGTCTTTGCCACTTTATAACAAGGCTGAGATTTCTCCAATTTGGTCAGAAAACTCTTGGAAGGCATTCGCTTCCAAAAAAATACCCGGTTTTATTGAAATTAAATATTTGTTGGTCACAATAGCACCCTTTTTCCAAAATTTTCTTCAAAATCTCTGGATAATTTGCGGCCACCTCCTTATCTGCACTTGCAGCTTCGCCTGTGATTAGAACATTATGTAGGCTATTTCTCTTTTTGAAACGCTCAACCCACCCAGCACTAGCGTGGAATTCTTCTTTTCCATCACTGATAACCCTTTCTTTCACGGTTGCAAAGAGACTTAATGATTTTGATTTAATAAGGTCAGTGTTTAGAGGGGATCCGTTTTTGGTTACAATCTTCGATCCATGTAGAAAGAAGTCTCTCTAATTCAATCATTGTAATACTTTGATTTCCAGTGCATTGCATGATGAACTTGAAGCTGCCTTGAAGCATTTGGGAAAGGGAATGCCGCTGTTTACGAGGGGTCATAAAAATTGCCTGCAAGCGGATCATAACAATGGGTGGCATATCCTCTGTTCTCAAAACTGAAGAAAATGACATCTGTGTAGCAAATATCAGTGATTAAGCGGCATATTTTTAAAAAAGAAAATATTCATGAATTATCGTTAATTTTCACATATTGAAATCTTTCAACAATCGGGAGAGAGAATACCGCGGTTTATGACCGATCATAAAAATTGCCTGCAAACCGTTTACAACAATGGGCGGGTGTTCTCAAAACTGAACGAAATAACATCTGTGTTGCAAATGTCACTGACCAATCAGCAAGGAAGTATAAAGAAAAATTTTCCACTGAAATTTAAGATCAAGGTAGTCTGTATCCGGTTCTTAAATGTATTAATTCTGAATACTCTCTTCGCAAGTTCGTATTGCAGTGTTTGTTCTGAAACCGGAGTGCCGTAATTTTTTTAAAAGTAATAGGCCTGCAGATTTAAATTTTAATATGAATAAGAGACAAGGGACTTTGTTTAATTTTGGTATTAAGAAATCTCTTATTGAAGGTGTTTGTGATGGAACAGATAGTGAGTCATCCACCTCAAGCCTACAAAGATCTCCAGAATGTGAAAAGGAGGGGAAAACTACCAGCACACAGGAGAAAAAGTCTGCACTCACTCGTAAGTACTTATATTATAAATTTTTGGTGATCAGAATGGGATATGTCCATGAAAATCTGCACAAATTAATTTAATGGTTTAATTGGTGTTTAATTAATTATTAATTAATAAGTATTTATCAGTTAATAAAAATTAGCTAAAGTACCAATTAATTATTAATTGATACATTACAAAATAACCAAGGTGTTCCGTGAAAATTTCAGGATTTGTGAAGTGTTCCATCGTAGAAAAAGTTTGAGAAACCCTGGCATAGAAAATCAAAATGAAGATAATCTAGAACCCCCAATAATGCGAGAAGAATTTGATAGAGCACTAACCGAAATGAGTAAGGGAAAAAGTGCAGGTGTAGACAATATTCTTATAGAACTACAAAATCTAGGTGACGAGACAAAAACCTTACTCTATCAAGTAATAGCCCAAATCTATGATAGTGGAGAAATACCGTGAATAATGCTAATAAATGCAGCCAGTTTAGAACAATAGGTTTAATTCCATGTGAGCACAATTCTGCTAAAAATGATTCAAAACAGAATTTATTCAAAAATAGATTGTCTACTTGATGAACACGAATTTGGATTCAAAAAGAATAAAGGAACAAGAGAGGCAATAGTCTGTTTAATAACAATAATAGAGAGAGGAATAGACATTAGTAAAAATACATTTGCTTCCTTCATTTAGAGAAAAGCGTTTGATAAAGTAAATCAGCAAATACTCCTAACTAATATTGGCATAGACTTGAGGGTAAGGAAATAATTTATCAAATTTATAAAAATCAAAATGGACTGATTAAAATCAATGATAAGGAGAAAATAAAAAAAAAATATAAGGAGTGGAGATGTATACTTTCAAGACTTTTGTTTAATTTATATATTGAAAATGCCATTCAGGAAACTAAGATAAAATAAATAGCAGCATAAAGATAAATGGTGAGCAAGTCATGTGTATGAGTTTTGTTCATGACACAGCCCTTGTAGCAGAAAACAGAAGAACGTTAAAAGCAATACTAGAATTACTAAATAATAACTTCGAAAAATATAAAATGAAAATCAACACAGATAAGACTAAAATCTTTGTTTCAGACAAAATCCCTATCAATATAAAGCATATAAACATCAGCGGGAAACAAAACAAGTAAAAAGAACATTTAGTTGTTTTTTTTTGTTGTTGTTGTTTTATTTGGCTATACTGATGTCTTGAATAATATATCGAAAACTTCACCTTATGATACATTGTACTGTTGTAAAAAAGTGCATGACACTATGAAGCAGCTTAGGAATGAGAGGGAACATGGATTTACTGATATCTGGGTTTCTGCGTAAAAGAAGGAACATTCAGTTGATGAGTCGAGACCTAAAGTCTTGAAAAGACGAAAAGGGCCTGAAGAGACGGAGAAGGGAGTGTGCCCGGTAATCGAAGACACATGCTCTTCTCCATTTCTTCAGGCCCTTTTCTAAGAATTTTCTTTTGTTTACTGAGACTCAGTATACATTCAATGCAATAATAGGATACATAATATCCGATTATTATCGAAATTATCCATACTTTTGGCAATCCTACATTCATTCGTTTTTTGTGTGTGTGTGTGTGTGTCAGCAGCTCTTCTATCTTATCAATAATAAAAGACATCTCACATATGCTAGTATTTTATTTTGCTGTAGATAAAATCGTAGAACTTCTTAAAATACAGAGAAGTATTCATTTTTATTTAGGAATAGATACATTTTCGCTACTTCTGTTGTTTCCGAAGACTAGAATAAAAATATCCCTATACTGTTAAAAAAAAAAAAAATCAAACTTTATTATTATTATTATTATTATTCCTGATACCTCCAAGGAGTCCGAAGACTCATCGCGGGAGGACATCTTCAACTGTCTCTACACCTTACCTCTACTACGAATCAACGCCATCTATCGCCCACCTCCAACACCACCACAACTAGTAATTTTTGTCTGTAAATTGCGTGTGTTCTGAAGGGCCGATTTGTATGTATGCGGGATGAAAAACCCGAGTTTCCGGGAGAAAAAACCCTGCTACCTCCGTATGAGATCGGCTAACTCACCATCGATTGAAATCGACCAGATAAAGATTCCTCCCGTCGCGACGAGAATCGAACTTAGGCCTATTCCAATCGAAGGGCGCAATGTACCGTCGTTCTTCCAATTGCGCTACGGAGGCGCTTAATAGATGATATACTGCACAGGCAGGAAAAACAATGGCTTTGTTTATTACTAAATACAGTAAATACAGTAAAAAGATATTTGTGTACTATATTTAAGAACAATTACTGTAATTAGGGACGACTCAAAGGACACACACTGCTCCTGCAGACTGTGCTGCATGCATGCGAACAGAACAGATTTATTGCAGCAGCTAACTAAAAACCTTCTCATTTCCAGAAAATATGTGTAACAGCTTTATAATAGTCAATGAATATAGAAAACGCTCAGTTTAAGAAAAGCAAAATGAATATAACTTGAAATCAGTTTGAATTCCATTTCAGGTATTCGATATCATCCAGACACTTAAATGCTGATTGCGTTTACAAGTCTGGGTGGAACTGAAGCTTTATGAAAATGCGACCGCTCGACGCGTAAGCCGCATATACACGTTAAAAGCTGGTACCTGCCAGAGAATAAGGGAACGGCAGGCACCCAAGTTTGAAAGTGACGCGTTAATATAATTTTAAATATGGAAAACATCAAAGTCAAATGAATAATAGCTATGCTTCACGCGCAGCTTTCGTGAGAAACACAAAGGGTGTACGCTTCGTAGTGATCTTAGATTATCATTAGCAAATACTAGACTAAGACGCAGAAAATTCGAATTTTCATACGATTTTTAAATACACCCATATAATACGCACAGAAATCAGAAAAAGTTATCATCAGTTGAGAAATTAACATTTTTACGCAATGAATCAAAGAAAGGCTGAAATAGTTCGTTTTACTTATTTATACACAAGTTCCAGTCTCCTTAGGAATTGTGTTAGCACATCATCATAAAATGAAGTTTTTTTCCTTCAGTTCCATCATCAATGTCTTTTCAATAGCGATTAAAACTACTGAAACGCTAAGAATTTGCCCTGCTGTGCCACCTGTACATCTTTTGAAAGTGATCAAAGGTGTATGTATTTGTGACCGCACACTCGGGCTATTAACGCGACTGCGATGCAATGTTTACCAGAAGAGGGAAAAGAAAAAGACAGTAACACCTTTAAGAATAACTTCAGAAAATGGCAGATAAAACAAATAAAATAGACTATTTACTACTAGTAGGGGACTTAAGTGTTGGAATAATAAACAGGAAATACGAAACAAACATAGGAAGATTGGTGAAGACGCATGTTATGAAAATGGTCATAAACTTTGAGATTGTGTTTACTTTTAGGAATCACTCGAAGCCATAAACAATTAGGGGAATCTTTACCGAGAATAAATGCAAAAATATATCGATGATATTGCTATTCTGTGTAAGAGCACCGCACATGCTAAATTTCTTCCCTGATATTCATGTATTTTTTATTCATAATTCTCATATTAGTATACATGACAAAATATCGCAGTTTATGACCATTTTAATTGCATGCATCTTCACAAATTCTCCGCATGTTTCTTCTGTATTTCTTGTTCTTATTCTGGTATTTAAGTCCCCTACTAGTAGTAAATAATCTATTTTATTTGTTTTTTCTATGATTTTCTGAAGTTCTTCGTAAAAGGTTTTACTGTCTTTTTCTTTTCCCTCTTCTGGTGCATATGCCCCGATTATTGTTACAAATCGGAGCATATGACCTTTTAATGCTTGCTTTTAGGCTAATTTCTATTAGCCTTTCAGTCCAGTAATTATAATATACAATATTTAGCTGATTTTTTTTATTTTTTTTTTTATAGATTTCTGTATCATTATACCTACCTTTGCTTTCTTCTCTTTTTTTCCCAGCTATAGATTTGTATATAGTTATTGGTTTGTTTGGTAATTTTTCTTTGTTTCTGTTACTATACAGTACATATCTTTACACTGACTTAGTTTAGTTGTTCATTAAGTTTCTCTTCTTTATGTGCGATGTTCCTTGCATTCCAAGTTGCGATTTTCGTTATATGTTCCTTCTTCCAGTTTCGTTTACATTTTTCTGAATCATGGTCCTTTCCTTTGACAGTCGGTCCGCTGCTTTTCTTTGGCTGAAAGTTAAAAGTATATGAAATTCCCCCAGGACAGGTTACTAATCGTTTGCTGAAAAAGCCTCGTAATAGGGTTGCTACCTAATATATCTCTGGACAGGCAGTTCTAACAGAATTTGTTCTATTAGGGTTATAACTCCCAAAACCGGTCGCCAGTGTCTAGTTCTATATACTTTTAGAACGGGATGGACCACGAGAAGATGAGGTTGGCATTTGAGGGGGTGAGGTTATATATTGCGCTTCACCACTCTTCACCCCCCCCCCCATGAATGTATATATATTTACATGGAATATTTGCAAGCTTCTCCGCTATAGACTTGCGATTGTCATTATATGTTCCATTATGCTCCATTAGTTATATGCTTTAGTTATATCCAGTGGTGAGCTATGGAAATTTTAACAAAGGGCTAGCATCGTCGAACAAAAAAAAAAAAAAACACTACTCCATCGCTATCTACCGCCGCCGCTAGTATTTCCACAGACAATCACAAACATCCATGCCCACGGCGGGATGTTTGTGAACGCGAATGGATGTTTATGAACAAAATAGATTTGTTTTTATTTACGATAGAAGTTTTTATGACAAACAATCTATAAATAATACATAAATATTATCTAAACACAATAATATTGAAATACGTTATATTTCTCTTTTGTTTTTATACTTCAAGTGATAATCAACGTTACCAATCAAGGGGCATTATTTTATAGTCCTATTTATTTATATGTGATTACCAAAAGTGAATTCTTATTTGTAAAATGGTAGTAACAGTAACTATAATATTTTATTTAATAAAATCACTTTCGAGACGATTTTACATGAAAAAAAAATTTAAAAAAATCACTGTCTGGTGCACATTTACCCAGCAAAAAAACTCGCTCCGTTACAGGTTACCATTTACAAACAATTACTTTAAGGAAATACTTATGATAACAGCTACCACGTAGTATTTCCTTCCTTCTTCACGTCTTGTGTTCTTCTAGGAGGAGCTATAGCAGAGCGATGATTTTCTAGAAAATATTTGACATAGGAATTCGAATTAAATTCATTCAAGGGTTTCCCATTTATACATATTGTCATTAAATCCGAAATATGTTATAGTGAGAGAAGATCTCTTCGTCGTTACGATATTATTATTCATCACGCTAAAAGCTAGTTCGGCTTCAGCGCTGTAAACTGCAATTGTTGCCATTAACCACTTTGGCTTTTTTCACCGTACTGGGAATTTCGTTTTGTAACTTTGCAGTCAAAGCCATTTCCACTAAATCTCTAAAATCATTAATTTTAATTTCATATTTCAAAATAAAGATCTTGTTCTCTTTTTTCCTTCTAACCATGGACACGTAACTTCTTTCATATTCCATGTTTCAGGATAACATACATTTAAAATGTTTTTCAGTTCTTCATCTTCCAAATCCTCATAATTTTCATTTTTAAGTTTATAATTTCTTTGCTGCATTAATCTATCCTTTAAAGACATTATAAGAGGGTTTAGTAATGTTTCTCGCGGTTGTTTGTAAAATCTGATTTGCTCTCACTTACTATTCCTTCAAATTCTTTTGATTTTAACATGGTATCAATTTTAGATGCACAAGAACCTACAGAATTTTTAAAATCATTAATTGCATTAATTGTTCCCATGATTAAGGAGTTAGCTCTTATAATACTTATATTGCGACTTTGTAGAGCTTCTGACAGATATGATAATTCCTGTAGGATGTCAATCATTAATGCTAGATCTTTTAAAAATTCAAATTGAGAAGTCGGTTTAAAAAAACCCTTATATTTATCGTTCGATGCAAAATGCTTGCATAAAGCTGGGTAATTTCTCCACACAGCAAGAGCCATTCGTGAATTGCAAGCTGCCCATCGTGGTCCAAACACACGGCCGATCTTTAAAATTTCGATACCAAGGTCTTTTGCAAACGTATTTAATTCTCGTTGATTTTTCGGTGATCGATGATAAAATGCATATAATTTATCCATAAATATTTCAAAATGATTTATTTCTTTAATGTTTTTTTATCAAAATGCTAATTGTAAACGATGAGCTACGCAATACCAAATCACAATGTTGGGAAATTTTTGTAGACGTTTGATTGCAACACCTAAAGGTGTGCTTAAGGGTCAAAGCTGTATAATTGAGAGGAGACCTCCACATAGCCTTTAAAGGAATGCGGAGAACCGACCAGGGCTTCTGACCTAATGTCCAATCCTCACCTTCTCGTGGTGCAACCTGTTGGGTATCTACTTTGATACTGAACGAACGAGGATGGGTTGGCAATTTGGGATTTAGCCGACCAAATTGTATTCCTATTGGTTAAACCAAAATAAAAAAATGATGGTACAACGTGACAAAATTTCATGCCGGCTGGGGCGTTGCCCGGTTAAACAAGGCCCCCGTTGTTTTCTCCAGGGAACCAGGGCGAACAGCGAAAAGTCAGCTACTGGAACAAATCTGAAAACAAACCACAACTCAACATCACCAGAGTTAAAGATCGGTACTATCAACGTAAGAAGCCTGAATGGCAAAGAAATGGAGCTAGCTGAGGAATTAGATAAGTACCAGATCGACATAATAGGGGTGACTGAAACAAAAAAGACCAAAACTGGTGAGATCTTTCTGAGCAATAAATACAAAATGTTATATTCAGGCAATGACAATCAAGGAAAAGAAGGAGTAGCCATAGTATTCAACACAAAATACGAGGCTAATCTTCTTGAATGGCAGTCAGTCTCAAGTAGAGTAATGTGGGCAAATATGAGAATGGGGAACTGGACAATGAGACTTATTTGTGCCTATGGTCCCACAGAAGGTTCTATTAAGGTAGAAGTGGAGGAATTTTTTGACGCTTTAGAAAAAGCAACTGACACAATGAAAAAGGAAAAGTTGGTCCTTGTTGGGGATCTAAATAGATGAAGCAGGAAATGATTGTGAGACATACAAAAATATTTGGGGAAAATTTGGAGAAAAGAGCAAAGCTAATAATAATGGCAAATATCTGTTGGATTTCTGCTCAGGACATGGACTGGTTATTACTAACACCATGTTCCAACATAAAAATGTGCACAAATTCACATGGAGAGAAGAGGCAAGGAATAAGAAAAGTCTCATTGACTATGTTATTGTTGATAGTGATGTTTTCTCCCTGGTGCAGAACACCAGAATGTACAGAGGATTTGAAATTGGAAGTGATCACTATTTAGTCTTGAGCAGGATAAAATTGAATTTCATATTGAAAAGAATAACATGTAAGAAAGTTTTAAAGCGAATAAAAGTTGAGCAGCTCTCAGATGTGAACTGTAGACTAAAATACAGAAAGGTAATTGAAAAGAAAATGAAAGAGTTTGAGAACAGGAATCAAATGTTGGAGATTCAGTGGCAAACTCTGAAGAAAACATTGATTGATTCTGCCAGAGAGGCATGTGGTGAGGTTGTATGCAAGGATAAAAAAATCAGAACTCCCTGGTGGACACAGGAAGTTAAAGAGGCAGTGAAGGAAAAGAAGAAAGCATATCAAAAGTTCCTGGCAAATAAATCAGCTTTTACTCTTACAGAATACAGAGACAAATGTAAGAAAGCTAAACAGTGTGTAAAACTAGCTAAACAAAAGTCATGGGAGGACTTTGGCAAGAATATAGAAAATAAATACCAAGAAGATGGCAAAATATTCTGGAGGTTGTTGAAGAAGCTTAGGAATTGAGGAAAGAGTGCTGTAAAAGGAGTTAGAGATGATAAAGGTGATATGAAAACAGGAGAAAAAGAAATCCTTGAAGTATGGAGTAATTACTTTGAAAAACTGCTAAATGAAACAAGCAGTGATGACAGCACAGTGATAAAAAAAACACTGACCAGGCATGCAGTCAGGAATACATATCCATACTTGAAGTAGAAAAAGCCATCAAAGGCTTGAAATGTGGAAAGGCAGCAGGAGTAGATGATATTCGACCATAAACGCTGAAGTATGGTGGTATAAAAGTTTTACAGTGGCTGCACTGCATAGTTCAGAAAGCCTGGACAGAGGGATGAATTCCCGATGATTGGAGTAGAGCTCTCATAGTACCCATATATAAAAAGGGAAATAAAACTGAATGTGAGAATTAGAGCGGTATTTCCCTTCTGATTGTTCCTGGCAAGATCTATGCAAGTATACTTGAGAAACGGTTGAGAAGAATTGTGGAAGGCTTGGTGAAGAACAAGCTGGATTCAGGCCAAATAGAGGCTGTCAGGATCAGATCTTCACTTTACGACAAATAGTCGAGAAAGCATTGGAATATAACAAAGATCTGTATTTAAGTTTTGTCAATTTGGAAAAGGCATATGACAAGGTGCCAACAGAGAAGCTATTCAAAACGCTGCAGTTATATGGTGTCAATGGGGCATTATATCAAGCAATACTTAGTCTTTATTTGAGTTGTCAGTCAGCAGTTAGAATTGAAGGAAGTACAGGAAGATGGTTTAATGTTAAATCTGGTGTGAGACAAGGATGTACATTATCCCCTCTTTTATTCATTATCTATATGGATCACATTATGAAGGAAAGTGGTGTTAAACCTGATATCAAAATTGGAGATGTTAATGTCAGTTCTTTGCTTTATGCGGATGATGTTATACTTCTAAATAAATCCGCTACAAGTCTGCAAGATTCTCTGACTAAATTGAATAGCTGTTGTAATAGATATGGTATGAAGGTCAGCAATAAAAAGACAAAGACAATGAAAATAGGCAGAATCATTGAAAATGTCAACTGTGTTGAGAATGGAGAACCTGTGGAACAAGTAAAACATTTCAGCTACTTAGGTACGATTTTTACTGAAGATGGTAAATTAAATATAAAAATAGACAACAGAATCAACAAAGCTGGTATGGTGGGAAGTCAATTAAATAAATTCATATGGAATAAGAGAGAAATTAGTCGGAATACTAAATTAGCTGTATACAAGACAGTGTTCAAACCAGTTTTAACTTATGGATCTGAGAGCTGGGTCAGAAGTAAAACACTTGACCAAAGACTAGAGACCACAGATATGAGAGTCCTGAGAAAGATTAGAAGCGTGAACAGATGGCATCAATGGCAATATCATATTAAAAATGAGGATAGGAAAGAACTTGACATTGTCAGCATCCAGGAATGCGTTAGCAGAGCTAATCTCAGGTGGTATGGTCAGTTAAATAGAATGGGAGAGGAAAGATTAGCAAAACAAGTGTTCTCTGCCAGGTTGGCTGGAAAACGACCCAGAGGAAGACCAAGATATAGGTGGATTGATACGGTACAAAGTGCCTTAGACGATAGAAATATAAGATCTGATAATGTTGGAGTCTTGACAAGCAACAGACTGATTTGGAGGAAAATTGTAGATAGGAAGTTAGTAATGATGTAAATTCTTCATGTAGTACTGTCATATCCTGTACACCCCTTGAGGGTACATGGCAGGAATTCGATGATGATGATGATGAGAATTTGAAGTAGCAATTATAGTAGCATGTAAACATTCCGCGTTAGTATTTTCTAGTTCTACAAAAATCATATGTAGTTCAGTGAACTCAACTTGTATGTGAATAACTAAAACACTTATTTTCTATAACAGCAGACGAATTGACAACATCATCGATTCATCTGCTATTATAGAAATTTTGCAATTTTTTTCTATTATTTTGGAGAATATTTCTAATTTTATTTATTTAGAAATATGTTCAACTGTTCTAATTCCCTAGAATCTAGAATGCAATGATAATCCTAGAATAATACCATTTTTAATTTGCAGCTCGATTAAATCTATCAAATCAGACATAGGTCGGTTTCTCTTAACCAAATTATGAACAGAATTAAACATTTTTGAAGTTATCAAAATTTCTTTTTCATTTAGTTTGTCAATTAAATTTGGTAATACTGACTTGCTACATTCTTCATTTATTTTTATGAGTTTATTATGAGCAAATGATTCATTATGTTTGGATAAATGTTTACGCAAACATGCGGTTCTTAAGTCTGTAGTGTTTCCATTCGGCTCCATTTTCATTTCTACCCATTCCTTTGATGATAAAACAACTTTTTTCTCCTTCAACACTTAAGTTTTTATATTTTGAGCAAATACGACATCCTAATTTATTGTTAACTTCTAACCACTTATACTGCGTTTAGAAATACGATGCTTGCTTCTCGTTTCGTAAATGATTTTCTTTTTCTCCTCCAACTTGTTGCATCTTCATTGAACCAATGCGCGTATTATCTTCAACTTCATCTTCAACAGCAGTAGAATCAGCAGAATCACTTTTCGTTATTTTTTTCCCAAAAAAAATTTTATGAATTTCACTGTCTTTTCATGTTTCACGGGTAAAAATACTTTTACAATTATAAAAATAAAATTTGCTGAATATACAGTTTTCAAATTTATTATTATTTTTAAATTTTAAACTCAAACAATTGTTATACATCAGTGTACTGACGAAGAACTAATGTCCCGTGGAACAGCCCGCTGATGACAGTTTTACGAACATGTGATTGTCTACTGGTTTTACCTTACGATTGTCTACCAGAAGGGAGAAGGGTAAAGATAGAGCATGCTCTTTATTTATTTATTTTCAAACTTTTGTTATAGGGGAGTTATAAAGGGCGCATTCGTTAGAGAGGAGTTGAAACAATAATTCCAGATAATCTATACACTGCCGAATAGACTAATTTTTGTTAGGTTACCGTACGAGTTTGTGGCTTAATATATTTCAAAAAATTATTTTTTTTTTAATAAAAAGTAAACAAGAGCTACAAGGGGCTCGCACATTTGAGAAAAATTTAACAAACGACTCGCGCGAGCCCCTTATAGCTCACCACTGGTTATATCCATTAATTATACGCTCCATTAGTGTTTATCAAGATAAAAGAAATAATATTTCAGTGTCATTTATGAATCCAAGAAATAGTCTTTATCCTGTCTTTCTTTAAAGGTTGATTTCCGAGTTAAGAGAATTAAAGATTCTTGTGCCAGGAATGCGAAATGCTACTCCAGGATACTTTTTTCCTGAGGTATCTGGAAAAGTATACCCCCATGTCTGAGGGTACGGTGCAGGTCAATGAGGTCAGTAAACTGTAGTGTAATTAAACATGAAGATTTTTTTAAATACCTGTTGTGTAGATTATACAATTTGCCAAGGATATTTTTATATGTTCCCCTCAACTACAAATTCCATACCGAATTCTTGAGTATAGCAGTGCATAATATGATCTGTAAAAATGTGAGATACTATGCATTTAATATTACGTCTTTTATATAATGTACCATAATTTGGTTGTAACAACTTGGATATGGGTTTTCCATTTTAGATTAGGATCTACGTGTATGTCGTGATACTGGTAGCTGTAAACTCATTGAGTAGCTTCGCAAATGCAGTCACTTCTGGGGTCGCAAGAAGTGGTATAATATTTAACTGACAGGACTGATTTGAATTGATCCTTCAATTCAAATAGGATAAATTTAGTTATTGAATGGTTCATTTTTATTTTTTCCTGAACCAGGCATACAGGCTTGATAAATCAATTCCTCGCTTTAATATTTGCAAGTCGCTTGATTAGAAAACTGTTGCCGTATTATCAGTATAGCTGATTAGGTTTCCTTTCAATTTCATTCAACAGAGATCGTTTATATAAATAATAAAAAAAAGTCTCAAGGCTCCTTACTTTTATCTAGAACCGAGTCTCGAGGAACACCAGTTTTGATGCGTTGGTATTCGTTCAAGCTGCTGTTTCTCTGAACTGCTTGCCATCAGTTTCCTAAATAAGATTGAAACTATAGGTGGGGGAAATTCTCAGAAAGAATTTTTCTTTCCAAATTAATCTGACTTAAAAGTAATCTAATCAGGAATAATCAGTTTTATTTTCAAGAAACAAAAACTGCGAATATAGATAAATGATTCGAACACTTACATTCCGCTTACGTTATCCGGAGTATTAAATAAATAAAAATTTAAATTTGGCCATAACCAACACGTGGTCCTTTATGACCTTACAAATATACACCATAACACCACTATTTAATATTATGATATCGGAATGGGAATAAGCCTTTTATCCCCCGCTTGGCGGTCTGTAAAATCGAAGGGCAGAGCAATTTGTTTATTTCCTTCAAGGACAGTTGCTGGTCAGAAATTAATTAGAAGCATGTGTGTGTACAAGATATCTTCTTCGGCACTACAGTCCCATGTAGGGCTCTGGCCTCCCATTTTTGGGTTTCATAACTCACTACGAGGTAGGGTCGTTACTATCACACTCAACCATGTGTAATTGTTTTCACAGACACACATGGTTGTATAATTGTCGTTGTGTTCTTAAGACCGGTTTGCTTGCTTTGCGGGAGGAAACCTGCAGTCCACGCCCAAAACCGGTTAATTCGGCTATGTCTGAGAAAGATCCTTAGCTCCTCATGTCATCAATATACAAGATATCTACATTGTTTATACCAGGCGAACCACGGGAGGTGGTAATGAAGTAAATCCGGTGCTAAAAATGAATCTTTACATAATACATTATTATGTCTCTTGGCTGAAAGTGTCAGAAGTACACATTTCGAAACATGGAATAAGTAAAACAATTCTAATATTAACCTTTTAAAATTTAACTGTTTGATGGAATGGACCATATTTTTTTTATAAAAGCATGAATTTGATATAAGCGGACTGTAATTAAATTGACACAACTTGTAGGAAAATTGCATGAATTGCCACCGATACAGTCCTGAAGGCTATTTCGCACTTAATAATCGCGTTTTCCAAAATTCACGGTGCTTACTTCACAAAAGGCAACCTTTTCAGAAAAAGTGGGGGTAGAGAGATGTGGGAGAATTATTGGTATGGGAAGGGGTATGTGAACTTTTTGAAAAACCAGAGTTTTTTTATATTAAAGGTGAGCAGAGAATACTTGGGGGGAGGGGTTAAATTTTGAGGGGAAGAATATGATGGCATAAGATCGGGGTGGGAGTGTACTTTTTGAAATATTTAACCCGGAAACTTATGATCTTTCTTCCATTACATTTCACAATAGGTGTTATTTTAGATATTAGTACTTTTCACTTCCTTCATTTGCATATAATACTTAAACACCATTTATTAAGTGAAATGTGTGAATTTTAATGCAAATGTTATTGTTGAAAGAAAGGTATGAAACAGAAAAAAGTCGATTCGGTCGATGCATATATTTACATATGGCATTGAACTCCTGGTCAAATGATATAAAAATATAAAACCACGTTATAATTAAGAAGAAAAGCCAAACGGCTATTTTTTTCTGACGAAGTTGATAAATTAAGGAGATAAAAAATTCTTGTTTTTCAGTCAGTATGCGAAACTCTAAGATCGAAAACTACGATCTAAGCGTTTCATGCCGACGAACTATCGGCGAATCCAAGCGTAAGTGACCACTTGGTAGTACCACACCAAGGCAACTCGATGCAAAGGTGGAACAAGCTCCCTCACTATTCTTGATATTTTCTCATAGTGTAAAAACACACAGCTCCTAGGAGATGTAATACTGCTTTACATTATGAGGAGAGGTAACTACCCAGACCGGTTTCAACACCTTTTTTGAGGTCTCATGTGAGTAGCTAGACCTAGATGATATCAAAGTACAACATCAACAACAACAACGTTACTGGCTTGCTAGGTGAAGCATAAAATGCTTTTTATTTTCCCCTTTATCTATGTGGAGAAGCTTGATGGGGGAGGTTGTGAGACTTATGCTCGCACTTTGTGAGCTATGGAGTTAGCTCTGTTCTGCTGAAAGCAGGATTGCCTTGGGTCTTTTGTGTTTTTGATAGTCATGTTCACTATAACTGGAAGCTTGTCTGATTAGTGGATTGGGATGAGAATGTGCCTTGCTGAAGAACTTTTCCGCATGGTCATGAAGGAGAGAACTGATGTCAGGAGTTCCGGTTTCTCTGTGGATCTGCGTGTTTCTGACGAACCATGGGGCGTCTAAGATCATCCGCAGGCATTTGTTTTGTATCCTCTGTAGTTTCTGGATGTTAGATTTGGATGTGTGACTCCATGCCGGGGATGCATATGTGATTACTGGTCGAATTACCATCTTATATAATAACAGCTTGTTGCGTTTATCCAATTTTCTGTTGCGATTGATCAGGGGATAGAGTTGGGCTATGGTTCTGGATGTCTTTGTGCCTATGAGCTTGATATGGCTGTTGAAATTTAGCTTTTTGTCTAGCTGCACTCCAAGGTATTTGGCTTCTGTCTGCCATGGTATCTTTTTTCCGAGAAGTTCAATATCATCTTGGATGAAGGCTTTGCGTCTGGTGAACAGTATAGCTGAGCTTTTGACTGGGTTTACTTGTATCCTCCAGTCGGAGAACCATTTCTCTAGCTTTGTGATAGTATCCTGGAGACGACTGATCGCCAGGTGTGGGCGGAGAGATCTTGTCATTATGGCTGTATCGTCAGCATATAGGGCTGTGATGGTAGTCCTCAGGTTCTGTGGAATGTCAGCCACGTAGATTGTGAAAAGTAAAGGAGCCAAAAGAGATCCCTGAGGTACTCCTGCCAGGATTTTGCGCCTAGTTGAGATGGTGCCATTTATTTTTATCTGCATGGATCTGTCAGTGAGGTATGATTTTATTAGACGGGTAAGCTTTGTTGGAATGTTGGCCTGAATGAGTTTATAGAGTAATCCTTGATGCCATACCTTATCAAAGGCCTTGGCAATATCCAGAAAAACTGCAGCTGTGTGAAGGTTCCAGTTGTATCCTTGAGTGATATGCTCCACTAGTCGGTGTATTTGTTGCACTGTGCTGTGCATACGGCGGAAGCCGAATTGTTCGTTTGGAATTATTCCTAATTGGTCTGAGTTTTCTTGTAGTCTTGAAAGGATAATTTTTTCAGCAATCTTTCCCAGGTTGGAGAGCAGGCTTATTGGACGGTAGCTTTGCGGGAGTTGCGGATTGTTTCCTGGCTTTTTTATTGGTATGATGTCTGCTGTTTTCCATGTAGAGGGGAAGTGTTGTATCCTCAATATTGCATTGGTTATGTTAACCAGGTGCATAATAGCCTTTCTAGGAAGTAATTTGATGATTCTGTTAGTAATTCCATCTGGCCCTGGAGCTTTTTTGTTGTTTAGATGCTTTATGATGTTGGTTATTTCAACTGGAGTAGTGGGGGTGATGCTGGTTGGTTTGTCTTCGGACTGATTTAAGGTACGCTTGACCTGCTGGTGGACTTTATATATGTGGGTGATGTTTATATTATCATATGACGGGCTGCATTGTTTTTCTAGGTTTTCTGCTATTGCTTCTGCTTTTTCTTTATCAGTGTGCGCCGTTCCATGAGCAGTTTGCATGGGCGGTAGGGGATTGTGTTTAGTGCGCAGAATCTTCAGAAATTTCCATATTGTGTGATCTTCTGGGTTGAGTGATGATAGTTTATTGTCCCAATCCTGATTCCTGTGGATTTGAAGTGCTTTTCTGACTTGGTTGTTCAACTTGTTCAGAGTTTTCTTGTCCTGTGGGGCGATATCAAAGTTTTAAGTGAAAAGAACTTGCATACCTTCGCTATACGAATGCCAGAAAGGTGTGCCACTATATTGTATTATAACATATTATAATTAAGAAGAAAAGCCAAACGGCTATTTTTTTCTGGCGAAGTTGATAAATTAAGGGGATAAAAAACCCTTATTGTTTTTCAGCCAGTATGCGAAACTCTAAGATCGAAAACTAAAAGAAAGAAAAGGAATTAAAAAACAGAAAGAAAAAAATAGCCGTTTGGCTTTTCATCTTATTTATAATATGTTATAATATAATATAGTGGCACACCTTTCTGGCATTCGTATAGCGAAGATATATAAGTTCTTTTCACTTAAAACTTTGATATCATCTAGGTCTAGCTACTCACTGATGAGACCTCAAAAAAGGTTGAAACCGGTCTGGGTAGTGACCTCTCCTCATAATGTAAAGCAGTATTACATATCCTAGGAGTTGTGTGTTTTTACATTATGAGAAAATATCAAGAATAGTGAGGGATCTTGTTCCACCTTTGCATCTAGTTGCCTTGGTGTGGTACTACCAAGTGGTCACTTACGCTTTGGGTTCGCCGATAGTGCGTCGGCATGAAACGCTTAGATCGTAGTTTTCGATCTTAGAGTTTCGCATACTGGCTGAAAAACAATAAGGGTTTTTTTATCCCCTTAATTTATAAAACCACGTTGTCAACCCGAAAACAGAAAAAACAACTTTAAGAAACATCTCATCTAGAAAATTGAAAACTGCAAAAACAGCAACCAGGTGCTTCGGCCTTAATTGAAAACAACTCAACCCAGTCCCATTTTCCTTCAGCACTGTGTTTTCTAACTGTGGTTCGCCATCCATTGGCATCCTTCAAAAGTTCGAATGATACTTCCAGCATATCTAAAAGTGCTCATCTAAATATAACAACAGATGAGTAAAGTTTAAAAGGTTTTTTTTCTGATTCCTTATTAATCTTTTTCATTGTATTATGTATTTTCAGAGAGAACATTTTCACCTTTTATTTATTATTTTTTTTTTTTTTTTTTTTTTTTTTTTTAACAAACTGATCGATCACCTCCTCGAAGTCCAAAAATGTACCCACGTGAATCTAATTAGTATTCTTAACTTAATTCTCCCCTTATTAACTGCAATTACTTGCCTACGAGGACCTTTGTGAGATATGGCATGTGGCAGCTGTTGGTTGTCGTTCAGGAATAACAGAAACAGGAGTAAATAAGTGAAACATGACTGAAAAATCTACAGGAATGACGTTTTTCTAAGTTTTCCGATATTTTTATAATTCTATGTATTCCTATGTATGTTATTATTATATTCTAAGAAACCTTTAAGTCAAATGATTACTTAATTAAAATATTATTATTAATAGTAGGTGTATTATTAGTAGTAGTATGCATATCATTATTATTATTAGTCATAATAATATTATTAATGATGAATGCTATTCCCCCTCATCCTTCTCAACCCAATGATTAGTGAGATAGCAATGCTACTTTACTAGGGAATAATTATACAACAACATGGTTTCTTATTGTCTTTCTTGTCCATAATAACTGTTTTATGTCTTTATATGTCTGTTCATGGAACTGGTTTGCCTGTTTCAGGGAGGAAAAGCCCGGCAATCCCCGTAATTAGGCCTGCTAACTTACCTTCAACTGAACAGAACTGATAAAAATTATGCGCGTCGTCCATGGGATTCCAACCCAGGTCTTAAAGGGCTTGGTTTATACCGACTGAATTACGCAGGCTCAATTATTATTATAGTTACTAGCACGGGCGGCTCGTGCACAAGCACTGCGGAACTGCAGCCCCCCAATTTTTCTCGATATATATATAAATATATTTATTAATTTGTTTATATTTTCTTTTAATATTTAATTTTTATCATCAACAATCCTATACAATGCTCTTATTTTGTATAAAAAATAATAAAAATCCATCTTGTAGCACTTAGGAGGGCGAAGGACGCTAGCAGCACTGTGTTTACCACAGTGTCATATTGCTACGCTCGCAAACATATACACGTCATAGTGAGATGCGAGCTATTAGCGTAATGCGACACTGTCCGTCACGCAGTTTCACTGTCGTTTATATGGTTTGCGCCAGTAGTAGAGTGTTCGTTGTGCTTATCGTGTTTACGCAGTCTCTTTAAATATTTGAACATTACAATTAAAGACATAACATTTATTATAGTTTTTATTTTAGAACATTATTGGGGTTACTGACAATTATGACCTCAGAAATGCAACCTCAAGAAATAAGTTCTGTGATAGTAGTGATTGTAAGTGAACTACAAATTCTTCAACAGTACCACAAACTTCAAGGAAAAAGTTATTGACCTTTTCGCTCGAAACAAAACAAGAAGAATGGATTTTATTTATAAGTAATTTTGAATTATACTAAACTGTATAATTTTATCGATAATAAACAATATTTTTCCATGTTTAATTTTTTTTTTAATTTTTACCATAATTTTGATATTTTATCCAAACACGTATACACTATACTTACAGTGCGTATGTATATTTCGAAAGTTGCAGCATCCCTACGATTTCAAGCCACGAGCCGCCACTGGTTACTAGCAGTAATATGCGACAGCAATTATTATGAGATGAATTTTACTCAGATTCGCTATTTGAAATTTTTAAAAATGGATCCGCGTGGTTAGCCTAGTGGCTGTGCGCTTCGCAACCATATGCCTGGGAAGAAGTGTCCTAGGTTCGATTCCCGTCGGTGACGTGAGGAACTTAAGGATCTTGCTCAGTCATAGCCAAGTTATTCGGTCTTGGGGACGGGCAGTTTTTGCCCAGTTTAGCTGGGGGGTTTCATCCCGCAAGCAGGCAAACCGGCCCCACCCGTGAACACACGGACTACAGACATGAATACTTCCAATAGGGAATGCAGCCAAAGAGTGGGGTGCCGGCTGCATTATTCCGCAGTGACTCCTCATCAGGAGGAGACCCAACCCGTCTGAATCAGATGAAAGGAAGAGATAGATAAGAAAATGTCGAACCGTTTCAGTTTTCAGTTCAGCTATATTCGGGGCTACAAAGAAACAACATGTTCAAATTACGTGTTACAATAACCCTTTGACTTAACGGAATTCGCAGAAGTTGCGGTACAAGAAGCTGTCTGCACGGTTCAGTTTTAGTTTCTAAATGGATCACTTTTATCATAACATAATAGCTAATATCATTTTCGAAAAGAAGTTTCGAAATGATATTAGCAATTCCGCTCTGGCTGGATGCAATTTAATGAAATTTTAGTGAAGATATATATTAAAGTTTTAATTTCAGCCTGACTAGTGTTATTGTGATAAAACTTGGTAGAACGAAATTGTTCACTACAGAAAAATCGCTATCCTCACAATGAAGCAGGATGTACACTTACATAAATGTTCTAAAATGCAACAAAATAATTATCACGTTTCAGTGACCAATTCCATGTGTTGTTTGTATTTTGAGTAATGTTAGGTACTATTACCGAACACTTTTAAACAATAGTTTACAAGAAAAATTACTTTTCGATGAATTACTGTATGAAAGAATTCATCGAAAAAAGTTTCGTGAATTGTTTTTCGATGAATTGCCATTCGATTAACTGTGTTTCGATGAATTTTCATGGAACCCTGCTGAACAGTATCATATTCCTATCCACCCATTCCTGAATTTTAGTTTTAACCAACTTTACCAGTACTTTAATCAATACTTTAGGGATACGATTTAGTCTGTAATTTACTTCTGTCTTGGAGCAGCCTTTATGTAATGGAAATATCTTACCCTTTTCCTACTCCCTTGGAACCTTACCAAGAGCTGACAGTTGGATTAAACAACTTTGTCAGAGGCACTGCCAGTTCACTTGCACATTCTTGTAGCACATGCGCTGACGTACTGTCCTGGCTCACTGCTGTATTCGCATTGATATTTTTCAATATAACGAGTATCTCTAGTTCATCTACCTGAATTCTCATATCAAGTCTTTGTCAAGTCAGTAACTGCAAAATCACTACCTGGATGATAACCTTGCAAAGCGATCACTTAGTACTGAACTATTTATTCTGTTACTTTCCTACTATCAGCACTGAGTGAGCATGCCGAGCACCTTTTTGTTTATATTCCTTCCACAATGCTTTCTTTTCGCAGCTCCTGCTTTAAATTGCTATTCATCCACTTTAATCCTATTCGGTTGTACTGCCTGACCCTGGATATGCACACTCTGATACAACCTCACTCAAGCAATCCTTGGCCACTTCCCATTGTAGCTTGTTATGCCATGGCGCTGCCCTAAGTTGCCTCCTAAGTGTGTCATAATCGCTAGCTTTGTAGTTCCACATAACCCTTCCTTGACTGAAAATTTCACATGTTGAGCAATCTCCCAGGACAAGGCTGCATAGTCATTTTCCCCAATCAGAGGTAAAGTTGTTACTACAGTTATAAAATAAACTTTCTGATGCTATTACCAGATTCAGCACTCTCATACCCCAGGTCTCCTCCATTACATGCTGTTTCAGGTAATTATCCCTCAGTAACTGCATAAATTTCATTTTCATTTTGCCATGTGATTTTTCCTCCTTCCAGTTTATATTGCCACAGTTGAAGTCTTTCATGAGAATTGTTTGGCCTGCACTAATGCTAATCTTCCGATGCATGCCTCCTCTTCTTCTGGACCCCAGGTCTATAGCAGCAACCAACACTATGTTTTGTCCTATTGGCCTCTATCTCACATTAGAGCCTCAAATGAACCACTTCCCTCAGATCTACAATTTCCTTTCCTTCTATTTTTGTTGATTGCAGTTCATCTTTTCTCATTAATAATACCCTCATCCTGCCCTATTTTCTCTATCTTCACTGAAAATATATCCGTTATTCTATTGCTGTAACTACACCATTCTCTGATAACCAGGTCTTGCTGAGCCCATTTTTGGCCAAGTTGAGCTGACCAATACCAAAAACACTTTTCTCATTGATTTCTGATACTTTGGGCATTCATGTGCATGCATTTCAACATTCCCTTGGGCCCACAATTACTTTTACATAATGTCATTATGTAAAAGTCCATTCTAATTCAAAACCTGGTAAACTGTATACAGCGCTTCACAATCATTCCCACTCATATTAGTCTATCCCATGGATGGCTATTTCCTCGTAGTCATTCCTGCACTCACACTCATTTGTCCAAGGGGTGGCTAGGTATATGTTTGTTGGCTCCATCTCCCCCTAGTTTCCCTGGTTTGCACTTCTAAATTCTCACTGAACAACACTTGTCAATCAGCCCATTATGAGACATTGTACCATTCACTCATCAGGAGCATCCACACTTCATGCTCATTAGCATTTCCATTGGCAGAGAATAACTTCACCAGTTTAGCATCATTCTGTGTCATCTTAACCAGTGTAGGCCATGAGCAACCAACTATAAACTGCTTATTGATATAACATATCTGCCCATTATATTCTAATGCAGAAATTTACACACGAAAGTAATAGCTGGGGATTAATAATATCAATTAAATGTATCTCAGAATCTAGTTATTTCCCTTGGGAAATAATCCAGTTATTTCACAAGTTGCGGTACAAGAAGTACCCATAAAGCATAAAGTGTTAGAAATAGACATGGTATGGGGAAATATGTAGGTTCATTAATCTACTTATGGACCGGTAAAACGAAGAAAACAGAACATTTCGTGAACAAATAGGCAAATCAGCAATGAGAATGCATGCAATTTACACGTGGCTCATTCTACTTCAAATAAATCCATGGTTTGCATTCTACCTTGCATCAACTGTTTTTGCCACCGAAGATGGTCTGTCAGTTTCAGACCAAAATATATGGTCTTATAATCAAATAAATATTATATTTGCTTTGTATTTTCGTGTAAATAATTTACATTCATCCACTTCGCCCTAGGTATGCAATTAAAACCGATAGAAGCTACCTTCCAAAACTATCTAGGTACAACTATAAACAGCATTAAATACTAAGTCATCTTTAGTGAAATTTTAGAGGACAGTAGTAGGGGAGCCTCTTCTGACAAGATCAAGATCAAGATAAGATAAGGAATCGTGACGTGATTGGTTGATGACGTCATTGTGGGCGTGGCTGTATGTGTGTTGAGTGACATCAGTATATAATTAATTATTCAGAAAAGCTCGAAAGGGTGCTGCCATCACGACTTACTCTAAGAATTCCCACCCTTTAACAGGAAACAAATACCCCAAATGTATTGGAAAATTAGTACAAACATCTATATAAAATAAAATAATAAAAAAAAAAAAAACCGTATGTTTGAGTGACACTAGTATATAATTAATTATTCAGAAAAATCTAATCACACCCGCCATCACGACATACTCTAAGAATTCCCATAGACGACAATGACAGATGTGTGCCACCCTGGGAAAATTCAAAGATATCTTATCTCAAAACATAGCCCACAATTCCATACCCAAACCAAAATACCGCACAAAGACATAACGTCACGATTCTTATCTTATCTTGATCTTGTCAGACGTGAGCACCAATCACGACACGATTTCTTATCCACTAATATATTTCCCTTTCCATTCAAAACAATAACCTCACTTATTTACAACTAACAAATGACGTCACTTACTACATCTGAAAACAACACACACCCACGACACTATTCCTTATCTTATCTTGATCTTGATCTTGTCAGAAGTGTCCCACCAATCACGACACGAGTTCTTATCCACTAATATCATCCTTTACATTCAAACAACAACGTCACTTTTTTACAAATAACAAATGACGACATTTATTTACAAATAAAAAATGACGTCACTTATCTACATCTGAAAACAACACACACCCACCTCACCATTCCTTATCTTATCTTGATCTTCATCTTGTCAGAACTGCACCACCAATCACAACACGAATCCTTATCTCTACCATCACCCATAATCCCATACGCGAACCAAAACACAACAACAGAAGCCAGTGACACACTTGCCCACACGGAAATTCCAAACCTTACACACCCATGAAGCCACGCCCACAATGACGTCATCAACCAATCACGTCACGATTCCTTATCTTATCTTGATCTTGTCAGAAGAGGCTCCCCTACTACTGAGGACAAACTCTCAAAAAAAAAAAAAGTATTAACAGAAGTTTTCCATTATGGATATGCAACCAGAATAATCTCATTTGAAACCCTGAATTTAATATATATAATTGGAACAAAGAACAGTAAAAAAAAAAAAAAAAAAAAATTTAATTCAGCCAGCATGTGATAAATGTTTAAGCGGAACATCAGAAAGGTAGCTATCAATATAAGAAATAAGAAATAGAATAAAACAGCAGCAGAATGGAGCGTGAGAAGCAGATTTGGAAAATAATAATAATAATAACTGCAATACCAGGAAAGGAAAGCGTATGGTTAAGGTTTTATATTGCGTCAAAAATGTTGCGGACAAAACATCCACTGCTTAGCTCTTCGAAAGAAGTAACAACGGAAACAGAAAGAAATAAATAAATGATACATTGGCAGCATTATGAGAAAAACTATAATCCGCAGATTTATCTAGGGTGTCCCACGAACATTTTACAGCTCCATTCAAAGAAAAAGAGAAGGATATCATTGAAAGTAACGAATTCCTACCATTTTTTCCAAAGTTAACCCAGAAGAAAGCAGAGGAAATTGACATTTTTAGAACAATCGCTGAATGTAGGTTTACCATAAAGTGCCTACCAACAAAAAGAAAATGATGTAATCAATGAATTTTACAAAATATATTTTCATAATTTTGAACACTAGTTTATCGGGATGATGCAGTTGATCATCCCGATAAAAACACAAGCTCGACACACAAGCAAGAACAGAGAAATCAATAACGGACATATCACCCATGCTCAAAGATTCCAATCAAGAAAAACGAAAAGATTAAAAATAAATAAATAAATAAAAATTAAGAGGTATCACACTATTACAAGCGTTGGTAATTAAAATCGGAGGTCCGGACATATAAGAAGAACAGATGAGTTGCATGAAGCCATATCCAAAAAAGAAAAAAATAATAATAAAAGAAACTTTCGGTGAGTGGCAAAGCTAGTATTTGCAACAGATTATTATTGACTCCCTCGATGAGTCCTTAGACTAATTGAGGGAGGGCACCTACTCTACAACTCTGTTTCCATCCTTCAAATCCACCAACTACAACGAACCGCAATTACACCAACGCCATCTACCCAACTAATACTATTTTCACAGACAATCCCAAACATCCATGACCATGGTGGGATTCGAACCCACAGCCTTTTGGCTGGAGAGCGGATACGCTAACCACTCGGCCAATCAGGCCAGCAATATATACAGCTCAACTGTGACAACATCCCATAACATAGGCAATGGGAGGATACAGATAAATTTGTTGCATATAATAAGTTTCTAATCCTTTTTATTTCCACAGGGAGTGTGTAATGCCGTTGTAGCTTTTAGCTTATCTCTTAGAGACTATGGGGTAGTCAGACTCGACCCCTAGCCAATCAGATACCTGGCCCAAGAGATTATCACTAATTTTAAATGGCATCTACTGAGAAACAGATGCCGTTAAAAATTGAAATGAAACTTAGAAAGTCTTTCTTCAGGCAGCCTAGTGCTGTGCAAACGTCAATTCCACAAGACTCAACAGACTTGAACCTATATATGAGGCTCAGAATATAAACCAGTGAGCACTTCGATACTGTTCCAAGAAGCAGAAGCTTGAGGCCTTAGTATAGTAAATCGACATCTGAAAACCTGATAACCAAAGTCATAACTGCAAAAAATCACGTCATACCCCAGATACGCAATTGCCTTCCACAAAAAAAAAAAAAAAAAAGGTTCCTGCCAAGGTAGTAAATCTTTTTGTAGAAATGCCCCTAAATCACTGCACGGAGAGCAGTGAATAAACAAGGAATACTTAGAATTGTTCACGGAAATAGTAGAGGAATGCCTTTACAGCATAAAGAAGTTACTCTCTCTTTTACGGGCAAGCTGGTTTTTCTCTGGGAAACTGGTTTTAGAACTCAAGAAAATCGATCGTAGAATCCACACTATTCAGATAATGATATATAGTGTTAGGGACCTTAGATACAGGTGTTTGCAGTACTCGCTTCGCCGGATGCCATTTAATGATATTAAATGGCATCCGGTGAAGAGCTTTCACTGATTGGCTGCGGGTGAAGATTGATTGCCCTTTAGTCTCCAAAAAGATAGGGCTAAAATGCCTCACATTCCTGTGGGCAATAAATGGCGTTGGCGGATTATTATTTATTATTAAAAACTTTCGTATTGCATTTTAATATAATAAGGCTTATTTTGGTGATGGAGCTAACATATTTTCCAACGAAAGATTCAGCTGTATGTGCAAAATAATAAATACATTAATATATATATATGTGTGTGTGTGTGTGTGTGTCTTTCTTAAATATTTAAATATATATATTTAATCTACTGGATTTTTCAATAAGAAAAATAATATTGATTTATTTTATCTCAATAAGTCAAAAAAAAACTGCATTATAAAATTTGTTGGGTTGATTGCATTCATTTTTCCTTCAAAAAATGGAAAGCAGGTGCAAAGAATCCTCCAAGAAAAGTATTCAAATGCAGTAAAACATAATAGCAGACTAAAATGCGATTAAAATTTTCATCTCATTTTCAATTTACTTATTAGTCCTCATACCTCTTACGGTCAAGTAATTAACTCTAAGGCGTTCCTAAATCTATTACAATTTTATTACGATTGGATTGTTAATCCATCTTCATGGTCTGCTATGGCTGCCTGTTACCTATGTTTTCCAGCAGATTTGTCCGTTTCCCTATGCCTTAATGCAAAACCAGCTAATTTATTCAGTTGAAATTATTATAAATGTTTCATGCATCCTACACGGTATTCGAACTTTCAGGCTGAATACATTTCCAGGTCGTTGCAAAAGGTCAGGTGTCTTTTCGGCTGGCTACAGAGACGCTCTATAATTAGAATATTCAAATATTTCGATTGGTTGGATCGATATACCTTCATCGCTACTGTTAGAAATAACATACACTATTCAAATAAAGAATGCAGAAATTTAAAATTATTTCTGTGGATCTAGTTACTTCTGAACGATAGACCATTCAAAGAACAAGCCACCACAGAAATAAGCTTTCTCTCAAATATGAAGAATATCTACATTGGTCGCAGTATCATTTACATTACACGGGGGAAAAATCATGTTTATATATCAAAACTTACTGATATACAAAAAAACTCTAGCAGAGCGCAGTATTTTGCTTTAATAGTTCTGTAACAGCTCAGTTTTTAAGAGTATTATTATCCAATTTGATAGCACAAATTAATGAATTTGGGGGTTGGGGAAGGAAAAATCGTCCTCATGCTATAGAAGTTTGATTACCATCATGCTATCTCGATATTTCTAAACTTTTTTTTTTTTTTTTGAAATTTATGTAGGAATCTTTAAACAGATCCATTAAAGACAATTTAATTTTCACCGTTCATATGATATTATCAAGTGTGGGGGCCTGGAGTGGAAACGTAGTCTATTTTAGGACAGCATTCAAAGCTTAAATAACTTGATAAACTCATGGGACAGTATAATATACGTATAATAATAATATAATGCTATAAGGCAATATAATAATATTATAATGATCACTTTTGGATCAAACTAGTATATGAAATAAAACTGCATCATTAAATTAGCCATCGTTTTCCAGGGTGTTAATCAGTATAGACGAAGTAAACTGCCGAGTTCGCTCAGTTAAAAAAAAAAGGCGGTTACGGAGACACAGTGCATTTTACTTTCAGAATCGAAAAATGTTATTTTAACACTCGGACGCTCGCATCCAATCTGACAGATACATACAAAATGTTTATTATAAATATTCTTACACAATTCAGCGTATAGCTTGGAGATCATGAGTAGCTGTGCATTCATATGTTACGAGTGATATTCCGCACATTTTTTGCTATCAGTACTGATAGCAAAAAATGTGCGGAATATCACTGATAGCAAAAAATGTGCGGAATATCACTCGTAACATATGAATGCACAGCTACTCATGATCTCCAAGCTATACGCTGAATTGTGTAAGAATATTTATAATAAACATTTTGTATGTATCTGTCAGATTGGATGCGAGCGTCCGAGTGTTAAAATAACATTTTTCGATTCTGAAAGTAAAATGCACTGTGTCTCCGTAACCGCCTTTTTTTTTTAACTGAGCGAACTCGGCAGTTTACTTCGTCTATACTGATTAACACCCTGGAAAACGATGGCTAATTTAATGATGCAGTTTTATTCAAGGTTTGTGATATTTGACACTAAATTATATATCTGAGAGATACCGCGACCTCCGATGTCAGTATAGTATGGTTTTTTTTTTTTATTCTTTGTTTAATAATTTCTAGATTGTAACTGAAAATAAATAAACCATCATGTATTACTAAAACAGAAAGCCAAAAGGCTTATTTTTGTCATACATGACCTCTAGGAGATGTGCTTTACATTTATGGAATACTAAGGAAAGTGATCTGGAGCTTACTTCACCTTTATTACGGGTTGCCCATTAGTGTACTAATGCTTGCATCCGCCAAAACTTTTAGTTTCTATATATTCGAAACGAAACTCTTGTAGTTTCTATATTCCGCTATAAAATAATGTTGGATTCAATATCCACTTAATTTGTACCATCGTGTACTATATTTGCAGTGGCTTTTCTTTATGTTTTATTGCATTTTAGCACATACTAGTAATGAATGTATCTCTTAGATATACCGTGTCGTAACGCTGCAAAATTACAGTTGCGAGCTCCCGAGTGTTAAAAGGTGTATATCCTATTCAAACATTTTCGTTAATGCTCTCTTCGGTTAGTGTGATTCGGCTGGAATAACGGTCTAAATAGCCAAGATCACAAAGCCAAATGTTGTCTTGACTAACTTTGTTCATGGCTGTTTGCTTTGTGCAAAAATCGAAGTTTAAGAAAAAAACCGATGCCATCTCTATGCAGGAGATCGGAAAACCCATCTTGAGTTGGAAAGCTCAAATAAAAGGTTCTCGTATCATGGATAGATGATAAAAAGTCTCGTTCTAACGAGTATACTTAAAGGGCCATGATTTAAAAACATTTATAATTGTTTTGTAGCTAGTCCTTGAAATTAACGCAAACATGATGGCTACGTATTATGAACAGTGAATAATATAGATATACTTATATTAAGAAACGAGAGAAATTTCTTTCTTGTTCTCGGTTTCTGATTAATACTACTGTTGCTTTTCTTTCAGTATCAAAATTGGCTTTAAACAAAGCTAAATGCACGAGCCGTTTCTAACTTAAATTCATTAAATTTACAGAAACTGAAATGAAATACAAAAATTGAAATTACATATCTGGAAGAAGAACTAAGTCTTTGTTCGGTGGTGGTGGAGATAAAATCAAACTTATAATTAATTTTATTGTTTACTTTTTTTTCAGGAACTGGAAATTTCTATTAGCTCTGTTAGAGCAGTAGCGATAAGAGTTATTTCCTTGCTCGATGTGGTTCTTTTCGCATTTGCTATTCTTACCTGTTAAAGAAAACAATTTTTGCTCGCTAGGTTTCACCAGTATCAAGACAGGACTCCTTGTTATATTATTAAGAGAGACCTCCAGGGAGTCAAGGACTCATCGAGGGAGGCCACATACTACAAACACCAGCTATCATACTTGTTCTTGAATTCATTCACTACTTACACACATAACATCGCACGGCAATCCATTCCAATTACTCACCACTCTATGAGATAAAAATCTAAATCTCACCTGCTTCTTAGCGGCATTCATTCTCAGCTGCCAAAGATGCTCTCTTGTCCTTTTCCCCCTTTATAAAATAAAATAAAAAAATTCCATCAACTGAAATCCTGTATATCCCTTTCAGAAGTTTGTACGTCTCAATCATATTCCTCTTTCTTCGGTTTGCTAGTATCTGCAAACACTAGCAAACTTTTTTCTGTCTTCATATTTAGTATTTCACAATCCTGATATCATTTAACACTCTCTCTCCACTGTATCAGAATCACAACGGAATCCTTGGATTATTGTGCGCAGACACCAGATCTGCGCACAATAATCCAAGTGAGGTCTTATCATGACCTTGTAGAGAGGAAAAATAACATCCTTATCTTTAGATGTCAAAGTTTGTTTCAGCATTGCAATTATCTTTTGAGTTGTATTTTCAATCTTTGCTACATGACCCCTGAACTTCAACTTCCTATCCTAACATTCCAAGATCCCTAGCTTGACGAGTTTCTTCTAGCATAATCCGATCAATATAATTAATCGCGCCAAAGTGAATGACTTGATATTTATTAACAGTGAAATTACAGTCATTTTCACATGCCCACAATTCCAGCCTATTCAAATCATTCTGCAAGTACTGCATATCAGAAGCAGCACTCCTGATTACCCTAACTATGTTTGCGTCATCATAGCTATGTGTTACCTGTCAAATCCTTCCCAATGCCCTTAATGTACAGACTGAATAACAGTGGACAAAGCACTTATTCTTATGACACGCCACAAGTTATCTTAAATTTTGCAGACTTACTTACCCCTCCCCCCCATATAACACTTTTTGATATCCGTCAGTCAGCCATTCTCTTAACCACGCTAATGTTTTAGAACCCAAACCTACGAGGGTGGTCAGAAAAGGTTTCAGACTAGACCATAGATGGCAACACTATCGGCAAGATTTTTTTTTCTAAGTTTGTATGTCATAAGCATCCATATGAAATTGCAAGTCGTTCTATCAAGTAGTTTGTTTTATACAGCTCTGAAGCAAAAGTATTGTCTTTTGAAATTGATAAATTTGCGGTTAAAAAATTCTTTGCAAAAGAAGGTTTAACGCCAAAAGAAATTCATTCGAAGCTCATAAAAGTTTATGGGCACTCTTCTCCTTCGTTTTCGACAATTAAGAAATGGGCATTAAACGTGGCCGTACCAGCCTTATAGTTGATCCACGTGAAGGACGTCCAAAACGTGTAACACCACCAGAAATCATGGTTCAAGCGCACGATGTGGTATTAGATGACCGGCGAGTCAAAGTGCGTGAAATTGCTGAGACTATAGGTATTTCAAAATAACGTGTAGGATATATTTTGCATGAAAAATTGCAAATGAAAAAGGTTTGCGCAAGATGGGTGCCGCACTTGCTCACAGCAGATCAAAAACGCATTCGTATGAAAATCTGTGAACAGTGCTTGGAGCGTTTTAACAAGAATAAAACTGATTTTGTTCGTCGATTTATTAATATGGATGAGACTTGTATTCATCATTACACACCAGAATCCAAACGACAGTCAAAATAGTGGACAGAAGCCTGTCGTTCAGCGCCAAAGAAGGCAAAGTCGTTCCATCAGCAGAAAAGATCATGGCATCGATGTTTTGGGATGCTAAAGGCTGACCATATTTCCTAGAGAAAAAAACGGGACATTGGGATGGCAAAAACGGGACGGGGGTTATGTAACATTCTATATTCATGAAAAAAGTATTATTACATAGACACGTTATTTGTGCCAAGTCTTTTGCAACAACAAAATTGGTGTTCGTGTTATCTGCACACAAAGCAACAATTTTGTTTTGTAAGGCAAATTTGTCACTTACTTCCTTCAACATAGCACACTGTATGTCGGATGTTTCACTAGGAAATAGTCTATAATTTTGTCTTGTACACCACAATTTGGCAAAACGTACCGCACAACGATTAGGGAAAAAAAAAAAAAAAAACGGGACATTGGGATGGCAAAAACGAGACGGGGGTTATGTAACATTCTATACTCATGAAAAAAGTAAGACGATAAAAAACGATTAGAAAAAAAGTTTGACGTGTTTTTTGTTTCATGCATCTAAACTGACTGTAATACTTTTCATTTTATTCAAATTCTCTGTTACTTCGCCCAATATGCATGGTGATAAAACGTTGGTAATTCTTGCTTCTGATTTGGTACGTGCTGAAGAAAATTTTGGTTCATAAATTTTGTTTATCAATGTCGACAAGCAAGGAGCTTGTAACTGCGTAGAAGTGGCGTTTCAAATCTACGACGCTTAACCGCACGAAGAAAGACTAAGTTCGAGTCTAGTCGCCGACTGGAGGAACATTTTCTAAACCTTTTTTACGACCGGCTCCCGAGTTAGTAGATCTCTGGCACGGGCAAGCGGGTTTCTTTCTCCCTAAAACTCGGGTTTTTCGTCACGTAATCTCAAGAAAACCCGCACTATTTTCAGACACTGAAAATATTGTATTAGGGTTAGGGACCACGAGACGGCGGCACTTATTAGCCGTCTTCTTCATTGTGTGCCGATTAATTAGTGATAGCCTTGGACCAGCTATCTTTGATTGGCTACCAGTGGAGATTGAACTGCCCATTCAGTCTCTAAAAGTTAGATATAGCGCAAACGGCCTCGCCTATTCCCTAAAACAAAAAGGCGTTCAGCTGATTTTTAAAAAAATTTTTTTTATGTCGACAAGCAGTCATTTGCGCGAAAACTTTATCAGTGATGCACAGTATAATCAGCAACAAGAGCTTCACTTGTTACAATTTTATCGCTTTCACTATCACCACACCATAAACGAGCTGATGCTTTTAACTGAAGACAGAGTCTTTTCAGCTTCTGGCTACGTAGATGTTTGATGTCGTTTCTGCTTTTGTTCCATCACTTCACAGCTTGCCTATTTTAATAAATTTGAATTCTTTCTGAAGATCGTCATTAAAACTGCAGTTTCGGCTCTTTGACATTACAAGTTTATCGCTTTCAAAGCTTTAAAAAATAAGACTTAAAACTTTAAAAAATATGAAATGTAAACCACCGGCATTGAATAACAAAGCATCCGGTTACCATACAGGCAAAACAAAAACTAATGCTACAGTAGAACATACGCCACGTCTGAGACGCGCAAGTGTTGCCAACATGTATTTTTTATTTTTTTCTGAATAAATCATTGCAGATATTTATGTTTAGTATCGAACAATGTGACTCCATGGTTATACAAATTACTGGTATCCATGGTATTGATATACGATTATAGGTTATGAATAATAATTTAGGATTGACCAATATTAAAGGATTTTTATAGTTTTTATTAAAAACGGGACAAAATTGATATTTTTATTAAAACGACGGGACGGCAGGGAAATATGAAAAAAAAAAAAAAAAAAAACGGTACTGTCCCGTTCAAAACGGTACGTATGATCAGCCTGTGCTAAAGGCATTTTATATATTAATTATCTTGAAAAGGGGTAAAACAATAACCGGGGAATATTATTCCGATCTTTTAACCTGACTAGAAGAAAAAATTCGTGAGAAAAGACCCGGTTTGCAGAAGAAGAAAAAAAATCATCTTTCATTAGGACAATGCACCCCACAAAGGTGTTTTCTCAATGGGAAAATTAAGGGAATTGTTTCCACCCTATTCACCAGATCTGGCTCCCTCTACTTCTATCTCTTCCTTACTGGGCGTTTTTCTTCGAATCAAGAGGTGATTGCAGCTGTAGAGGAGTATTTTGCAGATCTTACTGAGAACCACTACGAGGACGGAATAATGACTCTGGAGCAAATGTATTAGTCTTAAGGGAGATTATGTTGAAAAATAAAAATAATTTTGAAATTATAAATTCGTTTTTTCATTGTTAGGCCGAGAACTTTTCAGACCATCCTTGTATATTCTCCAATTTATGCGACAGTGTACCATGCTGTGAAAAGCCTTAACAAGATCCAAAAGTATCATGGTGTATCCATTCCCCTTGTCTAGTTCAATGGTAACATTGTTATAGAATGTGAGCAAGTTGCTAAAACATGACCTTCCCTTAGTAAACCCATGTTACTCATTGCAGAGTAGAGATTCTCTGTCAACCCATTTCTGAATGCGAGTCCTAATCTTCATCACCACTTCTGAGATACTGATTGGTCGATAGTTGGATACATTGTTCTTTGCACTACCCTTGTACAATGGGATTACCTTACATTCTTTCCACTCCTACGGAATCTTCCCTGTTCTGAGAGTCAAATTATATAGACTGGTTAAAGAAATAGTCAATTCAGCTTAACACTCTTTTAGTAACCGTGCTGATATCCAATTAGTTCCTAATCTCAGTAAAGTTATATGAATACTAGTATTAGTAACTGAACCCAGAGAGATAAAGTTCACGGACAACGCAATAAGAACAGCTAAATATCTATTTCCAAATTGACATTTCCCCCACCGTTCTCAAATTGAATTCGCAAAAGTTGATGAAACTTATTTTCCAAATTTTCTTTTCGTGGGGAGGAGGATTAAAACGCAGTAGACAAATAAAGAAAACCCTCGAGCAAGAAATAACTTTTATCGAGTATTTACCTATAGAACTAATATGTAGTTTCAATCCCCATTCAAGGTTTCGTTTGGATTGCGACCAGACCAACTAAGGTTGTGATGCCATTGCATTATGACTGTTAATTGCCTGTGTAACTTTTTTTTTTTTTTTGCAGGATTAAAAAAATCTTGCACCTCTGCATAAGATTGGCTAACTCATTTTCAACTGAAAAAGATGTCTTTCCAATTATAAGGTCAAAAATCTTTCTACTCAATGGATATCATTGGGTATATATTAAGCTAAGGAGGCTTCATTGTACAGGAAATAAGAAAAATTCATTTAAATTCACTGGTGGCAAGACTTTTTATTCATCTTCATTTCTCTTTTTTTTTACATAATAATAATATTACTATTAATATTAATAAAAACACTACTACTGAATCACTCAGATAATGTGTGTTCGCCCTTTAGTATTAAACTTAAATTTCGGAAATTTCAGGCTTCAGTATCATGAAATTAACTTATCAAAATATGAAACTATTAAATACGTTGAATTCCACTTTTGCAATGCATTCGTTCTGTCTTTGGAAAACGAAAAATTAATATATTGAATGTATGATTTTCTCAATACAGGAAATTTTCGTAGTTAAGAGAATCTATCGATGATCTGAACTTTGGCAACTTCCGCTAGTGATATCGATCGCTTCTTACCGAATTTCTTCGACTGCTTGCACAGCTGGAAGCATTCTTTCCGAATTCTGGTCACAGATGTAATGACTAATAAACATCTGCCAAACAGTCACTTGTTCATGATTGATTTCTTGGAAACAACTGCACCAAATGAATCCAGCTGCGTTTCTTCATTTTGGGGTGTGTTTCACAACAAGGCGAATGCATCTCTTAGGGTAGCTTTGTCCGTCAGTTTGCACATCATATCACAGGCTGAACGGATTTTAATGTTCGGGATAATTATTAAAATTTGTAGATCCGTTACAATTTAGCATTAAATCGCCGAATTTAAGAAACAGCATAATGAACGTTATTTACATTTTGTAGAAACTTTGCTGCATAATTATTCATTCGGCTGCTGATCATATCAATCTCAAGCTTCAGGCTATTCGTAGCAAAATAAATAATGATGGCCACGAATAGTTGATTTCAATAAGCCAGAGGACTTCGGTGTGTTATGTCCATGATTTGCATGTTCATTTCAGGCTTGTGATGGATGCCACTTTAGCACCGAGGCAACCGAGTCTGTGAAGCGTCTTTCTATGATGACCAAAAAAGCGTCATAGTCTAGTACGAAAGATCTGGGTTCGCTATCCGGGGTCAACCCCGGTCCGAAACGATTAAATAGAAAATTCGAGAAATGAACAATTTATAATTACATATGCAAAGTGGATATTGGATCCAACATTATTTTAAAGCCGGATGTTTTGTAGAAACTATGAAAGTTTCGTAAGTTGAGCAGAGAGCTTACGAGAATACAACCTCGCCATCCCCGAGATGCCTTACCTACTTACGTTAAGTAGTGCAAGCTAAGGCAACTCGGGGTTGCCGAGGATTGTATTCTTGTAAGCTCTCTGTTCAACTTACGAAACTTTCATAGTTTCTACAAAATATTTGGCTTTGAAATAATGTTGGATCCAATATCCACTTTGCCTATGCAATTTTACATCGCTGAAATGAAGCGTCTGGCTCATTCTTTTAGTAACAGACAATTCATAAGTTTTAAATTGCGTGCCATTTTGAGTAGTTCTCGGTTAACAGATCGACTCTCACGGTATAGCAGTGCTTGTGTTCAAGTGACTGTTATTTTACTTAAAAATGCCCCAAAGTGCAAGAGTACTGATGCTGGTAACTCGGATATGCCAAAGAGAAGCCGTAAAGTGTTTCCTTTTAAGTGAAAAAGGTGAAAGTTCTCGACTTCATAAAATAATAAATAAATAAATAATCAACGTATGCTGAGGTTGCTAAGATTCCATTCGCATTTAGATAACTTATGCTGTTATAATTTTTCTATTTTATTATTAGTTATTGTCGTTAATATCTTACTGAGCCCAAGTTATAAATTAAACTTTATCATAGATATGTAATGTATAGGAAAAAATATAGTATATATAAAGATAGGAACTATTCGCGATGTCAAGTATCCGAGGGGTGTCTTGGAACGTATCCCCCGCGGTTAAGGGGGAACTACTGTACTCCATATAAGATTTAATCCAGTAAATTACTTTTGCCGTAGGTCAGCAGATTACCTTTAGCGATGAACTCTCGAATGTGGAAGGTGATATCATCCTCTTAGTTAAGACTGAGCTTGGCATACCCATGAAGGGTGTTTCCCATCCACAGTGTATGTAAGATGAGAGGTGATGGTGAAGGAATGAGCGATCTTACTTGGGGGAGAAAACATGGCAATAGAAGCTATCTACACATCGGAATCTAGTTCGTATTTCCTCCGACTGGATTCATAAGTTATTCATAGTTATTGTTGTTAATATCTTTCATAGTTTTGCGATAGCAATACTTGTCTGATGTGGTGCAAATGCTCCACAGGAAACGACAATACCCCGGGGAGGGGATCAAATTAGCTTGGCTGAGACGTATGTTGTGCATTACCAGCAGTGGCGGCCCGTGAAGTAGATTTATTTATTAATAAATTCGTTACTAATTAGAAATTCGTTAATAATTTTTTAAAATTATTTTGTATAGGCAGCACCCCCACTTAAAACTTCACGGGCCGCCACTGATTACCAGTCCGTTTAGTGTCCAGAACATGTTTCGACCGCTTTTTATGTTAATGGCTAGTGAAAACAAAATTTAAAACTATACTTATCAATGCACCAACATAAACCAAGTAAAAATTCATTCCATAAATCAAATGTTTACTTAGAATACAATAGGACAGCATTTTTGTATTTTATTATTATTACGTGACACCTCTAGGGAGTCCAAAAACTCATCGAGGGGGGCCACCTACTCTACAACTCTGTCTCCACCACACTCAGTTCAACTACACCAACGCCATCTACCGCCCACCAATACCACTAGTATTTCCATAGACAATTTAAGAAATCAATTTCATCAAGATTAAAATATGACGAACGATTCAGAACCAAATAGTGTGCAGTCATTTATTAACTTTTATAGAACAAAAATCCCTAACAGAGACTGAAATCTGATTCTAGTTGATCATGACATAAGGGTCAAAATTTCAAGCTTCGAATCTAGTTAATAAAAAAAAGGAGCCAAAGTACCTGAAATTAGAAAACGTTAAAAAGTCCTCCTCCTTCGACACAGGCAGACGCATCTCTAAGTCGTACCGATTTAATCTAAATTTGGAATGAAAAAAATTTATTCAGATTACCTAAGGATTGAAATGTAGGCAGTCCTCATGGAACCTGAAGTGTTATCGTCTTAAAAGCAGCCGACTGTTAATTTCTTTTTATAAGCTGCGCCTATTTGGCAATTTTTTTAGTTCTTAATTGTAAAGACGTCATAATATTCTTCGGAAAATCCAGCAACAATATCATTCGGTAATAGAATTCTTTTAGTTACGTCTCAATTGAAACTAACTTCATTTACTATCTGATCAAAAATATCCGGACATTGCTTCATAGTAGCATATATAGTTATAAGCATCCCAACCAATGCTCATACAGTGCCATGGTTGGGATATATAAGAAACACATACTCTTACAATATTCATAGACGAACGTTACCAGTAAAATGGGTCGTACTGAAGGGCAGCTCTGACTTTCGACGTGGCGCTATCATAGGATGCCACGTTTGCAACAACTCAGGGAAATTTCTACAATACTGCAGCTTTCGCATTCAAATATGATGTTATTGTGAAGTGGAAACGTTTAGCAGTAGCAACAACAGCACAATCTCGACATGTTAGGCTACTTATCAACAAAGCAGGACCACCGAGTGCTAAAAGATGTGTCGCGAAACAAAAAAAAAATTACCTATTCTCGGTTGAAACTCGCTACCGAGTTCCGAAATGCCTGCGCCAGCATCTGGAAGCAAGAACGTAAATTTATATTGCCGCGAAGCCACATACCAGCCTAACATCAGCAAAGACAACGCCAAGCATAGGGTGGAATAGTGTAAAGCTCACCACCATTGGACTTTGGAGCAGTACGAATTCGTTTTCTGGAATAATGAATCACTCTTCTCCATCTTACAATCTGATGGTTGAGTCTGGGTTTGGTGGATATCAGGAGAACGCTATCTTCTCCTAATGTGCCAAATGTGGAGTTTTTGTGGAAGAGGTATTCACCACCATACTGTGGAGATTGATACAAACGAATATGAATGTTTGAAGAGGCAATATAGGATGGTCATTAATTCTGGAGCAAAAACTTTGAACAGTGGTGGGGATGCTATCTGGACAAAAAGACGTTGGTATCTAGAGTAATGAGTATTTTCCTATTTTTCTTAGGAAATATCAGTGGAGGCATAAAGTAGGCCGTTCTTGGCATAGTAGGAGATAATTTTCCTTGGTCATCTATGTAACAGTTGGAGAAGACATATGCAAATAGTCTGCCTTAACTTTTGTGATGGATGACAGAAAAGTAAAAGCACAAAATAGCAGAAAGTGTGCCCAAGTCTTAGCGTGGGACCAGAAAATACCTGCCATTCTTTTCCATTTGGAACTGATATTATAACAGATGTGGCAGAGTGCAGTATAGGATGAATGCAGGTTCAGTTCTTGAATTTGAGTCATTTAAGAGATGCTGATTTTTTAAATATATCATTGCAATGAAGATTATTTCAATTTTCGGTTAGAGCATACAGTTCATCAGGAGAGAAGAAATAGTCATCAGACCATGGAAAAGAAATTTAGAAATAAAACTTATCCCACTAATGTTTTCAGCGTCAGAAACCAAGCAGTTAAGATTGGGTGTAAAGACCAATCTGGAGAAATTAAGAAAATATCCACGATATTGCGAAAACGATGAGGATTATTTAACATTCTAGTTAAACAACTCTTGTTGGATCACTACTGAGAGTAGTTCAACATTTTTCTAGCCTGATCTATGATTTCTAGACAAGACGAAAAGGGAAGACAGTTTGGATAGTCAACATTGAAGTCTCCATAGATCTTGGTATTTAGGTAATTATATTTCAGAAAATCAACCTGCCGAGATCAAATGAAATCAATCGAGGTGAGACAGTTATCGGAATTAGGAGAGTGGTGAAAGCAAAAAGGAAGTAATAAATACTGCAAGGAAATTTTCATCCATCACCCAGTGTAGATTTATAAAGAGGGAGATGCTAGATTTAGAAATCTCTCGGGAGAATGTCGAACTTACAAATGCAGATGTAACCGCCCTTCTCAGTAGGCTGCCAGATGAGCTACTGTTAGAAATAACGGATCAGGTTTCGATTCTCGCAAGCAGCTGTTGTTGTTTGGAATTGCGGCTGAGCCTAAACACCAATTCTGCAGAATGAAAAACTGCAGTTTCTGGAAAGGAAAAAATAAATGAGACCAGCCGTATAGAGACTAGCTAAGATGATGATGGACATCATTTAAGTTTGAATGGAGACCAGGAATGTCAGTGATATCACCTTTTGTTGATTTTACGAGTGTTTGTGTCATTTGATATTTTTGTGCCAAGTGAGATCGCCACAAAATACTGGGGGAAAAAATGTGTACTCAGCAACTAGGCATATTAATTGTATTTATCTCTCTCGGGCCGGTCAGGTTGGTCGAGTGTTTAGCACATCCACTCTCCAGCCAAGAGGCTGCGGGTTAGAATCCCGCCAAGGACATGAATATTTGTGATTGCCCTACTAGCCAATGACCATATGTACTGCTGTGATCTGTCTCCTGGCGCAGTATGACTCTTGATGTCTTTGTGCCATAAAAAATCAAATCAATCTTAACTCTTGGAATGCAGTCTGGTAGCACTACTTTCAAATAATATTCTTAACTTAATCTAAAATATGTTTTGTTGAAAATACAGCCGAAGCAACTAGAGTCCGTCCCGATCTACACATCGAAAAAAAACCACGCATAAGGAAAGTTTACCTTCAACTTGAAAACCAAACACGAGGAATGGCCAAGTCTAGAAACCTTGCTCTAAAAAACAAACATGAAAGTTTTTGAAGCCATTTCAGGCCTTCGATAAGCAAGGAATGGAAAAGCAAAGAGAACAAGGATTATATTTATGAAGTTTGTTATACCTACTCTTTTGGATGGTATATAGCCCGGATTCTGTAAACACGGCAGACTCTAGCCTCTAGTGACAAGTCTATATTATATCAGTAAACAAATCAGTAAATTCTTAAGAGTTTAGATTTTACTTTTAATTTAAAAAAATAAAAGAGATATCATTTTCACTTGACCCCTTAGTTTCAATAAATTAACATGTTTCTTGGAGCCTCCATAGCTCAGTCGATATAGATGAAGCTCTTGAATAGAAAGACCTGGGTTAGATTACAGTCTCTGACGCAAGGAACCTTTATCAGGTCTTTTCGAATAATATATATATATATATATATATATATATATATATATTACGTGACATCTCCAAAGACTCATCGAGGAAGAGCACCTACTGTAAAACTCTCCATCTCCACCACTACCATCATCATCTACATCAACGCCATTTACCTGTACCACCACCACCACACTAGTATTTTCATAGACGATCACAAACGTCCATGCCCACGGCGGGATTTGAACCCGCAGCCTTTTGGCTGGAGAGCTGATACGCTAGCCACTCGGGCCACTCGGCAACCAGGCCGGCGGGTTATCCGGTCTCATGCGTGGTGGAGGGTTTTCCTACAGGGCACTTTGGTTTTGCATCGCTCAAAACAGGCCAACAAACCCTTGACCACACATTTACAGACAGAGAACACTTCGGGAAATGATAACTTGCACTAACCTCCCTCCCCGATAAGGAAGTAGTTATCCCTGACCAATACCTCATCTCGGCTCCAAATGACCATACTGGTACATTGGATGCTCCCGTACGCTAATAACAATAACATGTTTTTCTTGACTAACCTCGATGTTGAAAGTAACATATCAAATAATGTCACATTTTGTTCAAATGTGGTAACATGGAATTCCAAGATATAAGGGTTATTGTGGAGTTAACATCATTCTTGAAATAAAATAATATGAAAAACAAAGATTTCAACAAAGTTTCATTTGAGTGGTCTATTTATTTGCCATAATTCCATGTTTCAGTTCATTAAAATCCACATTATGTTCAAGTCACATCAGGTAGGTCAAACTGCCCTGAATATTAATTTTTGATTGACAAATACGACTTGGTAACTTTTGTTCCGCGTTTTTTTTTAATACATTTACAATGTATTATTATATAATTATTGTACATTCATGCCTTTGGTGGGATGGGGATTTTTTCCCAATTTTTATTACTTTATGTTTTTTCTTGTATTTTTATTTATTCTTTACCAAGTGTAGAAACTTTGCTCTAGAAACCAAACATGAAAGTTTTTCAAGCCGGCCTCCGATAAGTGATGTGATCTCGGCGGGAGGTGACATTCATATCCCTCCTAAAGAGAATCACAAACATCCATGCCCACGGTAGGATTCGAACCCGCAGCCTGTCGGATGAAAGGAGGATAAGTTAACCACTCGAGCTACCAGACCGAGTTGCTGCCGATTGCTACTCCTGAATTTATGTTAAGGTAGAAGATTAAATGAAAGAAATGCTGTTTTAAAGGAGTGAATGGGTTTGAATTTCAGCAGAAAGAGTTAATACTATAATGCTAGTGTATTATATGTCTGTAAAATCTTCTGCACTTTTTTTTTTGAGATGAAAAACTCGAATTTCCGGGAGTGGGAAGGACCCTTTTGTCTCCGTATAAAATTGGTTAACTTACATATTCATGATAAAAATCCACTGAAAGGTTTTTTGCATCTTAGACAAGATTCCGACCAAACAAAAGGGATTCGTTGATAGCGATTGAGCTATCACGGTGCTGCATTTAATGGAAAGAAATAAATTTGAAAGGACGGAAAAGAGACCTGTATATTTTGCTGCGTGGAATATATATTTATATGAATTTTGTCCACGAAATCTTGCACATCTTATGTAGTACAGTGGACTGAGGACTGCATATAATTCGGAAGTGCGATGAAAACTAGCTACTACTTAAAGGCATTCAAACATTTCTGTGCCGAAAGTGCGATTCGAAACTACAGTCTTGGTCGGAGAGCGGATACCCTATCCACATGGCAATACAGGCTATAAAACAAATACTCCGTAAAAAGATCCAAGTATGATTTTTTTATCAAATTTCATAGAATGAAATTTTGATAGAATGATATTTTATCAAATATCATTCTATCAAATCAGTTCATAACTCTTTTTCCCCCCTGTGACTTAAAAAAAATTGAAATCGCAATCACCATATAACATCAGCGTGCCGGTAGTATCTAGTTCGCATCAAAACAAGTCACTGCAGTAAAAAAAAATGTATAAATAAAAAAATAAAAAGACACGAAATAAAAATAAAAACATGGTAATAAAACTACTCCGTTAAATAACAAAAAGCCGAAGCCACCAATGTAGTTAGAATTTATTTAGCTATCAGGTTTGCTTGACTATTTTGGAACTGTGATATTGTTGGCTTGCTGTATGTATGTGTGTGTATATATATATATACATGTATGTATATACATGTATATGTATGTATATATATATATATATACATAATATATATATATATATATTTTTTTTTCCCCCTCACAATACGAAAAAAAAAAACAGAAAATAATATGTGAAGTGACGTGATGTAAAGCACCAACAGCGATAACGTCTTAAACTGACAGCAGTTACTGCAGTGCTCCAAGACTATAACAAATCACCTATCATTTTATTCATATCTCTGTTCCGCGCAAAGGAATCTTGGAAACTTTTCATAAAACTTTGCTCTGAAGCAGACAAAATTCGAATTTATGATGCAGAACATACTAATACAGAACGGAGTAAAAAAATTATTTCGCAATTCCAAGTTCATTAACTTATATTTGTTCATTTGCGTACTAATTCACGAGCAATCAATGTTAAAAATGAAACACACAGCAGAACCAGTTATTGAAAATATTAATCTACAAAATTCTAAAAATATCATGTAATGGCTATAAATAATAATAAAAAAACCTCAATGAAATCTGTATTTTTATAAATGGATATTTAAACAAACATTGCAAATCACACCACAGAAAAATTACTATTTTATTTTTAGAACTTCGTACTGAAACAATTCTATAGCACATTTAAATTGAGAAAAGGATAGATAATCCGCTTTCTTTCTTTCTCTAGAGAGTCTAAGCATAGACCTAGGGGCTTGAAAATAATTATGAGATAAAGCGGTGGTCTCATACTATGTTCGCAGTGGGATTCGAACCTGCAGCCTGTTGGCCGAAAGGAGAAAATGCTATGCATTTAACCAATGGGAATAGTGCAGTTCTATTTGTATCACTAATATGTTGATTATGCAATATTCTCCCATTTTACGAAGGCTAACAAAACAAGTAATGATGTTATGGATCGTTTATATCTCAGTTTTCATTTGAATTATTTGAAATTATTTCATTTTGTTTAAAACGAACGAGTTATTAAAATATGAGAATGATATCACCGGTAAATACGAATAAATAATTGAGGAGCTTTAGGATCAAGTAATTCTTTATAAATCTGCAGTAAAATAGGCACTTATGGTTCTTAATTTCTGGTTGTTACCCAATGCGGTACGCATTTTTTAGATCAGTTCATCCAAATAAGTGGGTGGAGTCGCAACAAAAACTATTTTCGGTAAAGACTTTGTAAAGCACTTCACAAACGGAGAACTTCTACTTGATTGAAATTTTTTTAAAAAGTGTTCAGAAAGATATTTAAATTTAAAAAAAAATAAATTTTGGGAAGGAATCTTGGGAAGAAGGGATTTAAAATTTTGTAAAAACTTTCAAGTTAAAGCAAAATATTCAGTCGAAGTGGATCGAGAACGTTTTTCGTCAACGGAATAGAAAAAATTATCTCAAAAATTACTGCACTTCATCATTATGCGATTATGAAAGAAATAATAGTTAATATCTAGGATTCAAGATGCGACTTTCAAAATAAATAGTCCGCAACCCATGTAATGGAGCAAATCATCTTAACATAATTTATTCTTTTAGTTTTTAGCCATAAGTTAGTTTTTTTTTAATCTACTCAAAAGGCCACATTTCTGGAATGCCCTTATGCAGGAATATGAGGTTGAAGTAGTGCACTTCTTATTCCGTTCGCCAATATCCAGATGTTCCTTTTGTTCTGCCAGTAAGTTTCCTTCCGTATTGCGGAATCTGGAGACAATGGCCGTAATCCAGAAATGGATACTCATCGATGAAACGTCGGACAAAATGCACCACTGCCAATCAGAAAGAAGCATTAGCGCTAAGGCAGTGAATATATGAATACAGTAGAACCAGTGACGAAAAAAATAAACAGAAAATCAAATTAAAAATTCTTGTTAAAATCTTATGAAAAGAGCAGCTACGCAAGACGTACAAGATGGAATCGATTACTCTGTTAATATTTAAAAGCAAACATGTCTTACAAAACACAGCCAAACCGGTCTAAGGTAATTCGCAATGAAAGTACACTAAATGATACAATGTTCATAACAAAAGATTGAATTATCCATTTATGATGGAAAAATTCAATGACACTTGCGTTATTCAGTGGATTTGTTCTAAATATAGAACTCTTCGCCGATGAATTCATATTGGTAAGTTAGGACGAAACGGGCAAACTGTGGATCGTAAATGAAGCAGCAATTACACATAGAACACAATTAAAAATCGTGTTTAGATTAACAATTACTATAATACAAGATCCATTTATGAACTGCAGTCTAATTTTGAGGGGGGGAGAGAGAAGGAGAGCTTATATTAATTTATGAATCAAAACGATGCTAATTACTAATAAGAAATTAGTATTGAATAATAAACTTACCTATATCCAGATGACAGAAAAACTCCTCTCACACCTATATTTAATTTACGACTGAGAAACAATAAGTTATCGTTTCCGAATAGGAATGAATTTTCTTATCTGCGGTGGCTACAAAAGCTGCAGTCGCTGCTATAACCAATATTGATCTGACGTCTCTTTGCTGTAACGTTTGTAAGAGGGCAGGACGTGAGTGCGGTTACAGACGTCATGTGATAAACTGAGGTACCGCAACAGTCATTGGTGCTGCCATCTGTGAGCGCTATTTCACACTATATGTCCTTTGCTGTATTACCGGTATTCAATATATGGGCAGACACGGTTCGTGATTTTCATCTGGTCAGGGCGGATATTCGACTTCCAGGTATACATGCGACAAATTATTTGCGTTTACACACACAGATTATATAACAGGATCTGTTTTTCTGATATATATATAGGCAATTTTGGGACCTGCAAAGTGATCAGTGGTCATAATTGAAGTCTACCACGACCTCATGAAAGCTTATTGCTGAGGTTGGAACTAATTTTAATACTGATATAGTTTATACTGATAAAATTTGGAATTTGGGCCTTCGACACTGCTGTCTTAGTAACATGGTTTGATTTTATACGTCAGTCTTTAGTAAAGACAGTTAGTCTAATTAGTCCGTTCCTTTCATGGTTTCGTACAATGCATAAATATCTATTAGATTCGTGTTGTCGCTTCCTTAATTGTGTTATTCCTGTGTGCTTTGGTGGACATATTATTATTACATTGCAATCTGATATTTGGAATCGTTTCCGAAATTTGTCTAATACTCTAAAATTTTGTCTTCGATTGGACTATTTTGAGTTTCAAATGGATTCGATAAGGTGCAACGGATAACTTCGCTCTGGTCGAGTGAAACTTAATAAAATTTGGTAATTAGTATTATTTTGAAGTACGTGTTCTTAAAAATCTGCTTCGCCCCAATTTATTGCTAATGCAGTGGGCGTTGCTAGAGGTGTTGTCGCCCGGGGGTCCACGAATTTGCCGTCCCTCTCAATACACACCAAAAATACTACAAAAAGTCAAAACGACGTTTAGGGTAAGGTTCAAAGTGTCGCCCGGGGTATACCCCCCCCCCCTTAGCTACGCCACTGTGCTAATGATACCTTTAGAATTTTGAAAAGTTGAAATTGGATTATTTTCTCCCAATTTAAGTAATCCGTTCGATAAGCTAAAATGTGTCATATATACACGACTTTTAAAAATTATTAGGACACTTGTGTTTCATAAACCTCAACACAACGTTGGACATAATTACATTTACCAATTTTCTGGGTAGGTGGCCCATTAAATTTATGTTAACCCATTCTTTTACCAAATGGCAGTCCATCGCTATAGTGAAATGAGTTTTTCTTTGAACTGACGTTCTAATTCTTAAATGTGAGCATATAGTTTTTTTTTTCTTTTTTTCAGCTCTTGTATTGTGGTCAGTTGAGTTAGGTTGTTTGTCATTACTTCCGAATCAACTTTGACTGTGATGCCATTTTATTATGCTTGTTAACTGCGCATGTTTCTTTGTCCGAATTGCCGGTTTTACGGGTGAAAAACCAAGTTTCCGAGAGTAAAACTCTCCCAATATCATATGATGCCAGCTGACTCACCTTCGGCTGGGTAGCCCTTATAAATGTTCTTCGAGTTTTAGATGAGATTTGGGCCCACGCAAAAGTCATCGTCGGTTTAATCTTTGCACTCCGTTTTCCTCAAACCACGAATTGTCACAAAAAAGAATTGAAAATTGCCGACTTTTTCAATTACCGGTAATTCTGTAATTCATAAATGTCGGTTTACCGGTAATTTCTTACATTTCCAAAAATGTTATGGGGAAAGACAATCAATAGTATCAATAGATTAAAAAAAAAAAAAATTGAAACTTAAAACATGGCATTCAAAAAGCAAAAAATATTCTGAAGAAAAAAGTAATATTAATATAAATTATAAAGGAAAAAAATTTCATAACAAATGGCAACTTTAAAAATAAGGAAATCCCAAACATATTTGGGATTACCTTCATCACATTACCTATTTATTTATTTATTTTAATTTAGTGTCTTAACATCGATAATTTCGGTTGAAACTGTGTCAGATAAGTTTATTATTATCCTATTTTAAATAAGTTAATTTTGTTCTGGCTTTTAAGATGGTAATGTAAGTCTCTCATGATTCCACCAACTGCTTTGATTTGAGAACTATTTGTGGGTGCACACGCACCAGCATCTCCCACTTCAGTACTTTAAAATAATACCACGATGAATTTCATCCACGAATGTACCCCAAAAATCACTTTTTAATACCTACCTCCTTATCAAATATCCAATCAGATTAAATTTTCTGCTTCTAACCTTTGACTTTTCACTATTTAACACAGTATTGTAAGCAACTGACACTACTTCCTGCTATCTCTCTCAACAATCATTCAGAACAGAGAATCAAGGAATGTAATTTTGTTGTAGTTAATATACAATGTTAAAAATACTTGGATACTTGAAAACGTTCGTGATGAGTAGGGACAAATGTTTCCATTGAAAACAAATGTATGAAGAGCGGAAAATCTATTCGTTTCAGGATATATTAGAAACTAATAATTAATGGAAATTCTATATTTAGTTGGTATACACATCGGTATCTTAGTAATGAAATGAAAATGACCCTATATATTGAAAACATCTCCCTATTGCGCATTTCCAAGTTAAACAGTTTTATTGTAGCATTAAATGCAGCATATAAAGTCAGTGCAGTAAGAGATTACTTACAGTGTTTAGTGTAATTAGAGACACCTGGAATTTATGAGGAAAAGCCTCCTTCTTTCCCCACAGTCACCATATCGCAAAGACGCAAGCTAAACGAACTAGAAATTTTACTGTAGCACTAAATTAAGCACAATTTACAAACAACCTATTTCAAAATAGTTATGAAGGTAATTTATTCATTCATATATACTTTACAAAGTGCAGAAAACAAATGGATTTATGTTATGCAAATTTTCATAACCAAATATTTTATTTTTTATAATTTGAAATAAGATAACTTGACTATATAAATCAAGTAGATATTAAATATAGCATTATTTCAAAGCTGAATACAGAAACTATAAAAGTTTCGTACGAAATTTGACCAGAGAGCTTACGGGAATGCCTTCGCGGGCATTTACGAGTTGCCTAGTCGGACCTTACAGGAGACATGATCGCTTTGTCCAAGCGTTCATATATTCGCCTACTATTGTTCCATTTTGATAAGGTTTCACTGGCAGTGGTGTAGCTGGGGGGGGGGTGTCCTCCCCGGACACACTTTGCTCTTGAGACACGTGCAAAGTTTTTCGACGATTCTTTAATTTTTGTTAACTTAGTAATTTTTATTACTTAATTAATAAATAGTTTTTAACAACTATACTTACAACTAAAATAAACACAGTGTTTAACTTATTTCCCTATAGTCGTTTTGACTTTTTGTAGTATTTTTGGGGTGTATTGAGAGGGGCGGCAAAAGCTCTAGTTACGCCACTGTTCACTGCCCTGACAGCTGTTTCGAAGACCACCTACCAATTTCAAAAAAAAAAAAAAAAAAAAAAAAAGTTAGGACTAAATGACTTCCACCTGCCTTTAGTGAATAAAAGGAGTTTATATATAATATTCTCAATTGTTTGTTTATTAATAAACAAACTTTATATTGACTTTATATTGTATATATTTTATTTATTTATGACTGCCTAAAAGTTAAATGAAGAGAGCGTAAACTCTGTTATACTTTGATAGCGGAGAACAAAAGCCCTAAAAATGTTTATAATTTGAGTATGATTCGTTCTGATGTCTTAAATTACAGACAGCTGTCCTAGGAGAACGGAAAGAAGCAAAATCTACACAAAACCACATCACTGTAGAGTAGGTTAATTCATTTAAATATGAATTATGTATTCTGCTTGTCTTATTGGGGAAAGACATGCAGAAAACATATTTGGTTAATATTATTAAACTAGAAAGTGTTGATAACAGGACCAAAATGAGAGAAAAGCACACTAGTAAAGGCATGGCCATTAAAACGACAGTAGACACAACCGAGATGGGTTTCTCGCAACTAACTGTAAAATTCATCAGAATGACAAGGTGAGGAACACATTATTTTAGAGCTACGGAGTCTTTATGATACGGTCTCATAAATACGTTGCGCCTGACTCTATTATTATTACCTGACACCTCCAGGGAGTGCAAAAACTCATCGAGGGAGGGCACCTACTCTACAGCTCTCTGTTTCCACCACTCAAACCCAACTACAACAAACCTCAACTGCACCAACGCCATCTACCGCCCACCACCACTAGTATTTTTACAGACAATCACCCATACCCACGGCGGGATTCGAACCCACGGCCTTTTGGCTGGAGAGCGGATACGCTAACCTAATAACTTCCCGAGTGGTTAGCGTGTCCACCAGACTTGTCACCAGTTCAGAGTAAGCTGTAGGTTACAAATAATTATAATTCGGTGTGAGACCACCATCCTTTATGGAGACTCTGAACTGACTTTGAAAAGCAACTTATTTGGTCTCTAGAGCAGCACCCTTGAATCTTTAGCGCCCACTCAGGATACTAATGTGTCGTCAGTGGATTAAATGCTAGATGATTCTGGTTGGATTTGATTTTAGACTTTTCGTGAGTGGGATAAATCAGAGGAAATACTTACATACAAAGCAGGCAAAAGATAGCCGTGATGACGAGAGGATAACAAACACCGTAGTAAGCCAGTTGCCTAATACTGGAAAGAAAGACGAAATGAATATTTTAGAGCTATCATTTCTAAAGTTGATGGTGGTGTCCGCTAGAAATGAAAAAATAAAACAGTTTGGAATTAATTTTTAACATGAAAGATTGTAAAAGCATCGCCTTCGAAAAAGCAGAGAAAAATATAATCAGAGAAAAAAAGCCAAGTTTGTTTATATATACACACACACACACACACACATATATATATATATATATATACAGGGTGTTCGGGATAAATTTGACAGTTTCGTAAGGAAAAAGAAAATCTTCTTTGTATCTATTAAATTTAATGAATTGACAAAAAAACATTACAGGCAGAGTTAATTACAATACTATCAACAAGATTTACTCAAAATAACCACCATTAGCATCGATCACAGCTTCAATTCTGCTTCGGAACCTCGAACAAGCTGATGCTACAGTCTCCCTGGGAAGGGCCGCAAAAACTGTTTTAATTTTATCCATTAACTGGGCTTTTGTATTACTGGAAGTGCGATTGGTGTCTTTTTCAACTGCGCCCCATACAAAATAATCCATGGGGTTAAGGTCTGGGGAGTTTGGAGGCCAAACATTTGGACTGGTGAAGTCGTAGAAATTTTCAGACAACCATTTTTGACTTTTTCCAGAGGTGTGGCAAGGGGCCGAATCCTGCTGCCATACATACGGCCTACCATTGGCTACCCTTGTTATCCAGGGCTTGACTACAGTTAGCAACTCCACGAACAAAGCCCGAATTCCAATGCCAGGGTTCTTCAACACCTGTTCCTGCAGATTTGCGAGGAATTCTGCTGTACGAACGCAATCAGATCGTCTGCTAGGGATCTTTCTTCTTGCTACATCCTCGTAGTCACCATTGCAAGTCTCTAGTTCATGCCTGATTGTTTTTACTGTATTCAGGGAGCATTGGGCAGCAGTCGTAATATCCTTATTTTGATGGCGGGCACGAATCATCATGATACAAGTTATTCTCTTCCATGATTCAGGTGGGTTCCAGCTATTCATCCTTTCTGACATCTTGTATATGAATGAAGAAGGGTCCAAACTTTTAAATGAAGAGAAGTGTGTGTTAATACATGTAACTTACGGAAAAATATAATTAATTATAAATATGTGAAATTTATCCTGAACACCCTGTATATATGTTAAAAATACCAAGCAATTTTTACATTATATATATATATATATATATATATATATATATATATTAACAAGTCTCATAAAAAAAAATATTGTTTATTCGTGAAACAATTTAAAATATATTTTCAAGGAACACATCTTTTACTTACCACGAAGATGCAAAAATCTGCATTTCAATTGCTTTCAAATTTTGTATTCGAATAGTACAGAACAGCAGACATTACAAGTTGTAGAATTCCATCCCTGAAGAATCAAAACCCATTCACGTTCTCTGCAGAAACGCGAACAGAGACCTTGTTTCAAAGGATTCATTTGTCTTGACAAATGACAATTATCACATGTGTTTGTTTTTCGTCCCAGAAACTCAACAAAATCGACAGTAGAATCCATATACTCTCCAAAAGTTCGAAAGGGCTAAAAACGGGCCTCGCCTACTCCCTGTGGAGAATAAAAGGCGTTAGTATTTACTTAAATTAAGGGGATATTAGATCCCACACTGTTTTAAAACCCACATTGTTTTAATTAATGTTTATATCGCCGAAATGAAGCCTGTTGGCTCTTTATATTTAAGTTAGTATTTACTTTAAAAAAGGAAAGCCTCTTGTTTTCTTGATTAAAAACAGCAGGAACGCGATGGCAGCACCCTTCATCGGTTACGTTCTGAATTATTTTGCATGGTTGTCTAAAGAAATTTGCATTACAAAAAATATTCAGCTGCTTCACAATGTTACTCGTGTAACTCTGCAAGTAGCAGTAACTGTATGTGTCGTTTGTTGATTGCAATTAGCCGAAACAACTACAGCTCTGAAACGAGCGCTATCATGCTTGTTAAACGTGTGTGTGTGTGTGTGAGTGAGAGAGAGAGAGAGAGAGAGAGGGGGGGGGAGGTTGTCTGCTTTGCAAGATGAAGCATCTGAGCCTCTGTAAGAAAAAAAAAAAAAAGGAAAAAAACACTCACAATAACGCATCCATATGAGACCGATTACTTCACCTTCAGCTGAAAAGCCCTGTTAAAATTTCCTCACATCCTTAACAGATTTCGAAAGGCAGTTCTTTCCAAACCAAAGGGCAAGTGTCGCACCATTCTTGCTGCTGCTGTATTCTGTAGTTTAACATTGTTTCTAATCTGACAAGCGAATGTTTAATAGCTTCCCGTTTTAATACTGTTCCTGAGATAATTGAAATAAAGCGCTCATTTTGTTGCTCTTCACTTCGAATGGAAAGAACACCATCAGCTAGTTAAAGAAAGGAAAGCATGTCACGGTACACGCTTCGATCGATGTACTCCTTCGCTTGATCTAAATATGGAACAAATATTGATTTTATATCAGACGTTTCCTCGGCTTGAGGCAGATATTGCAAAAAATTGAGCAATAACGAACTCTTTGGAAAGGTGGGAAGTTACAACACACAAATGGGTAAGGCGGGGGACAGGAAGAGATAAAGAGAGGTGGATTCGATATCTGGGAAGGTGAAGTCTTCCTTAGCGAACTAAACAAAAATCCATATGATGGAGTGCAGTGCTGCATTTATACATAGAGAACTGTGAGTCCCAAACACGTTTGCTTTCTTTTAAACCACATGTAATTTTATAGTATTATAAATGTCTAATAATAGTAACATGATTTTTTTTTAACATTATGTCTAAATAACGGATACTAATTACATATATTTGTAAAGAAGACTGTTTCGGATTTAAGGCAGAAGCAGCTAGGACTAGAAGGCTGTTGCATTGTCTGTGAATTGTGGGTTTGTGGCCACTTTTCCCCATTTTGCGAGATGAAAAACTCGAGTTCCTGGAGGAAAAGCTGTCACCTGAAGTAAATGAGGAAAAAGCATTGAAAAATAGTTCCTGTAGATGCCAAAAGCTAAAATACAGTCCCTACTTTTTTTAAAAAATTATTTTGTTACACTTGATATAATCCCACTCAATTAAGGCTGTAAACCTATCATACATTTGATACTCGAGTGGGCTAAGAATTAAATCTGGTTCCCTTCTTCAAAACACCAAATATGCCCCACCTTTTTTTTTTTTTTTTTTACTCTCAAGACATTTTAGCCTATAGAGTCAGGTTTCGCACCAGGCCATGAAAACTCTGTGCTACTTAGAAAGAAAGCTGTCATTCATTCAGTATATATTGAGTGGCAGACGACCTTCATAGTGAACACAGTCTACTAAAATAGCATAATCTATCAAGCTGTCGATTTAACAGTCACGGTTCAATGTTTGTAATTCTGAAAACAGAAAGAAAGCTCTTCTGTAGAGACAGGAAAAGATGACAGTAGAAAAAAAGGGGCCTTTTTATGTTGAAGAGATAACATTTGTATTTTTTCTTCTACGGAAAAAGTAAAAAAAAAAAAAAAAATTATCCAAGAATGGCACAACTGAATAATGCGTCAACTTTTTGTGAAGATGCGCGGGTATTGATAATACAGCTACAAAAATATGCACTCAGAGAAAAATCGAAGTGCAACTAGAATTTTGACAACTTCCCACGGAAATTTTCATTCGAAACTTGTTCAGTTTTCGGAAAATGTTCTTAATGGTTTATATTTAATCAAAATTAAATTGATTGTTACATAAGTAAAATAATAATACTATTCATTAGTACGTGTTATTTCCCATCCATCCAATCTTGTTCGTCCGAGACGAGGTGGGTTTCCTAATTTGGAGTTTTGAGCAATTAATGCAGACTTGCCGCTCCTCCGCTGCATCCCCTCAAGGGAAATATTTATGCCAATAGATATGTGTTCATGGGACAGATTTCGCTGCTTGGGGAGACGAAAAACCCGAGTTTCCGGGAGAAAACTTCTACCTTCGTACGAGACTGACTAACCTACCCTTAACTGGAAAGCCCTGATAACGGTTCTTATCACCATAGACGGGATTCGAACCCTATGTTTGCAACCAAAGGGTTTGAAAGACTTGTATTTCTCGGTTGGTTTCCATCAAAACCAACTGAGATATGGAGATTCTGAAATACGTATTTTAATCTACGCCAAAACGATGCTAACATTCGGATCTTGACCATATTTTGTTCGACGTTCACTATCCTAATGTTTCGTTTCGTAGTAACAATTCCAACGAACTTTAAACGAGACAAAAGAGAAAGCAGGGCAATGCAGCAAGTTAACACGTAGCCTATACCGAATCGCAGCTATTAGCATACAACAAACAGAGTAATTAGGCGTTAATAGATCACCTAGTGACGTAACGTAAAAATATCTACCCCATCCCCAAAATAATAAGTTATACGCAGGTCAAGAAAACTGTTTTTTTCGCGAAAGGACCAAGTTCTTTGTGTGTATGTTAAGTTCACATCGACATTCGCCCTTGCATTTCGCTTTGTTTCTCAGTTTGTACACAGCAGCGCCACTATAGCTGACGATTTTTTTTTTCTTTGTGGAATTTAGTATTTGCGATCGTTGTCAGTTTGCTGGGTCATTTCAATTTTATTTACATTCGAATAAATTTCAGATCTTAAACTGTACAAAATGATAAATTACATCTCACAGTACTGTGTCAAATCTGAAATGAGTTGAGCATGCAAGAAGCGCGCAGCTCTGTGATGATGATGATGAATGGTATGTCACACTACAAGAGTAGCGTAGTGCGGTTGCGATAAAATATTACAGAAATTCAAATTCTCTAACTTTTCTTCTTTCTTAAATGAGAATTCCACAACTACAGAAGTTTGGAAACCTAGCACACATCAGTATTGTTCTCAGTTAAGGCTAGATTAACTGGTAATCCTGCTCCAGAAACCAAGCTCACTTTTTCAAGCCACTGAAGTCTCCATTTGACAAGTGCTTCACACATACACAAACAAGGTAATGAAAATCTTCCTCAACGTAAGGAACACCTTCATAGAACAATTGATAAATTACGACGCCCTTCTCAAACCAGGATCTTTCTTATTAAGAGAATGATCGTGATTCGATTTTCATCTTAGTAAGAAAGTAATATTTATAACTACTTTTCAGCAAAAGGTAACTTAGCAGAAAGGACATTGCAGTAAACTTACATGTTGCTACACCGAATGGACAAGGAATTTAGTAGGATGCATACAGTAGAAGCAAGATTCTACCTTCCATAATAGATTTTGTTATCATTAAAAATATACAAACCGACTTGACAACACATGCAGTTTAAAGGGCAAGTACGTCGCCTGTTTGCATTAATCAAAAACAACAAACTGCTTACACATTCTCAGTTATCCATATCACTCTGGGTTTCAACTCTCATCCAATTCAAAGTGCTTTTTTCTTGTCTGTGTGTCCCTTATTGCAACAGTCCAGTTACAATTTATTCAAACGTTTTTAAGGAATATATTTATTCATTCCTGGTTTCAAGATATTCATAACTTTTCCAACTGTGAAATATGGATGTTTTTTTTTAAGAAGTCTGTTGGTGATGTGGAAGTGATTGAGAGGATTAAGAGGTGGGTAACTAAGATAGTTTTGGTCCTGTGGAATGTTTCCTATGAAGAGAAATTGAAGATTTGTAGGTTACAAAAATTGGCAAACAGAAGGAAGAGAGGTGACATGACAGAAACATTAAAGTTACTGAATAGGTTTTATAGAATGGAAGTGGGAGAAATTCCTTACATAGCAGGTGGGGGTAGAAGAAGCGTCATCATTGGAAGAACTGAATAAAGTTAGAGTTCCTCCAAATAGATGTCTAGATTTTTTGTTACTGAGGTGGTGAATGAGAGGAATGGATTCCCTGCGGTGGTTGTTAGTTCTTCGTCTGTGAATCAGTTTAAGGAGAGTATGATGAAATTCTGGTTGGATTATGGATGGCATGATAGGTATATTGTGAACTATGCTATGGGCTTCCAGCGATGAGTCTTTGGACTACATAGGGATATTCTTTAACAATAATAATATAATTTGTAAAATAAAATAAAATAAAATAAAATGAATTCGGCCCATTTGGCCGAATTTGACAAAACCTTTAGCCCTACTGACATTTTTGTGTGTCTCATTTTCGAACTAATCAACCATTTCGGAGGCTCTAAAATTTCAGTATCTTTAAGCTAATAACTGATTCGTTAATACTAATCCCGAAACAGTTTCTCCATTTACAATATGTTTGATATATTGTTTCAAAAATTTGTGTAATTCATCGAAAAATCTGTTGCAAAAATCCAAAAACAAACAACAGAAATAGTTTGTTTTTTCCTTAAGAAAGAAACAACATCAGAGCAGGTAAGATTGTCGATAACTGTTTAACTTCTTTCATTACTTACTTTTAAGTAAGTAATTTTTATTACTTGCTTAAGTACGATTTTCTAAGTAATTATGAGTACGATAGCACTTATAAAAATAAGTAATCGTACTTTTCCTCTTCGTGCCTCGAGGCATATAAGGCCGGGATCCACTTTTCCAGGTACGTCTGTCCTGAGACACCAGTTTGGTTCTCTCCTGTTCTTTCAGCCATACAGTCTTGTTTCCTTTTCTATTATTGTATTCTCTTCTAAGTTAATTTAGGCCTTCCCCTTTTCTGTTTTTCCTCTAGGATTCATGTCAAAGCCACCTTAGGAATCTCTGTTCTGTCCATTCTCAGTAATCTCCATTTTTTATTTCATCGGTGATGCTTTTTTTTTTTTTTTTTTTGCACAGTCAGTTTATAAATAAGTCATCATTTGTTATACGTTGGGACCACAATATTTTTAATATTTTACGCAGACATTTGGTTTGAAATCTACTTAATTTAGCTTCCTGTTTTTTGATCAGCTGCCATGTCTCTGATCCATATAATAGTACGCCTTAACATTGCTACTGATGATCTTTATTCTAGTTTAAGTTAAGGGATATTATATCCCATATTGTTATAATTTCCCATTTTATTATATCCCATAATATATAACTAGTAATCTTTATTCTAGTTTTATTATGATATCTGGATTCTTTCCCTATATTATTTAATTTTCGGAAAGCAGTATTAGCTTTTGTCAGTATTTCCATTATATCGCTGTCAGTTCTACCCTTCAGTATCTACATTTCTACCATGTATGTAAAATTCTTAACTTCTGCAGTATGCTGATTAGTTTTGATCTCTTTGTGGCATTTACTGTTTAGTTTAAGCACTTTTGTTTTAGTCATATTTATTTTAAGACAACCATTTCAGTTTGTTTGTATATCATTGTATTTTAATGCTATCAAAACGATGTCATCAGCATAATCTAGATCTTCTAACTGCGACATAGAATTCTATTTAATTCCTCTTCTTGCACTTCTAACTTTTCTCATAATCCAATCGATTACCATATTAAACAATAACCCAGACATTACACCAGATCTTATCTCAAACCCATTCGGGTGTTGTTTGCTCTGCAATAACACAACTTTTACTTCTCGTATATATATTTTTGATTATTCTTATATATTTGTCTGGAATTACACAACTTTTAACAATTAACCATAATGCTTCTCTGTCAATACTGTCGAATGCTTTGGCAAAACTTATGTCTGATCTTAATATGTCCCATCTTAAGCTGTATATACAAAAATATCATTTCACATCTGTGCAAATGTCCGAGTATAATATTTGCAGTATAAATTCATATGGATTATGTTGCACAAATTAATCTTGTAATTGTTATGCTTGATACATATACATGCACTTGAAATATAGCTACTGTTTAAGCAACACAAGGAAATACAAAAAAAAAAAAAAAAACTTATTATAAACTAAGTAGCATTAAAAGAATGATAAAAATATTACCGTATATTATCAGTACAGAATTTAACAATATATAAACAGATTTTAATTAATATAAAAGACAGAAAAAAGCGAAATAAATGAAATATTATAGTAAATAATTTACTACACTTATGAATAAAATATTAAAAATACAACTGGTGGTTGTATTTTTAATATTTAAAAATATCAAGTCATGGTCCGTGCTACAAATCAACCCCATAAGTCCATAAGTGAAATAAAATAGATTTTCTAAACAAAAAATTAAATAAAAACATCTTCAATGATATGGCTGTGTTGTATACATATCTCGTCTGATAATCATTATTTTTAGCTACTTAACAATTTTAATCGCTCCTCGTATTCTGAATATCAGTTAAATATATCTCCCATTTCAATTTGTAACCTAAATAAGCAAAGTCTTATACTGATTGTAATCATGTCCGCGAAGTCTTATATTGATTACAAAAACCTAAAAGACCGTTCCATACGTGTTGTTTGATTATTGAATTCTTTCAGTGTAATATGTACTTGGTTATCAGTCCCTTGTTTGCACTGGAAGGAGGATCCGTTAATCTATATCTGAAATATTATATACATAGAACATTACCTGTCTTATCTGTTTACGCATGTAAAATACCTGATTCTATTTATCTATCAATTTAATTGCATCATTTCGGATAATCAGAAATCTCTAGTGATACACCCAAGGATAAAAGTCTGTTCAATTTAGTGATATAAGCGTAGTAGGCTTAAACCACCACTAATTTAATGATGATCCTGTACTTGAAAGGAAGCCTTCGTGAAGTAATATGGTAAAGAAAGAATTACAATTTGATGCATTTTGAAAAGTTCTCGAATAATAACCATTGAGAAGGGCAAAATAATAAGAGGGAAAAAAAACCCCGTCACGAAATTGTTTTGGTAACATGTAGTATTAACCTAAACATCAGAATTTAGCTTTTAAGTGATGTCAAATGCTGCCATGAATGTATAAAAATTATTCCTGCCTGCTAAAACAAATCTAAAAGGCATTTCGATTTATGCGCTATTTTTTTTTCTCTCATGTAGACAACATATACAGATGTAATTGTATTTTAGTGTATGCTTTGTCTTTATTTTGCGTAGATCGTAACCAATATTTCTTGGATGAAGACTGTTTGATTATGTCATTAATATAAAAAGGAATCAAAAACCATATCGGAGGAGAGGAATGCTGTCGAGGTTTGTGCACTACCATCCGTTTTTCTTTCTCTCTCTTGTTTCGCATGAACCTAAATAAAAGTTAGATTGCATATCTCGAACAAGAGTTCGAGATATGCAATCAGTAATATATATATATATATATATATATATATATATATATATATATATATATAAAACCTGAGAAACATCTCAAAATAATATCATCAGAATTCATTTCTGTGATAAATGACATTAATCAGTTCATCTCTTGCTCCTAACGATTCGAAACTAATTATTTGCTAAATGCTTAAGTCAAGTTGTTAAATATGGGCTAACAAAACTTCTGTAATGTTTTATTTATTTTTTTAATTTAATTTAATTTTATTTTTTTCCCTGGCCACTTTTCTGCACCGCACAAGAGAAGCGTGGACTAATACTTGGTATTTACGGCTCAGCTGGGGATAATGCCCTACACTTCGTAGGGATGTCATTTTGCTAATTGCTATTCGATCCTTTTCTTTTAAGAATTTGGATACAATAAATAAATAAATCAGTGAAGTCGGACGGAATTCTACAGCTTCTCCCCAAGATGGATTCAACTACTTCTGCTTATTACACGTTCCAAGATGGTGACGTTTTCATAGACAAACTGTTTTTTATTGCCAGGAAATAAGAATTCTCAACTGTAAAATGCTGATGATTAATTTTATAAGTGGAGAACTGTGTAGTTGTTTTATTGTTTTTTAAAATAAGATGTGCATTTGTTTTAATTATACGCTATGTAGCGATGCATCATAAACTATCACTTTCGCATTGCTTGATCTTTCTGAAAAAAAAAGTGAAGGTGAATAATGAGACTGTTTCACTTCAGCGAACAGGCCATGTCCTACTTGCCTTATTTTCTCTTATTGGTTAACACGACGTGGGTTGGCAGTCATCCAAAATCGAACAATACAAGTTGGAAAGATTGGAATACTGCGGGAAATGATATTAGTATTACAAAAGAACAGATACGTAATGAATACGAAAGTTTAGAGGTACATTAATAACGCTTTTAATGTTTTCGCTTTTAAAAGAGGGGAAAAAAACTTCTTCCTACTAAAAGCATCTACCCAGTAGCAAAATTATGAAGATGAAAAATATTCTCAAACATGTTTATTCGAAGTATCACTTTGGTTGCTGCGATCATCTTGTGAAGGCAGTCTGATTGTTTCTAACTCATAACAACCTCTTAAATTCGAATAGTAAAATCAGCCTGAAGAATTACAAAAAGACTTCAATCTAATATTGAAGAAAGGTAAAAGTGAAACAAAAACATTTTGTGGGGAGATAATTATTTATAAATTTATGGTTATTTCTAACAAATCGATATATTCATAATTTCCTTGTTTAAATTTTTGCAAAGATCTAAATATAAACAGCGAGCCTGTGTAGCTTAGTGGATGTGGCATTTGCATACCACGGCGCTTGTCCGCACGAAGGAAGACTTGGTTTCGAGTCTAGTCGGCGACTACAGGAAATTTTTCTAAGCCTTTTTTCGACCGGTTCCCGAGTTAGTCGATCTCTGGCACGGGAGAGCGGGTTTTTCGTCCAGTAAACTCAAGAAAATCGACCGTAGAACCCACATTATTTCAGACATTAAATACGAGTGTGAGGGTTAGGGACCACGAGATGGCGGCACTTGTAGAGCCGTCTCTCTTCACCGCGTGCCGCTTAATTAGTGATAGCCTTGGGCCAGCTATCTCTGATTGGGTACCAGTGTTGAACTGCCCACTCAGTCTCCAAAAAGTTGGATAGGGCTAAAAACGGCCTCGCCTAGTCCCTGTATATACGGGAATAAAAAGGCGTTAGCTCATTTTTTTTAATATTTTTTCTAAATATAAACATTCCATCTCTTTATTAATTACCTTTTTTTTTTTCGCTCATTCATGTTTCATCAACTATTTCTATTAATATCTAATCTCCCCACTTCAATTTTAACCATAACCAAGTTAAAGATTTATCTTCGATTACCGAGATTCATTGAACTTGTTATCGACAACGTAAAATACGTCTCAGGAAATTCCTCCTCCTAAGTTCATTATGTAGTTAATTACAGGAACCGCTTTCAAATTTGTAAAATGTTTTTTCTTCTTAATAAATATTCATTTGTAATGAAACGGATGCATAGTTGTAATTAAAAGCTAATTTACTTTCTTTATTTTTCGATATGCAGCATAAATATGAACTGAAAAATATAAGCGTTAAGATTCCACCAAGTAACTTTGTTAAAATACTTTTGCGTTTATATTACGGCATCTTTGACGAGTTCACTCCGTATGTAACGCTAAAAAGTATTTTAAAAATTGTAATAAGAAACCCAAAAACTACATAAAGAGAAAAAAAAAAATTCCACTTAGGCGGTGAAACCACCTATGCATTTTTCGGGGAAGTTTTTGGTCAAAATTGGTAAAAAGAAAATTTTTTCGCATATGATACCAGATGGCACCGCATGTCTGATAGCTAAGTTTCTGGTTAGAGATATGAAACCACGTGTTAATCTCTGTCAAAAATACTTAACTATTTCAAGTGTCATTTATTGCAGTATTATTATTATTATTATTATTATTATTATTATTGGAAAGTAAAATTATTTTTCTTTTAATGTATGAAATTTCTTTACAAAATTTGTAAATTGAAGAATATATTTATTGATAGACAATTCAAAAAAGTGTCTCCATTTTTGTATTTCTCTGGTCAAAGTAAATTTGATTTTTTTTAATTAGTTTTGTTTATGATACGCAGTTACAAACGAAGGTTACACTATTTAGCGTTTCCTGTCTTACCTTCATTTACTACATCAGCCTAGCCCATGTTAAAGGTTATTCCAAAGAAACAGAAACAGATCAATGAAAAGGACAAACGGGTCAGCTGAGTGAATTTAAGTTGAATAAAGCTAGCCAAACGGCGTATGCAACCTGAGGAATGCCTTCTTCCAAATTTATTCCAGAAGCACAAAAATACTCAACATGAAGTATTTAAAATTTTTCGGATAGTTATATTTTACTATCCGTGATAGGAAGTTTCTCCATGATAGTTAAATTATTAAGGGATAGTTAAGTGTATGGAATCATGGGAATGACCTCTTTTGACCCTGAAGATCTGCTGGTTAGCTTTAATTCATATTTACAGAAATGTGGATAATCTTGTTGAATATTTAATAGAAAAAAGTTGGGATTTCGGTATACCTGTTTTTAGACCCTTTTCTGGCATGGGTTTTGCCTGGTCGATGCCTTTTTAAAATTAAATTACTGTTAAATCAATGATTGACTTCGGCTTTACAGTATTAAAGTCGATTCAGCAATAATTGCGATATTTTGCGTTTTAAATCACTCAATTTTTACATGATGTTTCTTCATGGCCCAATGCTTTTGTCTATTAATCTGTGTAATACTGTACGTGGCATAGCACATTCACGTGTGTTATGTTATCTTCTGCTAAGTGGCGACATCTTCTGGACAATAATTGTAAAGTTTTTGTTCTAGAAGTTTCTTGATATTCTCGGATTGACTTAACATGATCTTTCGACATAAAATACTCTACCGTGCAGGGCCATCATAACTCACTAACGCAGCAAATTTCGAGGGAGGTAAATATTTAAACTCTTGAAATTAATAATTGGATATATTTTATTATTTCTTATTTTAACATTCAAAAAGGTAATTATACTATACAGTAGCGCATACACAAAGCATAGCGTAGCTAGGTTTTTGCACGCTTAGCAAATTCTTAGCTACATGCCTTTTTATTTATTGTAACAGTTTCGATATTGCTAAAATATCCTCTCACTGGTGCTCTTTAAAATTTTCCCCAATGCCATAGTTTTCTTCATGCCGCGTAAGCTGTAGCAGTCATTCACGCAACAATAAACAAAATTATACAATGGGAAAAGCAGTTTAAAAGGGACAATTTAGTAAATCAAAAATAAAATTAATACAGGGTGATCAAAATTAAGTATTCCTGTTTAAGGCTTTGTGAAGCGCTACCCAGAATCAAATGCTACGAAACTTTGCAGGAATACATTGTGTACCATGTGGAAACGATATCTGGGGGGGTGGGGGGGGAGTTCCGAAATTCACCACCGGGTGTGCTGTAAACACCAAATGCATAGAATTTACTTATCTTATCACCCAACTCGGCAGGTTCCAGAAAGGTTTAACACGTTCATTGCCAAGCTGAAAATTGGAATTTCGTGTGGTGGCCAAATTTTTTTAATTTTTTTATTTAGTTAGCGAGGTCCACGCGATAACGCGTGATCGGCCGCCCGGTGAGAGCTCGCAGCACGCGATATCGCGTGGTTGGCAATGAACGTGTTAAACATAGGGTCACGAGACTTTTTCCCTTCATTCTGGTTGTTAATACCGTCTACAGTGTTGGCACTAACCTTGTTCCAACGTGCTTTGCTCGTGAAGGTGTATTACCTAAACAACTGCAACGCTGTTGCTGCACTCCGCGAATTTTGTCCCCTGAATAAATGTCGACGAGGTCCACTATTTCCATGCATTCTGCGACGAATGATTAGTCGTTTTGATGAAACGGGATCGTTGGGAGTTAGATCTGGCAGAGGTCGCAAACCAACCAGTTTGCGACCTGCCATTGTGGAGCAGGCCATGAATAATATCCCTGCAGTGCACGTGCTGTATCAAACACATGGATGTCCCTTGCACACACCTGTCTGGGAAATATCGCGATATGATAAACAATCCGCACAGGAGGTTCTCAGAGAACTATTCAAAGCCAGAGTGATCAGCCATGCATTTCCCACTGCATGCCGCCCCGTTAATCTGATGCGACTACCTGTGACTTCTAGCTTTGGGGATTTCTCAAAATCATGATTTATCGGGATCATCCTGATAACTCGCCAGTGCTGAAAGACAGCATAACGCAGCATGTGCGCAACATCAGTCCCGACCAGCTGCGTTCTACCGTTGAACATACTGTGCTAAGGATGCAGATTGTGGCATAGGTAGAAGGGGACTGCCCGTGAATGCATAATAGAAGGGAATAAACATGTGTTATTTAAGCTTGTGTCGCTTTTCTCCTCCTTACACACACACACACACACACACACACACACAAAATTACTACATCTATACATTCGGTACGTCGTACAGGGTCCCTGGCGGTGATTTTTGGAATTTTTTTCTCAGATATCGCTTCTGCCTGACACACAATGTATGCAAAGGTTTTGCAACATCTTGATCACTGGGTGACACTGCAGAAGGCCTTAAACTTGGGATTCTTTAATTTTGATAGCCCTCTATTTGCACCTGAAGGTAACGAAAATATTTTTCTTGAAAATATGTTATAAATCGTTATATGGATAAGCATAACTTTTTATATCAAACTTGCTAAAAATCTGGAGCTAACGCGAATCCATCGAAAGATTGTAAACATATCACCCATGTAGTACTGTGGGCGCGATAAAGGTCGGATAATAAGGAAATCCAACTCTAGAGACTAAACTTGGACCTTTTCAAACCGCTTCAGGAGGTGATTACATGAAATTCCTGTACTACAAACATCCATACCACACTCACAGTATGTTAGTTGGAAAACGGTATGCTATGTACTCGCCAGAATAGGCTGGGTTCTGATAGGCGACGCTTTCCCTATCTTTCATTTTCAATAAATAATCTAGTATTTTTGTTGTTATTGTGTTTTTCCATTTCTGGAGGAGATCATTATCTATTCTAGAAATTGATGTTCTGAGGAATCGTTTCTTCTTCTTTTTCAAGTACTGTATTCCATTTCTGTTGGTCCCTCATCCCACTCACGAAAAGTTGTAAAACCTAATTCAAGTAGGATCATGTAACATTTAACCCACTGACGACACAAACCCAGACATTGGTATCAAGGGTGCACTAAAGTTAAGATTCAAGAGAGCCGCTCTTGAGGCCAGAGAAGATTTTTTTTTTTACTTTAATATATACAGTTATTATATATTTATTTTTTACATAATAGTAAATACATAATATACAGTTGAGTAAATTAAATTTCATTCTTGGTTTTGGAACCTTTTTTTTTTTTCTCTCTGTGCAGGACATGTTTCATCAACTATTTCATATTTAAGCTGTTCACTTTAACCCTTGAGACTTATAAATATTTATTCTTTTTTTTTTTTTTTTTAATTATCAAGGATTCATTAAGAACATGCTATAGGAAAAAAGACGTAAAATACGTAGTTAAGTGCAGTAATTGTTTTCATGCTTTTAAAATGTTTTTATTCATTTATACTGCAATCGATGCGTTGTACTTGAAAAAAAACAAGTTCTATATTTTTTCCGTACTCTTGCAACAAATATATACTGAAAAATGTAAAGAGTAAGCATTATTCCATAAATGTAAACGCAAAAAAAAAAAAAAATAAGAAGAAGAAGAAAACTGATACTCAGATTATATAAAAAGGCAAAAACTCCGCTTAAGGCGGTGGAATTACTCATTTATGCGTTTTCCCGTGGAGATTTTAAGTCCAAATTGGAAAGAGAAAATGTTTTTGATGTATGATATTAGATGGCACCACATGTTGAATAATTAAATTATTTCTAGTTAGTGAAAAGAAACTGCGAGCATTTTTCATCTCTAGCAAAAATATTTGATTATTTCGAGGGTAATTTTTTTTACATAATTTTTTTTACATAATAAAATTTCGAAAAAGTTCCAAAGGTTTCAAAATGAAACATTATCCATTAATAGATCAGTATATATTTTTTCTTTTCGTATTTCTTAAGTCAAAGTAAATTTTATTCTCTTTATTTATTATTTTATTCATAATACAATTTCCATACTTACTAATTAATTACAAACAAAGTTTCGCCATTTAGCATTTCGTGTGTCACCTGCATTTACTACAACAACCTAGCTATAGTTTATGGTTATTCCACAGAATACAAATGGATCAATAAAGCGGTTAGCTCAGTGAATCTCAGCAGCCAAAGGACGTATCCAGAAAAGAAGATGCCTTCTAAGCAGTGGCGGCCGGTGAAAATTTAGGGGTGCTGCATATATATATATACCTTTTTTTCTTACTCAGTAACGAATTTATTAATAAATAAATTTACATATTAAAAATTGCTTTATTAAAAATATTTCATCCTCACCACGAACAAACACCAATAATAAAAGTTTCGTATCAATAGCAATGACAAGCGCAAACGAATATCGGCGTTAGATCGCAGTGCATTTGTTTCGTGTAACCATAACTGAAAAAAAAAAAAATTCTTTTCATATTTTCAACAGTGACACTCGTCATAATTCAGCCTTGTATCTATAATAAATAAATAATCATATGTTATTTTAACAAAATAAAATAAGATTTACAAAAAATAGTTCACCACGAACACGCACCAATAATAAAAGTTTCGTATCTCACAGAAATAACGCGCGCAAGCTTATGATGCACTGCCCAAGCGCCAGTGTATCTAATGACGTAACGTGCAATGACAAGCCAAACGAATATCGGCGTTAGATCGCAGTGCATTTGTTTCGTAATCTAAAGCGTTAATCGAATAATTCCAATTATTAACTATTCAATCAATGTCAAAAACATAAGCTGTAACCTTTAACGCGTTGTATTGCATTTATATAATGTTGTAAGCATTGTGATTATTTATAAACACAAACAAAATTAAAATTTTCCATTTTTTGCTGCAGTGTCGCAGTGCTTATGTACGGGCCGCTACTGCTTCTAAGTTTATTCCCGAAGCACAAAATTATCTGTATTTTATTTTTATAGTCCATATTAGGTTTTTTTTTTTTTTTTTTTTTAAAGTAAGCATTTCCCAAGTAAGCAAACAGACTGATTTGTCTGTTTGCTTACTTGGGAAATGGAGTAAAAAAAAACCAGGTTTATATTTAAAATAACTTGGTATCTTTAACATATATTATACCCAAGGTAAAAAACTTTCTATATCCTTCTCTCATCCTGAGAGTTTTATTTAATAAGGTCAAAGCACCTTATGGTAACTTATGTTGGTAAAATATTTATAAGCTCTGTATTACTTAAAACTTAGTATTTCTTAGCCTGGCTCCCACTGATGAGACCTCATTAAAGGTCGAAACCGGTCTGGATAGTGCCCCTTAATACAAAGCATCATACATCTCCTCCAGGAGATGTGCTTTGCATTAAGGGTAAATATTAAGAATAGTGATCAGAGCTTATTCTACCTTTACCACGAGTTGCCTTGGACTTGCACTACGTGCAGGGTCAGCTACACTTGCAACACTTGCAGGCGCAAACTTGACTGACTTGTCTGTTTGCTTACTTGGGAAATGGAGTAAAAAAAAAAAAAACCAGGTTTATATTTAAAATAACTTGGTATCTTTAATATATATATATATATAGCGGGTGTGTCTTCAAGACACAAGCTGTGCTCGGGTACATGTATACCTGCCTTTTATTAGTGATTTTAGGTTTCACTGGCCCGACAGCTAACTGTTGTTTCTTATCGGAGACCAGGAAGAAAGCTTAAGAGGGCAAAAACTCTGTGTGTCATAGCAATCCTATGTTAGAGAGTTGTATTTTTCATCAGTGAATTCTCGGTCGGTGAGTTAAATATAGAGTCTAAAAGGATTCATAACAGCAATGTAAATTAATAGGAAATATTATAAATCCATCCTTATTTCAGGGCTGAATGTACACAAACTTAGAAAATGTATAGAACATTACAATTAATCATCGACCGAGAATCGGTTTATGAAAAATCCAACTCGCTGACGTAGAACTGCTATAGTATTAAACAGAGGGCGTTTACCCTATTTCGGTTTCTACCTCATGCCTGAGGAAAGCCAACACTTATAAATGTCAGGCTACTTAAACCTAAAACCACTAATGAAAGGCGAGTATACAGGCTCCGAAGAATAGTTTTCGTGTCTTAGGTAGCGAAACCAAGGCAAATTCGATGCCAAGGTTGTATTCTCATAAGCTCTCTGGTCTAATATCGAAACTGTCTAAGTTTCCCCACATTCGGATACGAAATAAGGATGGATTTATAATATACCTATTTCTATTATTGTGTATGATGGTATTGGAGTAGTGAATCAAAAACGAATGCACTGACCACTGCTTTCATGAAGGTTGGTCTCAATTCTGGCGTGGCGTGGAACAGAAATCAGCTGAATGCTCCTTTTTTTTTTAATTATTTTTTCTTTAAAATTTAATAATTATCTTTTTAGGTGTTTTACAGTATTCATATCCAGCAATGATTACGATAGTTTGTATTTTGTGATCACGCAGCTTTTACCGAATGTTTCACTGTACTCCAAAGCTTTTAATACGTGTAATGCTGCACCCACAAATTATGTTATGCTTATGTTGTGAGCTGTTGATAAGTGGCGACATCTTCTGGAAAATTATTTTAAAGTTACTAATATTTTCTAGAATTACTTAACATGATATATCTACAGGGGCGAATGCCTGTCTTGAAATTCATGCTTGCTTTTGTTATCATTGAGGGAGTGAGAGGCGTGATTGAAGTCTGATTAACGGAATAATGAATTACTGACCATTCAAAACTATATATTTAGAAATTAATGTACATTTAATCGTACAAATACAACATCTATTTTACAAATGATATTCTATCTTTTTCAATTTAGCTACTTGAATACAAATTCTACCCTACGGTTCTTCTTTATGAACTGGTCAATAACATCGTCATAAAAAGTTGGTTGTAACTTAATTTTCACAAGCAACACGCACACTTGTGAAGGCTGGCTGAAACTCACCGGCTAGAGCTACTTTGACTGCGTATGGCCTGTGTTTAAGACGACCTGAAGGGAGTGGAAAACGGCTATGCGAAATCACAGTGCTGTAGCGAGGACCTGGAAGCTCACACAACCGAGCAAGCCAAGGTGGCTTTGACTAGATGAACAAGCATCGGCCTTCGATACCGAACGCAAAGCTCAATTATTGCCGCGCAAGCTTAAGACGTCTTCTGTCTACAAAAATAAAAATCTAAATGGAATGCTTATAAATGCATGCATTTATTAACAAATAAATATTACTTCTTTCTCATGTAATGAGCTTGCGCAGCAAGCATGGAGAATTCGCCCCTGTATTTCTACATAAGATACTCTACCGAAGTATCTTATGTAGAGTACAGTATTTTCTTTAGAAATAAAAGAAACAGTTTTTCATTATGAATGTTGATATGCCTCTGAATCACGTGCGATTTCTATTTCTTTGGTAATACAACACACACTAAAAAAAAGAAAGTATTTTACTAATTATGCTGTTATATGAACACCCAAAAAAGAATACATAAAGGAATTATTTTTCTCAAAGTTGTATTCACTTTCGCTAAGGAGTTTTCCGCAGGAATGAATTTGCTTTATGGGCTAATTATGTTAAAATCCAAATGTCAAATACGTTAGAGACGTGTATTTAAATCCGGCTTTGTAAAAGGGATCTGTGAATGATGATATTAAAAATTACGACGATAAAAACTCATTTGTCACCTTAAATGTGGCAATTAAATGTGATGTTAATTAAATTAGCATGTTTAAGAATATAACTGTATTTTTAAGTACAGGTTTGGGTTTAATAAGCAGGTGTCTCCAACAAATATCAGCCGGGGGGCCCGAAGAATCACGATCTACCTTCGTAGAGTTTGCTTGCTAACCTCTTCTAGCAACACTGATTAGTTGATAGTGGGATCGGAATTCCTTTCGCATAAACGTTCCAGGAGCAATGCAAATTAATTTGTTGTATTCCCCATGCGAGAAATTTATGCTTCATATCCGTCTGCTGCTTCCAACCTGCTAAAATTAATTATTTCTTCCTCCGTCTCTTTTGTTGCGTGCACAGCAGGACGAGACCTGCTCTAGGATTTTACAGTCTACTCGCAGCCTTCTGAATCTAAGAAAAAAAACATCCTTCCCGGAGAAAACGATTTCTTTTTCCTATTCCTGTTTCGTCATTTTCTTTTAGTGGCGCACCAGAAATAACGCGATATCGAAAGAAAACGCTTTCCAACTTCGATTCAGCCGAACGATGACGCGAATGATGAGAAGTGTCGCAGCAGAATTTAAATTTCTACGGGAGATTTCCTTCCCTCATTCCTTGCCGTGATTTGTTCGAGGTAGACGTGTTATCTTTAGAGTTAAGGTGTCTTGTGTGAATGAACAGACAGCATTTTCCTGCTTCTCTTTCTCTGTGGCTAATTGGAAGCAGAGGAATAAATGCACAGACAATGAACAAAACTGGAGCGTGCAGCCATCGTTCACTCATTTATTCATTCGCGAGGATGCTTAAAACAACGCTCATGAATTATTTAAACTTTCAGGAGACTTTGAACTTCGCCAAAAATATTGCAATTAACTGGATAGAATCGGAAGACTAAGTGAGTTCAGTAATCAAAGCAGTGTCGCTCATTCATTTCAGCTGAAAAACAGGAAACAAGGCAAAGCATCTTTAATCTCGAGATACCCACGCTATTAGTGACAGAACCAATCCTGAGGAAATGAGAAAAACTTTACATTGCGGGTGAAGGAGAGCAAAATCATATGAGATTAACAACAAATAATATTTCGGTGGGGATCTTTGGTTGTTTAATCCCCTCCCCTCTGATACGGAAATGGTAGGTTAGGAACGGGTGGGTTTTCACAAATTCCTCTCGAAATTTTGAAAATATGAACACTAGTTACAAACATAACACACTCGTCTCTTAACCTTTGTTTGTCGCAATCTACGCAACCCACTGACCAATCTCTCTTTAAGTGAGGGTGCTTATAATTTTCCGATGTGCTCATTTCATGAGAGGTCAATGTTCATGTAACCTATTCGAAGATATACTAATACACACGCTTTCGTTTAATACGAAGGAATAAATCACAAATTGCCGTACCAACTCAAATGACAATTTGAGTTGGTACGGCAGCAAACAAACAATGCGAAGGTTTCCATTTATTGTGAAACATGCGACAGTTGAGAAATACTCTGTGAAAATTCCTTTATGTACTAAAATAGTTGCAGCCTCTGTAATCATTTAGTAACAGACATTTATACGTCAACCTTGACCTCACGTGCAGTGGATTATGCTCAGTGGTGCGACCACTTTGGCCTTGTACCTTTTGAGCACTACGGCACTCCTGTGAGCAGCAGCCGTCTGTCGAAAGAAAAGTAGATGAATACGTTTAGCTGTGTGATAAGTTTAGCGTAGCTCGCCAATGGTGATTGAACCTTGACGTAACCGTACGATTTCAGTGTTGTCACCTACCGATAACGGGCGAAGATTAGTAATCGGCACATGCACAATGACTGGCAACTTTTTAATAGAAGAATTCGGTAATACGAAGTTTCTCTACAGATGGTAAGAGTGCACGCACACAGGCCCCAATTATACGAAAATTATTTCCTGAAAACCTCTTGCGCTGCGAGCATCCAACACAAACGATGCCAGTGGCGGTGTTATTCGGAATGAATTACAGAAAATTACTTCCTTTCGTCATTTGCACTACAGGCATACCAGAAAGCAGTTTAGTTTTAAAAATATTTAAAGCGGATAGCCAATGAATTTCTAGTCATATTTTGAAATTGAAAAAAAAAACTTCTCCGCATTCCATTTTATCCATCTATATGTACACTATTTCTGAAGGAAAACACCGGCGCAATTTAATAGACACCTTTCCGAAACATAAATTTTGACTTATTTCCAGATACACTGTATCAAAATGGTGAGCTACATGTACATTTGATTGATTTTTATTCCTAGTAACAACCATATAGCAGAAGGTGTAGAAAACGTTGTGATTTTCGATCTGCAAAATGCCACATCGATTTAAACACATTTTGTGAAGTATGTTTACTTATAAACTACCTTCAACTGAAGGTGGTTTTTGCCAAGTCACTGTAACTTACGCATTTCTTCTCGAAAAGCAGCCAAACCGGTCTGAGAACACGGGCACATGCAATTAACAGAGAAAATACACGAAATAATTTTGTATTTTAATTGAATAGTTAACGACGATACCCTTTGGTCACAAGGACCTGAATTCGAAACTCATTTAGGACTAAGAACTTTATTAAGGTCTTTTGAACTAAAGACGAATTAGTCTTTTATAAGGAGATAGTACGGATGAGTTCCATCCCTCAAAAAAGACTTGGTTCTTTTGTAGGAAATATTGAGTTCCATACTGACAAGGGATCCTGTATATTGTTCTGATTCCATGCTGTTTTAGGAGGGTGACCAGTTTGTCCCTTGTGTCTTTGATGCAAGGTAAAGATATAGTGCATGTATATTCTGTTTGGGGCGATGTTCTTTTTAAGAAGTTTGGCGAAGGTTTTCTGTTGTTTCCTTTCTTGTGCATGATGGATCTTGTTGTTCCAGGTACAGAGATGGTCATGAGGACGAAATTCGCTCTGCCCTGGAAGATAATGTTTTGAAATTCCAAGTTTCTGAGTTGGATGGTGAAGCTGTTTGCAGCTGTCAGCCTGAATGTGCAGGATTACGATAGACTGAACACACTAGAAAACTACTTGCTTGCTTGCCTTGTAACTGAGGTATACAAGAAGCCTAGAGTGCTTCTTTTTCCTCTTACACAGTAGAAATAATTCTAGGATGGATATTGTTGATGAAATGTAAAAAAAAAAAGTTAGAAAGAACCTGGAACCTGCAGGCTATGCGACCAAATATCAAACACACATCGTCTATATAGCTCAACCACACTTCGAGCTTGGAAAGAGGCAAATAAGTTACAAAAATTCAAATGATTCCATGTATGTAAATTAGCAACAGGCGATTAAAGTGGAAAGCCTACTGCTACCACTTCTATTTATTTCGAGATCTAGTTTTTCCTTCTAAAATACCCAGATTTAAGACAGTGATTAATTCGATAAAGAGCCAAGAGGCTATTTTTCCGGCGGCGTAAATTAAATTAAGGGGATAATAAATCCCTCATTATTTTCAAGCAGGATACGAAACTCGGAGATCGAAATCTAAGAGTTTCATGCCGAGGAACTATCGGGGAGTCAAAGCCTGGGTAGTACAACACTAGAGCAACTCATAACTAAAGTTAAGTCTTTGCTACGAGTTGCCCTGGTGTTGTACTACCCAGGTGTTGACTTACGCTTGGACTCGCCGATAGTTCTTCGGCATGAAACTCTTAGATTTCGATCTCCGAGTTTCGTATCCAGCTTTGAAATAATGAGGGATTTATTATCCCCTTAACTTAACAGTGATTAATTGTTCGAAAATGCCATGGAGATAAATTCTGGAAAGGAGGACTACCGTATCATCTACGGTAACAGTAGAAAACGGGACGACACGTCTAACCTCTCACTATGTGATCGTTCTCCACTAATTGAAATGTCTTCAGTGTTTTCAATATTATTTGAAGTGTGTTTTTTTAATGGAAGCCTGCGTCCTGTTGTGTTTCGATGACAAGTGTTTAGCCAGTTTATAGGTGGGACAATTTATAGCATACACGATGGGCACTCAATGGCGTTCCGGGCTTATGAATTTTATGTATATTTTAGTGTGAAGGGATAAAAAAATCTAATTTTGAACCAGTTTGTCTAACACTTAAAAGAACAATGAATCAGAACAGTTTACAAACCTCTGAACAATTCCTGATGTAAATCAAGAATCGCTAGTAGTCCAAGTCCTTCTCATGTATCTACAGCATTCCTTGTGTGGAACTCAGTATTTCAGACAGATAGGATGAAACTACCTTGATCAGAAAAAAAAAAAAAAAAAAAAAAGGGAGAAACACACCCAGTACACACATCAAAATACGGAGTAGCACAACATGCCTTGGATGAGGACGATTTCATCAGATTAATAAAAGTGAAGCTACTATAGATATCCCAATTTTAATCAAAGAGACTGTTTTTGGAAGGAGCATAAGTTCTACGGAACTTTTTTTTCTAAGTTGGTACATCTGTCATAAGCATCCATGTGAATTTGCAAGTCATTCTATCAAGTAGTTGAATAGATGTGGATATCGATTTGAATAGCTATCCAAATCTATTTGAATAGATTTTGGCGCATCGCCCTAATCTCCCGTCAGCATTAATAACGCTGACCACGAAGACCGTCAACTTTTACCTTCCATGCACGTGACTGTCGTTCTCATAATTTCATTTCATATCTTCACGAACAGTGTATTGTTCAAGTGCCTCTGATAATGCTAGCTTGAGCAGGCAAAACGTCAGCTTCTAAATAATTAATTTTAGTAAATTATTCATTTAGTAAATTATTTATTTGCATTACAGTTCCTGTTAGTTTTTTTGGTTGTTGTTCCAGAATCTTCTAAATTAATTATTTTAACAGTTACGGAAATATGCACAGAAAAAAAAAAAAAAAAATCAGTTTATGAAATCCGAAAAAAAAAAAGCATAAAATTTTAATTTACATGAGTCAGGATTTTTGAGGAAAAAAACTGAAAAGGATAAATTTAAGTAAAAAAAGAAGAAATGAAATTTAATCAAAACTGAAAATTTAAGATTTCATTCGAATGCTTGATGGGGAGGTATTTTTAATCCATCCGTAGTATCGAAGAAAAGGCTTAAGAGAGGATGGAGTGTGCTTTTTAGATAAGTGTATGGTAAATTGCACTGTCTAAGGACTGCATTAGCTCTGTCCTTCGGGATGAGTGAAAATTACAGAATTTAATAATCGCTTTCATTAGGCATCGGTGCATTCAAGCACGTTACGGTTTAGGATAGCTAAGAAATGCTAAAAACAGTCCTTGGGAAAGAAACGCGTGATATCTACCATCTCCGGATATCAAGAAGTAAAAGCACTCAACATACGCTAGAACTGCTGCTTGAATTCATGCGGTGAATATTTTCAAAATTAACAATCCAGTACACGTGAGACATTCCAACTCTTACTGCACAACAGGAGTTTTCCTCAGATTTCAAATTGGAAGAAAAAAAATAAAAACGCTCTCTCAAAAAATATTTTCAAAATAATGTCGATTTTAATGTCGATTTATAAAAATTAAAGATGCCAAATTTTACTTTGTCACAGACAATAGAAAGCCTTTTGCTGCTTCCAAAAAAGCCATTGTTCATTGTGTCAGAATTGCTAAGTGTCACGAAGTTTACAGGAATATTCTGTCGTAACAACTTGTTCCCCACATCCGAATATCGTGATATTATCCCGAATTTTAAACTAAATTTTTCACGATTTAACAAATTCTGAATATAGATGTTTATCGACTAGCATCTTTTATAACAACAAATACTGCGCTTTTGAATACAGAAGGAGTCTGAAAAGTTCTCGGCCACGACCATAGATGGCAATACTATCAGCATGATGTTTTTTTTTTCTAAGTTGGTATATCTGCCATAAGCATCCATGTGAAATTGCAAGTCATTCTATCAAGTAGTTTGTTTTATACAGCTGTCTAAAGCCAAAGTGTTGTCTGTATCTCTTGAAATGGATAAAATTGAGTATCGTGCAGTTATAAAATTCTTTGTAAAAGAAGGTTTAACGCCAAAAGAAATTCATTCGAAGTTCATAAAAGTTTATTGGCATTCTTCTCCTCGTTTTCCACAATTAAGAAATGGGCTGCCGAGTTTAAACATGGCCATACCAGCCTTGACGATGATCCACGTGAAGGACGTCCAAAAAGTATAACAAGACCAGAAATCATTGATCAAGTGCACGACATGGTATTGGATGACCGGCGAGTCAAAGTGCATGAAATTGCTGAGACTATAGCATTTCAAAATAACGTGTAGGATATATTTTGCATGAAGAATTTCAAATGAAATAGCTTTGCTCAAGATGGGTGCCGCACTGGCTCACAGCAGATCAAAACTGCACTGGCATGAAAATCTCTGAACAGTGCTTGGATCGTTATAACAAGAATGAAACTGATTTTGTGCATCGATTTATTACTATGGATGAGACTTGGATTCATCATTACACACCAGAATCAAAACAGTGGACAGAAGCCGGTTGTTCAGCCCCAAGGAAGACAAAGTCGGTTCCATCAGCTTCAGAAAAAGGTCATAGCATCGTGTTTTGGGACGCTAAAAGGAATTTTGTTTATTAATTATCTTGAAAAGGGTAAAACAATAACTGGGGAATATCATTCCAATCTTTTAACCAAACTAGACGAAAAAATTCGTGACAAAAGACCCGGTTTGAAGAAGAAAAAAAATCATCTTTCATCAGGACAATGTATCTGCCCACAAAGGTGTTTTGGCAATGGAAAAATTAAGATATCTGCACTATGAATTTTGGAACATCCACCCTATGCCCTAGATTTGGCTCCCTTTGACTACTATCTCTTCCCAAAACTAAAACTCTTCCTCGCTGGTGAGCGTTTTTCTTCGAATCAAGAGGTGATTGCAGCTGTAGAGGGGTATTTTACTGAGAAGGGGTATTTTACATCTTACTGAGAACCACTACTACAGGGACGGGATATTGACACTAGAGTATCGCTGGAATAAATGTATTAGTCTTAATGGAGATTATGTTGAAAAATAAAAATAAGTTTGAAATTATAAATTCGTTTTTTTCATTGTTAATCTGAGAACTTTTCATACCACCCTCGTGTATCACTTGAACTCGGGCTAAGCAATCTCAACACAACCATGAGCTATGCAACAGTGTTATAGCATTGAATTCCGTGGGCTACTAATATCGCAAGAAATATGGAGAAATATTTCATTGCCCTTTGACATATCTGTGCATGTGAAAGAAGATACGTTTGGTTTCATTTGAATTTCGTAACTAACTTGGGTGATTCGCTCTAAAATGTCTATCTGTGATAACGAACGTCTGGAATCTCTGCCGAATCATTCTGAAAACATGCAATTAAAAATGCGCCAGACCACTCTGCTATAATTGGCGGTGATCGAATGAACTTGGTTATTCCCCTAGTTTTTAATCACTTTGCATTTTAAATCGCTAATTTCCAGATGGTATGGAGTTTCATATTCCATCGACTTTGTTAACGTTAATGTGAAGTTTCAGCACGCAAGAATGAGTTTCGCATCTCGAAATGCATTCATAAGTATCAGTGCATAAGCACTTAGCCTCTGCTACACGTATGAAGCGTGGCCCGACCTTGAAAAATTGGCGGTGTGCCTCTACATCGGAGAAACAGCACTTGATCAAAAGAATAAACATGTAGCGAGGATTCTCCAATGTAGAGGCACCGCACGTGTCTTATATTTTAGGAAAATGATAGCAGGTTTGTTTTTGAATCTTTCACCTGTGTCAGGTGATTCGAAATATTTTCTCTAGGCTTGAGGATAGCGCTAAATGTGTAGGTAACAAATACGCATTATACAATATATTTGTTTCCTCTGCTGAGAGAGATCTGAGCAGGGTTTAAATTAAGTAAAGGGTATAAATTTGTTAACCTTTACTTTGGTCAAGCTGGGTTTTTATAAGTGTGCCAAAACAGTTTCAAAGAAGAAAAAAAAAAAGTTTACAAAAAAATTCAAGTTAACTCAGTTGTTGAAGAAAAAAGATAAAAGACTGTCGTAGTGATTGAGTTATCTTAAAAGTATAATAAAATATCAATTTCGTACGAAGTTGGAGAAAGTTCAGAGGTAATCGACAAATGAGATCTTTCATGACCTTTGGCATGAGTTGCTTTAAATAATGCACCATTTAAAAAAGACAGTCGCTTAAGAGAGTCCCATTTATTTCCTTTTCTTTGGTAATTTCTTTTATTTCAATTCAACAACACCAATAAAAACGAAAGAAGATACTATTCGGATATTTTGTCTTTTGGGTACTGTTTATTTATTTTATTTTATTTGTTATTGGTTGTTGAAAGTTTTGAAATGAGGGCATTTCTTAACAGGAATTATGTCAAGCTTTCGATTTTTCAATGGGATTCTTTAACTCAGTTTTTAATTTCGGTAGTTAACTAATTGAAAATTAACCTTGCTAAGAAATTATATTGCAATCCTTTATCCAATTGTAAGCAAACAAAGTTTTCGCGTGAAGTATCTTCACGACTGGGCTACTTATATATAAAAGCTAATTGACTTCACATCAATTGCCTTAGTATCTAATAATGCCAAGGCACCTTCCCTTTCCGGCGTGTATAAAATTATGCATTATGGGAAGGGCGACTACCCAAACGTTGTCAATCTTATGGAGGCTTCATCGGTGGAAGCTAGAAGAAATACCAACGTTGAATTAATGCAGAAGTCATATTTCCTATAACTGATTCTTAACTGATTGTCTTAGAGTTAAACTGCACTGCATGCGATTCTCGTTACAGGTCGCCCATGATTTTTCTAGTGTATTGCTGCAAGGACTTACAAAATATTTTGAGTATCAAAATACTTCATGAGTGGCTTCTAATACAAAACCTTCTTCAAATTGATCTATTATTTGTCAGGTCTCTAATGTGATTCAACTGATATATATCATTCTACTTCATTTCATGACCCCATCTCTATCTTTATCATGTTCTGGGTTGTTCCCCTGGTGCATTTTTGTCTCAGACATAATTTTCCATCTCCCATTCTGTTTAAGTGCCCATACTACTTCAGATTAAGCTTATACATTCATGAATGTTAGCAATTTCAAGTTCATTTTTGATATTTTTAGTACTGTTCTGCTACTGATGCCAACAGTTATTATTATTATTATAACGGCGTCTCCATGGAGTCAGAAAACTTATCGCTGGAGACCCTACATTGACACACTAACAATTATTCACAATACCTATCTATACTTCTTAAATTCAGTAGCAGACGAAGTATTCACCACCTCTGGCAACGCATTCCGCACATTCCCCATCTTCCAAATCATGTCTCCTCATTTCCTCAAACTCTAGTATCTCCCAGTGTTCGATTATTTCTAAGCAATATTTATTTATATTATTATAAACATCATTTTGTATGATGTTAGTATAGTGTTTGGGATGATTTCTCTTTTTCTATTTAATTTACTTGACTGGCGCTCCATACAATTCTCATTTACTCCATTACTTATTTCCGCATTTACTTTGCCATCTTCACTAAAATATGCGAAACTGCATTAGAGGTTGATTACTAAAAATACAGTTTGTTTTATGTTTGCATAATTTCTATCAGAAAATCAGCTGTGACGACTAAACAAAACGATTAACGCGTGCTCCATGTTCCTGGCTAATCTAATGATAGCTGATGTTAACATATGGATCACGTTCAGATTATCAACTTTGCTGGTAGAAAATACCAGAAAAAAGCAACCAAGAATAGTTCTCGCATGTGAGCATATAACGTGAACTTAAACTCTTATTCAGTAATGCAACGGTGTTCATTATTAGTCGATTCGAAGTACTGCATAGCAACATAGAGGGCGATTACTCAATTCATGTGCGGAAATGCGCAGTGACGTTAATTGGAGTGGAATCACAATACTTCTGAGTAAAGCGTCAACAGTCGTTTGCAGGCACCTTGTTACAGCTATCCCTGCCAGTCAGGCAGTCGACAGGATGTTTGGATGACTACATGCAGCTACCCAGTAACGATCGGTCAAGGCAGTGTTGTCACATTCTCCATTATCTTCACTGCGACGTACGAGATAGGTGGATTCAGAGATATACGTTGTGGTGCCAGCAAGTCGGACGAAACAGTGTAGGCGTAGTGTCGCATTTCCAGAAGAGAAAAAACACGTTATGGGACTGATTATTCTTGCTAAAAGGCTGCTACAATTAAATATTCTTACGGACAGTCTTGTAGTCAGAATCTTATCGAGCAGAGACTTCGTTCTAAAATATGACTGAAAGGAAATATTTAAGTGTTGAAGGAAAACTAATTTAAATGAATTCTTCTTCATTTATTGAAGGAAGTTAAACGAGTGAAGCAAAAGATGCTAATCAAAAATATAATTTGATAGATAATGTATTCGTCATGCCCACAGATGATATTGGAACGAACGAAAGTAAGAGCAAGAGCGTTGTCTATCATGTAGGTTTTCGTGCATGTTGGGAGAGATAAACATGACATGATTATTCATCATTTCAGTCCAAAATACCATTGGAAGCACTGCATTAAGTTTGAATTTAATTCGAATATAAACAGAAAAATGTCACTGAATGAACACTTCATATGTGTTTTCTCTCAATCCAACGCTTGGTGTGGAAGCAATGCTACTTTACTACGGAATAGAACAAAGTGTTATTTTCGTTACCTTCCTTGCTCATTAGTATCCTATGTTTGTAGATCTCTGAGTTCACGGACACTGGTTTGCCTGCAGAAAAACTAATCACCGCTATATGAGACCAGCTAACGCTCCATGTCATTGAAAACAACTATTAATAAAGATTCATTGCGTCAGACGGGATTCGAACCCGGGTCTTTAGGGCTCCGTCGAAACCAACTGAGCTACGGAAGTTCTACACTTCGTATATGACGTGAAAAAGTCGCTTTTGCTGACCTCTGCTTTCGATTGATTGGACTGCATAGATGTTGCTCATTTGCGAAATCCACTAGGAACCAAGTAATGAAAGCAACAGAATCTCTTGGTCTTACCTTCGTCGCATGAATTCTCTGTTCTGGATAGATTTCATTTAAAAAAACATCGGAAAAGCGATTGTTGTGGTTATTCAACCTTTTCAACAGAAAGACGAACAACAATTTTATGTGCGAAATTTCGTCATACTGTAAATTAGACAACGAGAAGAGATATCGTGAAACTCTTTCCGCGCATGCCTAGTGTATTTTTTTTTTTTTTTATTAATACCCAGCTCAATGAATCAGCGTATCAAGGTTAGCTTCATATCTTTTGTGGAACTGTGCAGGAGATGCAGGAGGTACAGTTTTTCTCATTCCAACATCACTCATTATTTCTGTTAAATTATTTGTTTGAATATTAAGCATATATGTAGCCTAGTAGATTTTTAATCATATATTATGATTAAAAAATGCAGATATCTGCACAGAATTTTATTTTAGATTAAAGAGAACAAGAAACAATTACTTCTACTAAAAATTACCGTTATGCATATATCTAGTAGATACTGGCATAGCAGCGTGCAATTCCGTTGGATAGACATTTATGAAATCATGTACATACATTCATTCTTCTTTTGAAATTTAAAATAAAAATGAACGGCTGTGTTGTATAGACCTTTTAAATAATCATCTACTAGTAATTTATTTTTCCTCTTCATTTTATCAAATAAAAATCTTGACGTTTCGTATAGAATTAAACTTTTATTATTAATAACAATCCTTCCCTTCTGAAGTTTGCAAACCTGTGGTACGTTAGAGTTAATACCATAGATGTGTTAAGAATTAGTTAATGTGAGAACCCTGCACTGCTTCTAGCCCCTATAGTGGTCTATTAAGCAGAGTAGAGTAGCATTACGTTGAATTTCGTTGCCCATCTACATTCACAAAGTCTTTGTTATTCTGGGATTTGAACCCACAACATGTTTTACAGATTGTTGGTAACGCTTACATTACATTGCGTGAAGTTCGTATATACATTGCGTACACTTAAAAAAAAAAAAAACCTTTTATGAGAATTCCACCCAGTAAAGGCTAAAAAGCATGTTTTTATACGTGGATGGCTTAGGGTTACATAACCCAGGGATCAAACATGAAACTTTTTCAGACCACTTTAGGCCTCATAAGCAGATGGTGGTGGTAGTGACATCATACATTGAGTAACGGAAATTAGCTAACACAAAAATGGTATATCACAGAAAAACAATTTTCAGAGACTGCATTACGTTCACAGGTAAGTTATTTTAGCAGGGAATATGTTCAGCCTAGGCAGACAGTGCTTGAAAGATCATAGAGTTAGAATACAGGCAATAGATTATGAAATAAGATTCCATCAATGGAAGCATGGGTTTATTAATGGGCAGTCTTCTTTCAGTAATCTGATTAACTTTTTCTAATATGTGATAAACAGCACTGAAGAGAAAGATGCAGATGCAGCTATTTTTCTAAATTTCGCGGAAACATTTCATAGTAATGAATCTGTTTGATCTTGGTTCCCTAGACAGAGTAAAAAAATATGGAGTTCTTGCTGTGAGAATTATGTTTTACACCGTATGATAAGGTATTAAAATGAAAGAGAATGAATAGTGGGTTGGCAGCTTGGATTGGGGATGACGGGTTGATAAATATAAGCGAATTGTGTGAGGGAAAAGGCCGGATCGCCAGGAATGTGCCACAGGAATCCTTTCTGGGATAACCTTTTTTTAATTTCTTTGTGAACTATGTATTTAGATATTCGCTTGTTTGCAAATGGGGCAAAACTGATGAACACTAACAAACAGAAAGTTCTGAAGACCAACCGATTTCATCGCTGCCATTTTCTTTTTTATTTTTGGCAAAAGGAATTGGAATACACCAATAAAAGAATAATATTATATTAGTGGACTTCCTTCTTAGAGATGGAGGATAAAATATCCAAGTGATGCTGAATAAAGAATTGAATTTCAAAAAGTGGAGAAAGACAGAACTGTGACGAAATTATTAAGTGTTCGTGTCGCTGTATAGAGTTATCGATGAAGCCATATCTGATCCACTACACAAATCTAGTCTCCTGAATATCTAGGAGGTAAGGAAACTTTGGGAGGGTCCAGAGGTGAGGAACTAAAACTATATCAGTGCTGTAGAACGTTGAATCTGGTAGGCTTGAATATAGCGATGATTACATCATCCTTTTTAACGATGCAGTCGCTTAAATCACAAGCTTTTTCAAAATCTAATTAAAACACGTTAGTACTAATCCTTAGTAAGAGGATAACTTGCTTTTTTTTCCTATTATCATCCAAAGAGGAGGGAGCGAATATCTTTTGCGTTTCATATATATTGATGAAGATGAAGGGTAATTTTGTAGGGTTTATATGTTAAATTTTAAGTAAGCACGACAATGCAGTTTTAAGAGTTTTGGGAATAGACCCAACGTTATTTGAGACAGCTACATGAAAATCTATCACCCACAATGCATGAAAATATTCGTCGTAACAATAATAAATTGTAATTAATATTTTTACAATGGGGACCTCTGAAGAGGCTTTTAGGAATCATAAACGAATGATGAAGTCATCAGATCCCAGATGAACATTCTGCCGTACCAATGCCTCTTCACACAGGTGTAGGAAACAACTCAAAATTCAATTCAATTCGTGTTCACTTCAAAACGAAGTATGAAATCCAATACGTATATCAAATGACAGCTCATCAGTTAATCGAAACTTACAAATATTAATGAGGTTATGATGTCGCACGAGTCAAGTTCTGCTGTAGAATACGCAGCATAGTTTCATAACTGAAGGAACCGGATGTCATCGAACTTTAAATTCATACGAAGTTATCCCGAAAGGACTCAAGAACACTTAAATAAACCTATTGAATTTTAGGAACACATCCTCCCCCCTCTCCCACAATATGCTGTCATAAAAGTTAAGTGGGAGAGCAACGAGCTCAAGAGGTCCTCAAAATTTCTAAATATATCTTTACCAAATATTTTATAATCAGAATATTTAAAGTATTTGTTTCTTTGATAAACAGCATATAAATCGACTCGGAGCATCCGTAGGTCAGTCAGTATAGACAAAGCCCTTTGGTCAGAAAACCTGGGTTCGATTCCCGTCTGTAACGTGAGGAACTTTATCTGGTCTCTTTCGACTAAAGGTGAGTTAGCGGGTCTCATACGGAGGTAGGGTTTTTTCTCCGGGAAACTCTGGTTTTTCATCCTCCAGTACAGGCAAACCGGCCCAATGAACACACACATGGATTACAGCCATGAATACTTCCCAGCCATATGCCGGTCCCGAGCTCGGAAAACTGGTGAACTACCCTGTAAAAATCTCACCAGGAATACTCCGTGGGTAATGACTACAAAGTCACCTACGGTCGGAAACGACTGAAAGGGAAAATCAAATCGTCTGATTTTCCCTTCGAATAGTTGAAATTATGTGTGAAACTTTTTTTTTTTGTTGTTGTTGTTAATTAAACTGCACACATCGCGACTATTACCAATGTCAGGTTAGTTCATATTTCTCTAAATTTTCCTCCCTGTCATTTATATCGCATTGCAGTTGAACTGACATTATCTCAAAATGTGATCATGTAACTCTAGAGTTTTGTGCTGTTTGTTTCCGAAGAAGCCATTTGGATCATTTTGCGATATCTGAACAGAATTTCAACAAATTACATTTTGGCACAGAAATAACAGCAATAAGCGTAAAATTTACGAAGTAAGTATATTATACTAACTTAGTTTTTAAAAGAGGTTTTTTTTTTCAGTCTTTCTAATTACGGTTTTCATGCGCACCAAAATATAGTCTCTCTCTAATCCCCCTTCTGTTCATGACAGATTTCTTTTTTTGCATCTTTTATTAGTATTTTTATTTCCTGCTATATTGATAGTCGTATTAATTACCGTAATTTATTAATCATCCAATGACAAAGAACTAATATCTTCGAGCTTTAAGATCCAAAATATTTCACTGGTAAGGAGTATGCGCATCACTGAACTCCTTTTCAGGACACGTGGCGACTAACGAATTCCTATATCTTATTCATAAGAAGTCTTATCACAGTTTAGCCTGGCGACATGTGAACTTACTCTTCTGAAGTTCTGTATAAAGGTCACTTAGTTTTGGGAAAGGCAAGCTCAGTCTTAACTAAATCCCTTTACTTAAGCTGCATTATTTATGCTTTAATAAATGTAAATTTTATACCATTTGTATGCGAAACAAGAGTGCGTGAGCAGGGCATGCCAAAAGGAAAGGAAGGATAACATACAGGGTGTTTCAAAAAGAATGTCCCGATTTGAAATTTGTATATCTCTGTTTTCATTATTAAATATAATTATTGGAAATCGGGTCATTCTTTTTGAAACACCCTGTATAAGAGGACTTCGAACAAAAACTTGGAAATACTGACTATTTATAAATTGTTAGTATCCATTTTAATTAAGGTACTAAAATTATTGCTGAAAGTTATAGTTGCATATTATTAAATAATCGTATATGCACGAAGAAATAATATTTATGGACCTTAAATTTTTTCGGTCCCATAAAAGTAGATTCAGCTACTAAAAAAAAAGTGAAACCCAAAAGAATTTTATATAGAATTCTTTTAGGTTTCAAAATTTTTTTGAATACAAAATTTTATATAAAATATATAAATATTTTATAACTATAGCAGACTGCTTATCCTTATAACGTAGGAATGATTAATTTACAGCGAACATACTTAATAGTGTATAAGATACAGTAGCACGTCATATTACCCTGAAATATGACGTGCTACCTCAGAGATGAACGTTTTGTTTCGGTTTGTAAGATGTCATGCAACATAAAGATACCGGAGAATGTTGCATAGCCATTTAAATCATACTAACACAGTTACATTCTCCAGTCAAAGTATTAAATGTGATATTTAGTTCAAATACTAAAATTTCATTATTCATCCATCAACTGTTTTGAACACGTGGAAAAGAACAGCAACAAATGACTACATTGAAAGCATTCAAATCGGAATATTAAAGAGCAAATATAAACTTGCACTCTATATAAAGAAACGATATCGAGAGTGCACTGCTGTTGAGAAAATTATCAAGGAGACACCTATAAAATAGATTATCACTGTTAGAGAGTACTAATGGTTGATCGAAGAATATAAAAACAAAATGTCCAATAATACCGGGCATTTTTTCCATATCCAGAAGAACCTAAAGAAAAAAATTAAGAAACTCCGTCGTAAAATGTATTTATCAATTTACGGCAACATCAATGTTGCGATGCCCAGGGTGCAAATACCATTTTTTGTTTGTTTACAAAAATGTAATTTCGTAACAGTTACAAACAAATTTGTAGGCAGCATTTTTAATAATAATAATAATTTCGCTCACGAAAGTTATAAAATGAAAGCTATATCATTTTAATACTGGGAAAGCTAATGATAAATCAAGAACTTTGCTTTAAAACTGCACATACGTTTTCTAACCAAAAAAACAATAGCCCTCTCACACTGCACAAAAAGTATCTCTGTTTGGAGCAATGGTGCACATCACACAGTATACTGGATGTCTATATAGAAATGAAACAACTTTGGCTTTCATAACAGTTTTTTTTTTTTTTTTGTTGAAGAATACTAAAAGATACATATGAAGGCCTGTGCAGTCGGGGAAGTGAGGATTACATTTTCTGCTCTAGGCCGCCCAAAGATAGATTTATAGTTCAAGTCTAGTCGCCGACTGGAGGAACGTTTCCTGAGCCTTTCTTCAACCGTTCCCGAGTTGGTCGATCTCTGGCACATGCAAACGAATTTTTCTCCCGGAAACTCGAGTTGTTCGTCCCGTAAACTCGAGAAAAACGACCATAGTAGCCACATTATTTTAGTCAGTAACATATCCTGTTAAGGTTAGGTACCAAGAGATGGCAGCACTTGTTTGCTGGTTTCTTCATCGGTTGCCCCCTATAATTAGTGATAGACATTTCCCAGCTACCTCTGATTGGCCTACTGGTAGAGATTGAACTGCCCACTAAGTCTCCAAAAGCTAGATAGGGTTTAAAAAGCCTTGCCTACTCCATTTAAGGAGATAAAACGCGCTAACTTATTACTATTATAAAAAGATTCGTGCACTCATAATCATTATGCTTAAGTTTAATGATGATTATGTGGAAATGAAACATGCAGATATATCTAAGTATATCATGTGACGAATGGTGGTTCAACATCATGCACTCAGTATGTGCTCCATTCGTAGTACATACCAAGTCACGACTATGTTCACCACACACACACAATGCAACATATCGGGAAAGAGGATACAGAAGCAGTGCCGTCGACAGGGTGTAGCTCAGAGGAAGCCTGTCTCACGGTGCAGCTTAATAAGGGCGCTCGTTCAGCCATATTGCGGTACGCGCCGTCGCTACGCTGCTGAAAGCAGTTTTTCCAAGCTTAAACTGATTAAAAATTATTTGTGAACAACAATGACCCAAGAAAGATTGATTGATCGCAACTATATCGTAGAGGCGGGCATAGCTTATAATTTCAATTTAGAACAGCTTATAAACAGTTTTATTGAGCGATATCCCTGTAGAGCAAATATTTAATTAATATTATTATGTAATCGTACAAAATAATTGGAGATTTTCTTATATTTTTGTCTTATAATCCATCAGGGGCGATATTTAATTGTTTGCCTCAGGGAGCGATCTAATCTGGCGACGGCCCTGTACAAAGGCCACCGTTAATGTGACGGGATCTTTTAGCTGAACAATGTGATGGATTCTTTATCTGTATAGCAGCTTGGCACTCTTGCTTCACATGAAGAAAGAGGAACCATCACGAGAAAAAATAACCATCACTAAAAAAAAAAATACACAACTAAAAACTTTGTGTATTTAAAAATTTATTTATCACTTTTAATTACTTTAATACAACAAATATTTTAATACAATAAAAAAACACACACAAATATATTGGAATAAAATATTTATTTCTCTATTTTGGAAAACCAAAGTTAGAAAAAACAACAGATTGATTATAAACTCACAAGTTACAGGAAATGCTGGTTGATTAAAAAAAATAAAGTTAATGTGAAATTTGACATTGTTTGTACCTCGCAATATTTTCATAGTTAAGTTCATATGAAGAAGTTGCCAATCGCAGACAATCATCCAAATGATCATTTGTAATTTAGTTTCTTAATTGATTTTTTTATGACGGTCATATTTGAAAATGCGGATTGTGACAAGTATGTCGATCCGAAACACTACAGAATTTTTCGCACAATATCAGTTAGTATTGGGAATTTTCATGTTCATACTTCCAAATGACTTCGTTGTTTATTGATTTTAAATGTAAACTATTCTGAATGTTTATTATCTCAAGTTCTACTTCAGCTTGGTTTATATCAAACAGCCCACTAATTTTATTTGAATTTTCTGTGATCTTCAAGTTTTCTTGAAACGGATTCAAAAGATAATCATTTCAGTTTTACAAAAATTTTTAAATCTTGAATTTATTTCTTCCTCAACTAATTCTATTTCATGAATAAATTCTTTTAAATCATAGCGAACGATTTCTTAATTTTGTTCAAAAAATTTTAATAAATATGGGAGATGTCTAAATTCGCGGTCATTTATATTTTTCTTTAATATAAGTAAGTATTGTTGGAAAGTTTTTATTGAACTTAACATGTCAATTAAATTGTTATCTCTACCTTGTAACTCTAAATTTAACTTGCTTAATTTCGTACAGAAATCTACTAAAAATGCTAAGTGTAACAACCATCTTTTATCACTCAATTGTGGATAAATATCTCCTTTTTCATCAAGAAAAATTTTATATCGTTAATTAATACAAGAAATCTTTCTAAAAATTGACTTCTGCTGAGCCAGCGAGCATTATTTTACAACAGAAGTTCCCTATCATCATCTGCCTGTAATTTAAATAACCGCCGTTGCAGGGCTTTTCCTCGAACAGAATTTACAATTTTATATGTAATATCTAAAATATGTTTTGTGTTTAATCTTTTACTACACAGTACTTGTTGGTGAATAATACAGTAGGACGTTAAAAAATCTGGATATTTGTCATCGTTTTTACATAATGAAATGAAGCCTGATTTATTACCTATCATTGTAGAACCATCAGTAGTAATAGACACAAGTTTAAAAAGCGGAAGTTTGTGTTGTTTCACAAATTCATCAAATGCCGAAAAAATGCCTTCTCCCCTAGTCCTTCCCAATAATGGTATAATTTTCAAAAGTTCTTCTTTACTTGAATAATCTTGAAATACCACGAGAATAAATACCATTAACTGAGCAATATCAGTGAAGTCGTTTGATTCATCAAATTGTAATGAAAATGCAAACACACTGGTGAATGTCTGACATTAACTGAGTATTCAGATCGGCACTTAAAATTTCAACTCTTCTCATAACCGTTGTTCTGGAAAGTTGTAAATCTTTAATATTCGAAATGATTTCATTTTTATTTTTAAAATCAGAAAATAAAGATTCTGCTGCTGAAAGAAACGATTCTTTTATTAACTCTCCATCAGTAAAAGGCTTTTTTTGCTAATAAATGACACACTTTCAAAGATGCAATAGTGACTGATATCGGTTTATTACTTTCGAAATCATATTTTGTTGTCCAGAAAGTCCTGCCTTTAAATTTATAATTTTTGATTTACGTATTTCGGAATTTTGGGGAAAATCTTCATATTTTGCATGTAGCGATCGAAAATGTCTCTCAATATTACCTTTTTTTTTGGAATTGCTACAAATCAAACAACAACACTTTCCATTTAGCATTGTAAAGAAAAAATCCGTTTGCCATTCCTTATGAAAATGATACGTCTCCGATTTCTTTGATACACTCATGATTATCCTCAAATTAAACGAAATGCATACGAAGTGCTTTTGTTGTAAGTCTACTTTTGCTATCCAGTCGTTACTGCTACATTGTAAACTTTTATGATTATTTAAGTTTGTATACTTGTAATTTCTATTAATTACTTGATGTCTTTTACTCTATACTTTATTCTCCGTCATTCTAATTTGCTGTGCGCGCTTTCTCTCTCTCAGAATCTCTCTTGTTTATCTTATTACGTGCTATGTTTATCTACCTTTCGCATTACGAGTCGTATGCCTAAGATATTAGAAAATTTATTTAAAATGAGACTACGCCACTGATATCTTTGATTAGCAAAAAGAACTCAAATGTGAGGCTGGTAGATTTCTCTCTAACACAAATTCCTACATTAAAACTTTCACAAACAGTCGTGGTCTATTCTTTTTCTTAATTTCACGCTTTGGCAAACTCACTTAGATTCCCGCTCAACAAGTCCGATTTATTTTAGAAACAGTGAAGTTGTAAATAAACAAACAGGCAGCACTCTTTTAACAAGAAAGTCCAATGAAAAGTATTTCTATGAAATATACACAATTTAACGTTAGGGAGGTTACTTTCTCTATCCATCTATAAAAACTCTTTAGTAAAAATTAGAACCTTCTTTCTTCAACATTAAATACTTTAACACATAAGGGTACCTACTCTCAGTTTACAAATTTTTACTTATTAATCTCTAAGCTTACTCATAAAAAGGTTACCTAAATATGTTAAGTTATCTTTACACATTTGATATCAACCTCTAACATGCCAATTGATTCTCTTATGGGCATTTCTTAACACTATTAAACATATATCTTAAAAGTCTTTCTTGTATCAACTATAACAGGAATTTTATAAAAGTTTTGAATTTACAAAGGCTCTGGATCTCACATTCAGTCAAAAGTCTTTCACTAAAAGTTCTATGGCAATTCTTTAGTCTCAGATCTTCTTCAGGAAATTTTGGATCGGCTGCATCTCATTGGGAACGTAGCAGGCTGTGGGCTCATTCAGCTCCGGTAAAAGGTTACTCTCCCTCGGCGAAAAGAAAAACTTACGAGCGAAGGTGCTTCAAGAAATTTGCCTTGCCTTTTCTCTTCTGCTTGGGCTCGCCGAAAATGCCTGGACGACTGCCTTCTTTTTCTGCCGTTTCAACAGCTAGAACTGCCGCCAACTGTTAACTGGATCCCTCTCTGGCCTGGAAACTTTTCGCCAGCAATTGGAACTCTTCCTTTCGGCAATTTGAAACCTTGTCTGCGGCCTAGAAGTAGTCTCTCTCTAGCGACGTCTCGAACCGAGAAGCTGCTTTCTGGAAGCAGGAAACTCCTCTCTCAAGCAACGTGGATCCAGGCAGCCTCTCTGTCTCTCTGACGGCGACTCTGGACCGGGCGGCCTCCTCTCTGACAGCAATTCTGGAACCCGGATCCCTTCTGCTTGCTTCAGTCCCGTTTTATTAGGCCTCCTCTGAGACCTCGCATGAAGTTTGGCAACCCCCAAAGAATCGGTATGAGTCTTTCATCTTAAGTTTCAAGTTCAGCACGACTTTGGTTCTCCTCCGCTTTCTTTTCATTATAAGTTGCCGGCCATCGGAAAGTTGTTTGAACTCTTTCTGACTGACTTCGGAGATATTTACACTTAGAGCCTGCAAGCCTTTCTCATACATAGAAGTTTCAATAACAATCTTTCTAATGCCGCCATGTACAGCTTCGGCGACAAAAACATTGCCTTTGTTTTTAACACTCTAACATATTCTTATTAAAGCACTATATACAGTTAGCTTCAAAAGAGTTATTTACAAAAACATCTAATACAAACTATACCAAGACAAACAAAGTTTATTTTTTTACAATATTCACATGGGACTTAACCTAAGTAAAAAATCGGTGTAATGTGCTTTGGAATATTTAATATTTAAGCCACAATCGAGTTTTTACACTTTGCTTATAATCATATTCACTCGGCTCGCTGTTCGACTTCCACTGATCCAAATTAATTCATTTACCCGGACTTATAAGAAAATTACTGATTTGACAATTTTAACGAAAAATAAATAAACAATAACGAAACACTTAAAGCGAATTAAAAATAATACGAAATAATGCTAAATAAAATATTATGTTTTCAGTTTTAATTAAATTTGTAAGTAAGGAGGAATACACGAGAGATCGACCAAAAATCGCTCCGCGATCGACGGGTGAAACACCCCTGCCATATATGATATGAAACTAAAGCATATTCCTCTTTTTGCATATTCCTCAACAAAAAGTTAAGGCTTCAAAATTATTTCATTTCTATGTAGATAACCTGCAAATCGGACTAAGAAACATAACCGTTTGTATATGCAGTTAGAAATTGGTCACAGCCAAATTTTCATACTTCCATCGTTCGTACGAAAACTATTACAACAACGGATTCACAACCTCGGAGAGCTTTATCAAATGGTAGCACTTCTGTAAAAATCCAGCGAATATGTCAAAAGTTGCATGAAATGTTTAAATGTATTTAATTTATGCACCGCAAACAATTTTGTGGTACCTACACATTCAAATGATAAATGATTAAATGAAACATTTAATCCACATCCTAAATGCCAAAGTCACATTGAACTCTTTCCCTTAAGCAGGGGTGAATGCTGGTCTTGAAATTCACGGTTGCTCGTTATCATTCAGGGAGTGAGATGTGTGATTGATGTCTGATTAGCAGAATAATGAATTACTGACCATTTAAAACTATATATTTAGAAAAATATGTACATTTAATCATACAAATGCAACATTTATTTTACAAATGATATTCTATCTTTTTCAATTTAGCTACTTGAATACAAATTCTACCCTACGGTTCTTCTTTATGAACTGGTCACTAACATCGTCATAAAAAGTTGGTTTTAACTTAATTTTCTCAAGCAACACGCACACTTGTAAAGGCTGGCTGAAGCTCACTGGCTAGAACTACTTTGACTGCGTATGGCCTTATGTTTAAGACGTCATGAAGGGAGCGGAAATAGCTATGCGCGCGCATGAAATCACAGTACTGCAGCGAGGACTTGGAAGCTCCTACAACCGAGCAAGCCAAGGTAACTTTGACTAGACGAGCAAGCATCGGCCTTCGATACACAACGGAAAGCTCAATTATTGCTGCGCAAGCTTAAGACGTCTTCTGTCTACAAAAATAAATGCCTAAATGGAATGCTTATAAATGCATGCATTTATTAACAAATAAATATTACTTATTTATTTTCCAGTTTACCAGTTTTCCCATGAGTAAACCCTTCCTCTTCCCCACTCCCCAAAAAGTGCCCTTAAACACAATAATATATATATATTATTAAAATAAACACGGGTTTCCAATTTATTCTTCCCACGTCAAAACATCCCCCCCGCTCCCTTCCCCCTTGTTATAAACAACCGTCGGCAGGGACATGGAATTTGAAGACATCATAGTATCAAAACAAGTTATGTACAAAATGTTTCCTCTTTTATTGTGCTATAATTGCCTTCAATACTCACCCATAATGCCCTAAAATATATTATATAAAATTTTTTGGTAAAAATAACCAATGAATTTAAAATAAGGGACAGTCGTAAACAAAAACAGGCTATAATAGCCGTAATAATAATATTGTTTAAGAGGAGTAGCAGGGAATTTTCCCCAGAAACAATACCTAAAATATTACTTCTTTCTCAAATAATGAGCTTGCGCAGCAAACATGGAGAATTCGCCACTGCACGTAAGGAACAAACATTAGTTTGAATCATTTTGCCAATAAAAATGATTCGATTGAAACAAATCTGAAGCAAGCTGGAGTACTATGATGTGCATTCCACAACAAATATTATTAAATTCCATCCAACCAAAAGAGGAGCATTTCTCTATGTAACATCAATATCCCACCTTAAATAGCTCAACTGGAACAAAAAATTAGATGATTCCACGAATTTCTACAAGAATTTCAAATATGGAGTTTGAGTAAAATCAGTCTGACTGTAGTACAAAAATAACTTCTTAAAAACTGATGGGCAAAATGAATCTAATTTAGGAGTCTTTTTAGGTGCTCTGAATCTACAGCTAGTTTTGGCAGATGAGTTGTATGATAGTTTACTTATCATTTATAAGAGTTTCCGATCGTTCAGCCTAACCCTGCCACTAAAAATGATCCATAAATTAAGATGACAGATGGAGCAGAGATCTTAAAATCTGAAATTTCGGTAAAATTCATTCTGCCAGAGAGAAATTTATTACACAATTTAAACTAGCGTTATCCAAAAATAAACTATACCAGAAAATTGAGGCGACATGGCCGACAGGTTTTAAGACGATTAATGTCTGTTAAGAAATGAAATAGTCCAGAGTGAAATTGAGAGGATATTTTTCCTTAATGAAATGGGAACGTTTACATCCTTCCCTCACTTGATAGGTGTTCCCATTTTACTTTAGAGTTTATATATTCATCATGGAAGTATGTTCCCTCAGAGATAAGATCTCGCGATTATAATTATTTTTTTTTTAGTAGACGAGTGTTTTTTTTTTTCCCAAAAAAGTTGAACTAAACTTTCAAAATAATCACTAAGAGGGTTGATGTGGACACTTATCAATAGACATTATGACAATCACAACAAACATTTCTTACTCCGTATTTCCGGCAACCAAGAAATGCAAACCATATAGTTTTTCCTATTAGTCTTCCTTCTAGGTAGACTCGCTGTATTGCACTGTGATTAGACCAGTTTGATAAACTCAACCTCAAGAATAAAAAGTTTTCTGCATTGTAACGGACTTATACGCTACAGGGGAGACTTCGTTGTATAATTAATCGATATATTTTAATCTGATTTCCTTGCGTCTTCTTTATTGTGGCTAATTCTTTTATTAGGAAAAGTAGGGCATTCACTTGCTGAGCGTGATTACCGGACTTTATCCCCAGAGGTTGTCAACGGCTGTGTACGTTCACAAATGCTACACTGCATGTATTCGCTAATGAAAAATTTCCCCTTACCCACGAGTGAAGGCACGCTTGAAAGGAGGACTATTATGGGCTTAAATAAAGCAGGAAAACTTAAAATAGCACGTCAAGGCAAGCAGATCGGATGTCGCGATAACATTCGCAGGCATGAATCATGAAAAATTACTTTCAATAAGGAATTGAGTTATGGGTTGCCGATTAAAGTTTTATTTCTACTTCATATTTAGTCACCACGAGCAGTTCAGTGGCAATATACCAGCACTCCAATCCTTGAGCGAATTTTGCTTAGCAAAAGTATGTTTGGCGAAAGTATCACTCCATAATATATTTGGATTACGCAACACTTTGGGGGTGATCAATGAAGCTTTCCCCAATAGATTTCACAGTAATGTTTTTTTTTTTCTTTTCATTATTATGATGTTGGACTTCCTTAGAACGATGAAACGATCACTAACTCCCAGTATATAACTTTAGCATTAAAGTGTATTCGGATTGAGAGTTATGACTGAGTTTAATTTATGTTGAGTAATTGGTATTTTAGGAGTCTCCGTAGCTCGATCAGTATAGATGAAGCCCTTTGGTCGGAAAGATCTGAGTTTGATTTCCATCAGTGACGTGAAGAACCTATACCTTGTATCTTCCGACTAAAGGTGAGTTAGCCGGTCTTATACGGAGGTAGGAGGTTTTTTTTATCTCCCGTAAACTCTGGTTTTTCGTCCCTCAAAACAGACAAACCTGCCACTAGAATACATAATTTAAAAACAAGAATACTTAGAGGCATAGAGGTAACCGCCTTATCCTCGTATTGCAGTTGGAAAGTCCGAGGACACTTGGAAGGCCATAGACGATTGCCTTGTTAAAAGCCACTGATGGCATTGGTATTTTAACTACTAAACCAAACGGAAGTGAAGCCGATGCGACAAGACGGCTGGCACTGACATTAAGAAGCCTTCAGAAATTTAAGTTGATATTATGTACTTTAAACGTGCAAATGTTTGTAAATGACAGACTGCAGTGTTAAGTTTTGTATTTATGGTGAGAAGTTCAATGTGAGCTCCCTTTGCAGCTCGGCACACATACGGCATTTATGTAACTGAGTTTTCTCCAAGTATGCTCCAATACTCGTATTTACAGAGTATGCATCTATAATACAGAATCTCTATTTTCTTTTTGTAACCTTTGTAACGAAGCTACTTCTGATATACAATTTATCTAATATGTAAAAAACCGAGTTAAATACTGAGAAAGCAGGAGTTTGGCACAATTTAGAAACGGCTATTTTTCCGGCATTTTTCATCAAGGGCATCGTTATTACTACTATCAAGCCACCCTCACATATTATTTTTGTAGATAAAGCAAGCAAAACGCAATCAGTGACTCCACAAATATCTTATCTAAACTAGTTGAGAGAAACTATCTGTATCATTGTACCAGGAATTTTAATCTTCTTTTCTTTAGAACCCATCCTCCATTTTGGTTCGAGTATGCCAAAATTGATAGTGGAACTTGAGCACCATAAGAAACAACTGTATTCCAATTGGTCGTCGTCGATTGAACGATGCTACCTGCAGAGGTGACTGCACACTTCTGTGGGAGTTTTTCGCTATTTTTTTACAGTACACTAGTTTGTTATTAAATCAGATCTACCGTTTCAAATTTATTATGCTGTACCATGTTGAATACTTTATTCTATGCAAGAAATGCACTGAGAATATTCAGTTTAAAGATTGATTTTTGGACTGTTCTTGTTTTTACAACATTCTTGTAAAAACAAATGATTTTTTTGACAAATGATCATTTGGTCCAAATAATTCTCGTAAAAAAGATTTTTGTCCATCTTTACACAAATGGACAAAGTGAATCCAATAGGTGTTTACATATTTTGCTAAACGCCCCTAAAATGGATCAGAGTTTAGTTCTGGTGATAATAAATGGTGATTCTGTTCCAGAATGCTGCTGCGCAAAGGACCTTTTCGTGAGTGTTGCAATGTTTTTCTTACTTGTTCATCCCATATGTAGATTTGTAACAATGATCTTTTCCTTTATGCTATCTACACAAACCGGACACTGAATTAAACCTTTATGCAGATATACGTAAACGTCACTTTGTTTGTTTGTTTTTTTTGGCAGAAAGAGTTTTGTTAAAAATTTCTGCAGTGAATCCTACCCAAAATTTGACAAAACATTTCAATTTTCATTGCAAGTGGATCAATTGCAGTGGCACAAAGGAAAAAAACATGCCGAAATGAAGTATATTACCGAGTGCATTGATTTTAATAAAATTTGGAATTGTCTGCATGATTCAATTTTGGTTTCAATATAATCATTTTATTTACCAAAAATATTCGGTATGATATTAATAATGCCAACATTAGTTCGATGGAATTTAATGCAATTTGGTATTAAAATTTGTCTAGTCATTTCAAATTTGATTCCATTTGGATCATTTGCCATATTAGAAAGAAAAAGTGAAAAAATTAAAAAGAAAAGTAACCTAGAACACGCAAGTCAAATAGACGCATAATAAACGTGCTGTAACTTCTGATATTCGCCGAAGTTTTACTTATCTAAAATTCTGATGAGTATTAGAATTTGTCCCGGATAGTCGTTTAGGAGATGTGAAAATGGATGATATATTATAGAGTCAAAATCGGAATGGGATGGGCATTATAAATTATAACAGCTACAGTGGCAGTCGGTGAAAATTTTAAGTGTTGCATATACAAAAAAACTTTTTTTCCTAATCAGTAACGAATTTATTAATAAATAAATTTACATATTAAAACTTGCTTTATTAAAAATATTTCATCCTCACCACGAACAAGCACCAATAATAAAAGTTTCGTATCAATAGCAATGACAAGCGCAAACGAATATCGGCGTTAGATCGCAGTGCATTTGTTTCGTGTAACGATAATTGAAAAAATATAATTATTTTCATATTTTCAACAGTGACACTCGTCATAATTCAGCCTTGTATCTATAATAAATAAATAATTAGATGTTATTTTAACAAAATAAAAAAGATTTACAAAAAAAGTTCACCACGCACACGCACCAATAATAAACGTTTCATATCTCACAGAAACAAGGCTCGTAAGCATACTAAAAATACACTGCTGTTTTAGCATTTACAGTTGGGAATGACGTAACGTGCAATGACAATCGCAAACGAATATCGGCGTTAGATCGCAGTGCATTTGTTTCGTACTCTAAAGCGTTAATCGAACAATTCCAATTATTAACTATTCAATCAATGTCAAAACATGAGCTGTAACCTTTAACATGTACTGCATTTATATAATGTTGTAAGCATTCTTATTATTTATAAACACAAACACAATTTCATTTTTTACTTGGGGGTGCTGCAGTGTCGCAGTGCTTATGTATGGGCCGCCACTGAACAGTAGCTGCAGGTACAGGAGGCTGCTAGGCTTTATGACAAGAGAAAGAATTTTAAGGGTATAGTATTTTCAGGGAGGACAGGGCAAATACGATGAGAGCAGATCAACTGTAGCCAAAAAGAGAAGTTGAGCAGGACGTCATTGAAGGCGGTGCATACTTGGCTGGTACTATAGGCCAAAAATATCAAAGGATAAAGTCGGTGTGTGCATTAGTAAAATAAGTTGAATGAGTGGAAGGTGAACAATTATGAGGATTTTAACTGTCGTGGCAGACGAGAAGAAGGAATGAACACCTGGCCGAAGGGAACAGAACTGTTCATCTACTTAAGATATAATTATTGTACGCTCATACTTCGTAGAACCGACCTTGGCTTTCTGCCAAGGTCGGTTCTACGACCTTGGCAGAAATGGTCAATTCATGCTGAAGGGGAGAAAGAAATAAAGGATGCATGAATTGGCCACAAACGTGCGAAGTCGCGTGCTTCATACATAAATTTTCCAACTGTTGTACAAGGAAAATAGTTACCACTTTAAGAACTAGAATTTTCATAAAAGAAAAGCTAATTTTCACAACTTACAATAATAAACACTCATCCCACGAAAACGCATTGATTACCCTAATATCGGAATGGATTCTCCTTCTTTTGACATAGAAATATCTCGCATCTGTGAGTTACAGTACCTGAGACAACATGTGAGGGAAAGTACAAGGAGATTCAGAGTGATGAATCTTGTGTCTCCAAGGATTTTTTTTCCTGTAACCAATGTGACCACTTTGCTAACACCTGGTGAGAGTGATCATGTTATCTTAACCTGGGCAGTGGCTAAACTAGTTAACTTCTCAGTTAAGGTTATATGTGCAATGACAGAACCGGTAAGTATAATAAACTTAAGAGATTGCTTGGAGGAGTACGATGGGAGGAGAAGGATGTTAGCAGTGAATGTGAAATGGTCAAGGGATGTTTGAAGGAATTAGTAACGAACTACATATGTTTAATTCGTTTAATTCCTACATGATAAATCAAGTAGGAATTAAACAAAATGTGTAGTATCGTCAAGTAGGAACTACAAAAAAAAATTGTAAAAAGAAATTTAAGGAGAGAGATGATCTGCAACTCATGAACAATATAAAGCACAGGCGAGAAAGGTGACTAATGTGTTAAAAGGAATAATGGCTATGGTCGAATAATATTGAAGAGCGCTTATGATAGGGGAGGTAACAACGAGATATAGTAGTTGAGTTACTGAATGATCACTTTGCAAAGGTTTATCACCCAAGTGATGATTGCTCTATCTTAAGAAAAATTAGACTCATTAAAAGCGAAGTTACTTGGAAGTGACCAACCACTGGGTCGTACATATCTTCGCCCAAAAAATGCGTCATTCGTATTTTAAAACCTCTCCATCACATTCCATCTCCTCAATAATTGGAGGAAAACATCCTGGAAACACTTTCGTTAAATCCCATCCCTCTCCGAAGAAACGATTTAGAGAATACATTATCACGTGACACCTCCAAGGAAATATGATTCATCGTTGAAGGGCACTCCTCATCACACAATTCACCATTTACCCTATTCCATTTGAACGCTGTCTATCCACCTTCCACTAACAGTAATTTTGTCTATTAACTGCGTATTTTCTGGTCAATCTGTTTGTGTTAGGGAAGAAAAACCCGAGTTTCCTGGTGAAAAACTTTTACTTCCGTATGAGATCAGCTAACTCACTTTCAACTGAAAGACTCCGTATAAACATTCCTGTCGTCAAAACGAAAATCGAAAACATGTCTTTTCCAATCGGGAGGAGGGGGGGGTGCATTATTCTGTCTTTCTTTTAACCGTGCTACGAAAACGTTTATTTGCAAGTTTGTTGCTCGGTTAATGTAAACTTAAATGCATGTAGTGTTCTTGTAGTATCCTGGTATATACTTAGAGGGCACATATCAGGAATTTGATTATAATCATGGATGATGATGCCAGCAGTACTCTCATTTCGATCCCCTTAAAATCATCAAAAGCCTACAGCTCCGCTTTCCCACCCATGAAAGGTGTCTAAATTAACATTTAGATAATCTGGATTAACTCTTTAGAGATCAAACTTGGAACTTTTTTCAGTATCTACTTCAAGCAAGATGGTGGTCTCTCACAGGAAGATAAAGGTCATCTATGCTCGCAGTCTTCAAGTCGGAAATTAGAAGCAGTACCCACTCAGCCACCAAGCCTGCATAATCATCTAGAATTTCTAAAATCATATATATATATATATATATATATATATGGAAATTTTTAATTTCATTAAATACCAATAGTGCTTTAGATAAATACTGTGAAAGACTATTTTCGATTTTTATGCGAGTTGGGCATAAATTACGGGTTCCTAACAACCTCTGACTATATTCCATAATTCTTGCATTTGATGGTTTGAAATTGTTTTACTCATATATTCAAGTGATATTTATAAGTGGCAAAAGGGTATAAACATTTCAACGTCATCAGTTTCTCTCCAATAATTTTGAAGAAATTAATGTTTTTAATATTGTTTTTCTTCCTACTTCAAATCGAGCAAAGAAATAATTCCAGCTCGACTAGTTCATATAATTACATATGGCATTTGGGCGACAAGTTGAAATCTTTTCTTAAAAGCTCGTAGTAATGCTCATTAACATCTTTCTGTTTTTAACAAGAAATTTCACTCAAACTTATTTGAACCACCAAAGAAAGACAGCCAAATATCAAAATATTACTTTTCTAAAGTTTAAAAATGTTTGCGCTCACTTTTGTGTCAGCATTTTGTCTACGCAGTAGCATTTTCATGTATATCTCGCGAGCTTCGGAGGAAGTGAAACTTAACTGTTAAAGCAGAAATGTTAAGCTCTCTGAGTGCTCTTGTGTGATGAACTTTCGGAGGAAATTTCCAATCCGAACTCGATTGAACTCTTGTAGATTGAAATGGAAGGATGTGTGTGTGTGTTCCTCACATGGAAAAGTTTAGAGAAACCTTCTTGCATTTTAAAATGCAAGGGTCTGACATTCCATTTCAATCTACAAGTGTTCAATAGAGTTCGGATCGGAAACTAAGCAGTTTGGTATCCTCAAATCAAGCCATAGTAGAGTTGCTATGTAACGAGGCGAGGGGTATTTGTTGATTGAACCAATGGATTTAACCGCAGAGCAACTCAATTACTGAAAATGCAACATTTATTAATCCAGAAGGGGAAGGTGTCCGCGCGGTTAGTCTGGAATTTTTCATCCCGCAAGCAGGTGAACCGGCCCCGTGAACACACAGGTTACAGTCATAGGATATACTCCGCAAGGAACCACCTTGCTTATAGTCATCTCCCTAGATGGTGGCGTATATAGCTATCCCTAAACAGCAGAGAGGCTATAACCATAACAACAAAAAGGTGAAGGTACATCTCTCTCTTCACGTATCGAAAATAAACAGGGAACACTCGCAGACCATACAAAACTAACTCCACACTTCCACCATCAATATTCATAGTTAGGAGAATGCTTGTACCCTTCGTTTTGTTTCTTTAAGTACCACTAAAACCGTCTTTTTGCATGAACTATCTTTTTCGTAATCATATTTGCTGCTCAAAATGCTAATTTACTTGAACAGTTTAAAATTTTATAGTACTTTGTAACATCTCCTATAATGTGTTCCTGGAGGACCATCTGCTTAGACTGATTTTTTTTTTTTTTTGCATGTGTGCACTTAAGCTAATTTCAATATGTGAATGGTGTATATTTCTGACTTCTTTTGTTTCAAAATTTGTAGTTAATTAAAGGCTACTGTTTACATTAATCAACTTATATTAATTTTTATTAATTAAATCTAGTTTTGTCACATCAATAAAAATAACGTAAAAATATAACCATCAAAATGGCTTTGGCGAGAATACTTCATTCGTATGTTTTGATAAATGTCCATTTTGAACTCCTTAATGCATATAATTTTAACTTAGCTCCGGAAGATTTTTAGCGTTACTTTTATTCGAATTCCGGTTTGTGGAGACCGAATAAAAATCCGGTATATTGCGAATTAGTGCAAGAGACCTCAATGAGTTCTCTTCAGCATTAAGAAATAATAAAATCGTTGCTGTTCAACTCATAATAGCCAAAAATTAATACATCACAAGAATATATATATATATATATAAAACACATCACTTCAGCACGTTTTGTATTCTCTTTTATTAATTAGTACCAAATAATTACAGATATTCTGTAAGTTACACTGCATTATAAATGCAAGCATTAATGAAAAATACTGCATTTAGTGTTTTTTTTTAATTCACAGTATGAAGGCAAATTTGTACTTGATAATGGGCCTGATAGTTTTAAATAGTATTTGTCAACATAAACTGACTAACAAAAGGGTATGCTAGCCTATATCCATATATATTAAGCTTGAATGAAATCATCGGCAGCTTGTGAAAAGTTCTTTAGGATCTCAAATGGCGGACTGCAGTTTTTTATTATTTAGGGAGCCGTACCTAGCGAATGCGAACAAAAAGTCAAGTCTGTGTGTATTTAATATCAATGAATTATCCCTTCTGTTCGTGTGCCTGATGTTCGTTAGGTGGCAATTCACATAAAGATAATCCTCAGAAAATTTCTCGAGTCTGCAGTAGATGCAAAAATTATCTTCTACCCTCAAATGATATCGGAACAGAGATATAAAATATTCTAGGGTTATTAATCTCATTCCTCGGCAACCTATCATTAGTAGAAATTGATAGGAAGTTTCATTTCACTCAAGAATTTTGATGCCAGGGAAACTAAATTGCAACCCACAGGAGAAAACAAGCTCACTCACTGAAATGTCCTAACGACTGCCTTGCATTTTTTTTTTTAATTAATCCTCCAAAAATCGAATTTGACTGCTGTACATTAGAAAAACTATTTCGTATGCAGAATTTAAATTTCATTAACAAAGTTATGCAGAAACAAAATTGTAAATTATTAACACCACAGCTGATGAAAATATTTCACTATGTTAGTAGGTTTATCTCTAGAATTAGTTCTCTTTGCTGTATTTGCGATTCTTTAATTTCTTATGGATGCAATTTTTTTAAAGATTTCGTTACGTTGGTTTGTCAAAGAATAATATTACTTTAAAGTTCCAGATGTCTTTAAATATATTAAATTTTGTCTCTTAGGTTATATTACATTATAAACGTCATCTTTAAAGGATGCCACGCTTTCTTCATACACACAGCGCGACATTTAGCCGAATTCGTTCCCTATAAGAGTATGACATAATTTAAGAATTGTTTTTTGCATTTCTGTTTGCTTCGTTCACAAAATTGTTTTCAAGTATTACTTAAATCTGAAGTAACCAAGGTTACAATCGTAACATAAGGGGAAGAATTTCACTTGTGCCTGGTTTTATCCATACCTCGATGACGTCTTGTCGTTTAACTTTGTTCAGAATAAAAGAGCTGCAAACAAACAAAAACATCAGAGGACTACTTAGAGCAAAAGACACCTGTGACTTCAAAAACAGGTTGAAAGCGAACTGTCAAGTTTTATTTGTTATGCAAAATATTGTTTAGAAAAACCAGTTTTCAGTTTTTAAACCTGTGCCTACGCATACAAAACGTTTTTACTTATGGGGCTCTGGAATCAGAATAAATAGAAAATTAGACTTATAGCCATAGGAAAGATATTTGTAAAGACGGCATTACTCGCTGAATTTCAGCATTACGAATATGACGAAAATATATTGCAAAACAGAAACAAATCCTAGATACGCACCTTACGTGGCTAGGTCTGTGTGTGTTATATTATTTCACCTGGATAAGGGAAAGGACATTCTTTAATCATCCAGCAAAAATAAAGTTTGAAAACTTGGTTGTTTTGTTCCAAATCAAAAGAGACCCTACTGAAGAGGAATAAAGTGATCAAAAATTATCGGAGCGCTTCCTTACAAAAATATTTGTTCAATCTAAAATCAGAATTATTCTTCATACCGCGTTAACTAAACGGAGATGTTACATTTGGGAAGAATTGATATACTGAGAGACCACGCATATATATCTACTCTATAATATAAAATAATAAGCTTTTTTTTTGTAATGTTTTTGTGTCACGTTTTTTGTCAAGTAATTTGAAGCGTTTTGAAACTCTGGGGCTACCCTGAGTTCGAGTCTTCAAAATTCGAATCATCAGAATTAAAGGAGAACCGGCCTACCAATCCGGAACTCGGGGGGACGAACCCCCTTTCGAGTTTTCAAAATTCGAGTCATCAGAATTAAAGGAAAACTGGCCTAACAGTCCGCAACTCGAGGGGGGGGGGACGGAACCCACTTTCCAGTTTTCAAAATTCGGGTCATCAGAATTAAAGGAGAACTGGCCTACCAGTCCGGGGGAGGATCTCCTAGTATATATACATATAAGACGAAATATGAAACGTTTTTATGTCACGTTTTTTTTTTTTTTGTTTTACCGGCTTATCAGCTAGAAACTTGGGGAGATTGGGCGCCGGGGAGGGCGGAACCCCCCCCCCCTTTAGAGTTTTCAAAATTCGAATCATCAGAATTAAAGGAGAACCGGCCTACCACTCCGGAACTCGGGACGACGTAACCCCCTTTCGAGTTTTTAAAATTCGAGTCAGAATTAAAGAACTGGCCTACCAGTCCGCAACTCGGGGGGAGGGAGATTGGGCGCCATAGGCACCTTGAGACGGAAACCCCTTTCGAGTTTTCAAAATTCGAGTCATCAGAATTAAAGGAGAACTGGCCTACCAGTCCGCAATCGGGGGGTTGGGAGCCATAGGCGCCGGGGATCCCTTGTCGAGTCTTCAAAATTCAAGGAGAACCGGCCTACCAGTCCGGAACTCGGGGGGGGGGGAGCCGTAGGCGTCAGAGCCCCCTAATATATATACACACACACACAAAGATAAGCCGAAATTTGAAACGTTTTTATGTCACGTTTTTTGTTTTACCGGCTTACCAGCCCGGAACTCGGGGGGGGGGGGGGCGCCATTGCACCAGTGCCCCCTAGTATATATATATAATGGATTAAACACACCCTAGAGATTGTCGGATTTCTTCTTTGAATAAACAGTGTTTATAGAATATTGCATTCCAGGTAAACCGGAATCATAAAAACAGTATTCGCTCAACTTTTTGACGTGAATACGTTTTAAATTCAGAACCGTACTAAGGGGGGATACGGGACGAAAAGTTGAGTGTAATGAAATCATTCGATAAGGTTTGGCTTAATAATTTCTAAAGTATTAAAGGTAGCCAAACCAAACTTATCATTCGATAACTGATGGAATAGAGATTCGTCAGTGACCTTCAGACAGCGCGCCTCGCCCTGTGGGTGGCATTGGTGGCTCCGCCATTTTGTGTACGATCCGCCGCGTCTCGGTAACTTCTACTCAGTAGAACTTCGCACTCCGTCGTGGTACGACGCTCCTTTTAGTGTCAATCAACAGCTCTCGTCGAGATCTATCGATTTAATGCATAATTATTAAATTTCAATAGAGTGTTGGTGAAGAAAATGTGGATTGAAGTAAAATTTTAGAAATTTCGCAATGTCCGCCTATACTCGCCGGAAAGCAGCCAGAAATATGTCAACGCATACGACGGGAAGAGCAGCTCGTCAGCTTTCCAATAATATCCCAATGTCTGGGTCGGAACGAATAAGGAAGTATCGCGAGCGAAAGAAATTGGAAGCGGCTGACGGCGCCAGCAATTCGGTGGAGGCGCCGCACGAACCCATGGATGTAAATGACGTAAGCGACTATGCCACCGCTTCGGAAGATGAATTGAACGAAATGGATGTGGATTTCGGAAAATCGGTGACAATGAAAGAGCACTGAAGGTCGGCGAGTTCGCTTGTGCCATAACGATTCACAAATCGCAAGGAGGCACTTTCGATCGAGTCGTCTTTCAGCACGACAAATCTCAACAGAATCAGCTAGTGTACGTTGCACTGAGCAGAGTCACTTCTATCGACGGGCTGCATTTGACTAACGAAAGAGACGATTATAAATTTTATCACGGTAACGGAAATTCAGCACCCACTGTCAGGGAGATACGCGATGAATACGAGAGAATGAAGGAACACCACTTGCCTCCGCTGGTTAAGCGAGTTGACAGTTTCTGTGGTCGACGATCGTCGACTGCTGCGATCACAGAGGAGGTCCAGATATTAAATGTAGATGATGATCATGATAACGGCAAAGACTTACGGTGGGGAATCTTACTTGTCTCGGCAATCAACGCACAGAGTTTGGTGGAGCACGCCGAAGATGTCGAGACTGAGTTCATTATGAACAGATCTGACTACTTGGTCATCAGTGAAACCTGGATGGATGACGTCACACCTGTGAATGTATCTGGTTTCGAACTTAAAGCATTAAAGAATACAGCCATAGAAAGGCAACGCAATCAACCGTCAACTTCGTCATCGTCCAAACGCACCGCCGGTGGAGTCGCCATATACATTGATGTCAGTCGTAAGCTTATAGTTGAAGAACCATCAGTGGGAGAGATATGCCTGGACGACGTAACGATCAACGGTGTATCTAAATTTATCCTCGAAGCTGTGTACATTCATCCGAACGCTTCATCGTCAGCGATAGAATGTTGTATCTATCGATCCCTGCTGCAATACTCGAAAAGTATAAAGAAAATAATCCCCAGTATCGAGCCAGACCTTCATACGCCCATCATCATCACCGGTGACTTCGATGTCGAAGTGTCACAAAACCGATCACTGCAAGATTTTATGGAACGCGAGTTTAATCTCACTTACGTTCATACCATGGCGACCACGCTAGGTAACACTCGTATTGATTTGACTTTCGCCAGAAACTTCGATGTATCTTGTCTACCGTTTGTATCTTACTTCTCTTACCATAGACCTATGATAAATAAAATTATAATCGATTACTAAACTTGTTTTCATTTATTTACACTTCCCAACACATATATAATCTGCTAGCGTGACGTATTCACGTAAAACTCCTCAGGCCGTGCTCTGACACAGTCACACCCGATTTTTTGAAATATTCTCTAACAAATAGAAAACGAAAAAAAAAAAATTGTGTGTTCACTGTCAAAACCCGTTGTCAACCGTATCCTAGCACTTCTAAATGATCTCAAAGAATATGTTAACTCCACTTTAAGAAAAAGTGTCCAGAAGGTCTCATTTGGAACTGCTTTCTGAACCAGGACAACCCAACATGTGTTTTATGAAGCCCATTTGAGTTTTCATTCATTAATGAAATGGCAAAAGTTGCTGCACATTAGCAACTGTGTGCAGATAAATAGAACTAGAGGGTAAACAATTTCTTCTTCACCGGCATCGAATAAGCAAGAAGGTGGTAGCAACATAGAAATCATCAATCTGCCACTCACTCTGTTCAATTTTGTGTACTCCGTTCGCATTGAACTATTAAAGCCAAAGCTCTAGTTTCTCTCTCTTTTTAACAAATAATACTCTTTGCAAATTTGTTCGTATGACACAGACCACATCTGTTTTCGTTTCAAATCAATCATTTCCTTGTAGACAGGAGAAGGATGGTGGGGTGGTTTTGAAAACTGCCACGCGAAAAGGTTAACAGTGTAACATTTCCTTCGAGACATGTTGAAAAGCATCTCTTGGTCGAAATATAAAATATAAAACAGAATGCATTTCTTTGGTAGAAATGCAATGAAATCAATGAAAATGCAACTAACTGTGCAAATATAAATCAAGCAAAATTACTTTTCTTACATATTACCATTATTTTTATTCTTCAATTAGTCAAGTTCATCAAGAAGTTAATATTTTTGTGTACAAGTCTTCAAAACAAGCTAATCTACCAACGCAAGTTTTTTTCGCCCTCTCTCTCTCTCGTATGGCAATGGCTCTTTATCTTTCAATTCTTAATGCTATCATCATGAATCGCCTTTTATTTCATTTTATAAAATTACACTGAGAAATATTCTATTTCATTCTATTCTAATCATGGCTTGCGTTCCTTTATTTATTTTATTTTATTTATTTATATTTTTTTTTCGTGGTCGTTGGTGCCTAAAGGAGATTTATTTAGCTGAAGCAGTCAAAACGATTGTATGAAAATCATTAAAATAATCACGAATATTTTCCAAAGTGGATGAAGGAAAAGCACTGTTAATTCTACCAGAAATAATTCTTGTGCTTTCTTTCTTTTTGTAAGTAAGATAATATTATAAGAAAATAATACATAGTGCGGGTATAATTTTCTCAGAATTCCAAATCGAGAAGGTTCACTGTTTGGCACATGCACTTTTGCTTCTAAAAAATCTCTGTCCTTTACTATTCTCAAATCCGTACTCTGTTATAAAAGACTACTGGGAAGGATGAGGATAATTGTACAAGAGTGCAAATATTAAAAACACACACACACACACACAAAAAAAACAGACGCTTTGGACCATTTGGAAATCTGAGCTAATTACACCCATCTTGGATAGTGCTCCCTAAATAACATTTCCCTTTTATTTAAGAGCAGTAAATAAAGGAAATAAATTCACTGCTGTTCTTTGCGCAAAGAGATCTGTTCTCGTTCGTCTATTTCAGATCATCACAGTGATCAAATTACTCATATATACATTATATCTTCAGAAAAGGTATTCCATGGACATTATCCTTCGCTGAAAATATTCATATGAATTTTAAAATCAACCATCCAAAAACAGCTAACTGTAAGGAGAAGGACACAGAAACAAAAAGGTAGTTTTAGAAAGCATCTATAAAAAGGGAAATTATGGAAAATATGCAGAAGTCATCTACGCTTATTGTCCCCCTCTTCTAATAGAGATAAATAGAAAACATCTCATAATGCAACCTTAGAAACCTGCATCGTGAATTTGGTAAATGTTACGATAACGCTCATGCAGTCGAGTTATACAGTGTGTCCCAAAATTCATGCAAGATTTAAATTTAGCGCCATTTGTGCGGTAAAGTGTTGCCAACGAGAAAAAAAAAAAGACAGCGTGACAGCTGACAGTTCAGGGTTATTAAAAATGGAGCGCTACACGAAAGAACAACGCATTTTCATTGTTGAGCAATATTTTAAAAATAATGAAGGTTTGGCAGCTACAGTTGGCAATTTTCGTACAAAATATGGTCGGAATAGTGATTTAACTTCATTACCTGTGAAAAGATTAATTAAAAAATTCAAGGAAACTGGATCAATTAGTGATCTTATACACTCTGTCCGTCCTTCAACAAGTCGTTCAACAGAAAACATCGAAGCAGTTCGTGAGAGTGTTGCTGAGAGTCCAGGAACATCAATTCGGCACCATGGTCTTGAATTGGGCATTTCGAGAAGCTCTCTACAGCGTATTCTCACTAAAGATTTGCATCTTTATGCTTACAAAGTTCAATTGACTCAAGAACTGAAGCCTACTGACCACACACAGCGAAGAGAGTTCGTTGAATGGATTATGGAACAACAACAAGTGGATGCTTATTTTTCGAACAAAATCATCTTCAGCGATGAGGCTCATTTTCATCTTGATGGCTTCGACAAAATCGACAAAATTGTCGCATTTGGGGTTCAGAAAATCCACGAGTGATTGTTGAGAAACAAATGCATCCACAACGTGTCACTGTTTGGTGCAGATTTTGGGCTGGAGGCATCATCGGTCCATTCGTCTTCGAAAATGCGGCTGGTAAGGCAATAACAGTTAATGGTGCTGGCTATCGCGACATAATAATCCAGTTTTTTGGGCCTAAATTGCAAGATATGGATGTGTACGACATGTGGTTTCAACAAGACAGTGCCACATGCCATACAGCCCGAGAAACAATTCAATTACTGCACGAGTCATTTCCTGGTAGTGTAATTTCCCGTTTTGGTGATCAGAATTGGCCGCCCAGATCATGTGACTTAACGCCGTTGGACTTTTTTCTTGGGGTTTTTTGAAGTCTAAGGTTTATGCCAACAAGCCCACGACCACCCACGCCTTGAAGGAGGAAATTGAGCACTGTATCAACGAAATTCAGCCACATTTATGAAAAACGGTCATGGAAAATTTCGACAAAAGAGTGCGTATGTGCCAGCAAAGCCGTGGAGGCCATTTACCCGATATGCTATTCCATGCATAACCCTATACTGTATACTTTATGAATCAATAAGAAATTACAATTTTTAATTAAAAACCTGTGTTTTCTATCAAAATTACTTCTTGCGTGAATTTTGGGGCACCCTGTATTAATCAAATTCAATACTGAGAATGACAAATATTAAAATGGATACCAACAGTGTAAACAAACCTATCAAACCTGACCATATGAGACTATGAATAATATTTACTGCTGAACTGCTTTCGTCTTCTTTTTTCTTCGAGGTCTCTCTGTGATAATTAGGGAATGGGGGGACGTGTTCAACTGCTAAAATGGTAACCTTTTCTTTCGGTAGCTTCCAGAATGTGAGAGAAAAGTATTACACAGATCTCAGGTTCTTAAGTACTAATATTTTAAGTTAGATTCACAAAATCCTTAAATTCGTTAGATTCATACTTTAAGTTATTCCTCTTGTTTGTCTTCGTTATTAGTATTTCGCTTATTAATTTTCGAAATCTAGATCAATACCAGATCAGTTTCAAGCAAAATCATTCCTTCATTTCATTTGACGTAATGAACTTACTTTCATCTCTGAGATTAAGTGTAGGTCATATTAGCATCCAACTCAGAAACACGCCTAGCCTTCTTAGAATAAAAACTTAATAAAATATAACAAGATGAGATGGATATAAAATTATTTGGCATACTAACAAGAACTATTTACCTATAAATTTATTAGTTTCTTTGCAATATAATGAAAGAGATTAAACATAAAACGAGACAAGAGTAGAACCGAAATATTTGAACTAAGAGGAAACAGACAAATTTACGCTATATTGATTTTTTTCATTTTTTATGCGAATCCCACCCAAGGAAAACTTGTATTTAGTCTACAGTGCGTTAGTAATAGTACTTTGGGGTAGGTTAAGAATAACGTACTTTGGAAACTCTGCTCTACAGGCAAAACACGGAACATGCTGACTGGACGCCGCTTCCAAATAAGCAAAGTGATGGTCTCATAGCTTGCGAGAAAAATCTTGTGTCACCTAAAATATGGAATATATATATATATATATATATATATATATATATATATATATATATATATATATATATATATATATATATATGAATCAAAGAATAGAATAACAAAAAGAAATTCGAATGAAAAACATACTATCTTGGATAAACTGCTCTTTTCAGGTGATAATTGGGAAGACTGGAGATAATCTACAAAAAGCTGTATATAAATTAGATTTAATAACCGAAATATGTCAATTTGTCAAGACAAAAAAAAATACTTAAACCTTGACATTCAAGAGAAAAATACCCATCTAAGCAAGATAATTGCAAGTTAATAATCGTAATTATTTAAGATTTAGACATATCTAAACAAAATAAATAATTACTTATCAAAATCAACATCATTACAATTGCACTAGCAAGAGAAGGAGAAAAATAAAGAATTACTGCTGATATAGAATTTGATAAGGTTATACAAGACATGAGAAAAAAAAAGCAACTAAAGACATACTAGAAGAACTAAAGCAGACACCAATAATAATGGAAATAATAAAATACAGAAATAAAGATTCTAGAAAGAAGATCATATGAAGGAATAAATACCTTAAGAATAATGTCCAACACAAGTCACACTTGTCCAAAATTCTTAATAGAAAGATCAAATTTCCCAAGCATGCACGATTCTGCTCTGAAAAATGTGATATCTGAAAAATTACTGATACCATGCGGTAAAAACTCGTTAGATCGTCAGGTTCTATCAGTATTAGTGGTCGAAACGACAAAAAAAAAAAAAAAAAAAAAAAAAAAAAAAAAAAATCGTTTCTCTCCACATTACTGGCTGACCAAGTCAGAAAACCCGTATCACGAAATCTAAGTGTCATCTTGATGCTTGTATAGGAATTCGATTTAACTGGTATTTAATTATTGACCTATTGTGTCACCTAAACAATTTCTAAAACAACAGTGAAAAATGTTAATTCAGCTTTAGAGAATATTTCCGATTTAATCAGTGTTCGCAGGTATGAATTTCGTCACAATAATTCCATATTAAATCTTGTTTACATCATCACAGGAAATACAGAAAAGCTTGGAGAAATTCAGGCTACTTCTGCTCTTGACATCATCCGGGCATCAAAGTCTAGCACAGTCTACCTGAGGTTTTGTTCTATGGCGTTTCTCATAGGAAGACGAAGAGTAAGTTTTTTTTTTCTTATCAAAATTTATTACCAGCTGTGGAGTATCTCAAAGTTATGTTATTTTGCCCTCTCTCTTCCTTATGCAGCTTAATCTTTCATTGACTAAACAAATCCATGCAGTTTTGTTTAACATCCGCTCACACTAATCAATTTCAAATCCACTCATTTCCGGAATGCTGTTCCCAAATTTCGGAAAATGCCTTCAAGATCAATGGTCTGTCCTCTTCTAGTTGGTTGAGTGGTTAATGTTCGCCGCTTTGCAATCACTGATTGTAAGCCTAAAGTGGCTTAAAACTTTGAAGTTTGATTTCAAATGCAAAGTTGCGTAGTTTTGGATTATGTCGTTCTTGGCACATCCTTGGTACTAATATGCGATAGGTTGGAGGTTTTCGTGGATAGGATTGTCATTTAAAAAATAAAAATTATGATTAATGATTCTCTTTAATGACTCACTAAGTTTCCTGAACCGAGTTCTTAATTAGTTCGGTCTATAATTACACATCTCCTCTCAAAACCTGTTCAAACTACAACAGCAGTTAGCCACCGTCCATTCTTAGTCCAATCCAGTGCAAACTCATCGTTCTTAATTTCTCTTCGTTAATGTAATTAAAGGCATCTTTGTTCCATGTAACATGCTTCCACCATCATTATTTCTCAGAAACTGCAGTATGCATCTATTGAAAGTGCATTTAAATAGCTTTTACTTGCCTATTTAATCATTGATTCTCTCATGGATTAGTGTGCTGCTGGATTCAAGTGGAGTTGCTCCCTACATAAAAGACATCAGCTGTGAAATTGAACTAGTGTAAAGAAAATTTTTTTCTTGCCCCATTAGCAGCCAAGAAAAATGCTCCAAAAATTGTTATTGAATGAATGAAAATCTTTGCCACTGTTTTATTAGGGTTTAGACGTTACGAAGCTAAATTGCTGCGTTGGTGCGCTGTATATTCAAATTCGTGGAATTCTATATTTTATAATAAACATTTTTAAAAAATAGAAATTGAATTATTTTAAAATATTTTTAATATTCTCATTCCTGAAAGTGTGTGTTCCAATTTAAGTTGTTTTTTAAAATCTTTCCTCTAAAATATATTCTCTAAACATTGAAATAAAAAAATAGTACATATAAACAATAGTACATAAAGATAGTACATATAAACAATGGTTTCTTGTTGCTCTACCGTTCAAGCATCGCAGCTGAACGGTAGGGCAACAAGAAAATACATATTTTTCAAAAAACGCTAATTATTATTTTCTTAAACACAAGTTTGGATAGTCTCTCAAACCGCAAATTAAAGCAAGATGACGCATGGTATCCCACTTTGACACCTACCAAGCTATACATTTTGGAAGCAAGTGTTTCAAGAAAGATTTGAATGACGCAAAACTACGTAAGGCTGACGAAACCTGCGCGTATCTGTCTCCCATAACCGTATTAAACATCTTGTCGCCTGAAGAAAAAGTATGCAAGTTAAATGGCGCCATGAAAATAAGAAGATACCTTAAGAAAATCGAGACTTTTTACAAGTATTAGCGCGTTACTTCATATTCTAGTTGGACTCTGGTAAATATCGTCACAAATTGCGCCACGCGAAATTCTAGCACTACTGATAAAAATAAACAAATAATTGATCTATACAGAACTTTCCTGAATTTACTTTAAAGAAAAAAAAACATTCAGCAATAACAGAAAGCACGATTTTTTTTTTATATATCTTGTACGCCGTACACTACATGATCATTCACTTGAATAAAAGCGACATCTTTAAGGGCTTAAACAAATGAGTATGAAACTTGGATACTTAAAGATCAAAGTCAAAATTAGAACCATATTCTCCCAACTCTGTAAAATAAAGACAGAACAAGCACGAAGATGGCAATATTCCAACTGAAGAGGAGGTGTGACAGTTCTAAAGAAAAATATCTTTTTACAAACAGTTTTTATCCAAAATGTGTATTTTCCTAGTCAATGCTACGCATTTAGACACTGGAGAGTCCTTTCGGAATACTATAAAACGGAGTAATTTCCTGAGGTCCGCATGTTATCTGATTTTTACAAGGTGGGTGCAACTGTGCAATTAATTTTCTACTATTCTCTACCAGCATGATATCGACTAGTAGCAAAAATTAAATATGATGTAATTAGTAAAAACGACTGATGGTTTGTCCTTCTAGTGCGATCATTCAAAAGAGAATGCATTCTTAAGGAAGGCTTCAGACCTTTCTGCATATGCCACGAAATATAAGTGCACGAACGGAAATTTGAGATTTTTGATAAAATTTCCCACCTGTTTTGTAATTTTTAAATAATCAAATATTTCTTTATTCATACTTATTTCTAAAAAAAAAAAAAAAAGAAAAGAAAAAAAAATCAGCTTAACAGGAAGGGTAATACTTCATAGCTCTGTTAGCTCCCATTTCCTTTCGGAGATAAAGATTATGACTGCGGACACCGTGTCAACGACCGATAAGGTTACAGTCGAGAGGGAGGTCAATAGAGTTGACACGCTATAATGAATGGCGACGTTACTCGAGACAGTATAAATGGCTTTGGCTGAATTTCAAGTGTTTCATTGCATTTGCATCATTTCATTGCAGAATAGCGGATGATGTAATTACTACGAGTGGACCTTCAAGGTCAGCTCTTCAGACTAAACTTAGAATTTACTTGCAGAATTTATGGCCGATTTAACTGATGAAAATCCAGGATCAGCGTACTTAAATATGCCATATTCAAGTGTAATACTGGAACCGCTGCCTTGAATACTTTATTGGTAAGTGTCGCAAATATATATGGAACCTGACTAAATCGATAATCAAACTAAATCCATATTACAGTAGCATATCTTGTGATAAAATTCAACGTCGACACGGAAATAAAAAAAACAACAACAATAAAATAAATGAAAATAAGATACTCACGCCACTCCTATAATAATAACAACTTCAGTAAGACAATGTGATGGAAGTGGTTTCAATGAAAATGGGCAGATGGAATGAAAGAGGAAACAAAGTTTGTTCAGAAGGTTTGAAGGTACACAATATACGGACGCTACCCAGCAGTTGGTCATGTTCTAATCACAAGAAATTGGGGAAATGCTGGCTATTTCAATATAATATTTGCGCTGTAAATATTTGTAGAAGAGGAATAATGCAGAAACAGCACGTCTAAGAAAAGAAAAGGATTGGAGCGAAATTCGTAAGATTGTGTGTGTGTGTGTGTGTGAGAGAGAGAGAGAGAGAGAGAGAGAGAGAGAGAGAGAAGGGGGAGGGGCTTTTTCTTTAATGTTAACAATTTCTTAAGATGTTAGTAGATAGTAAAGATTATCCAGTGTTCAGCTAGGTAGATACAATGCAAGTCACATTGTTAACAGCAAATACTTCGCCATCCTCCTTTCCAGCTTTATCAATGGAGATAGGAAATGAAATCTAGTTGGAGTTGTGGGCATTGAAGTCTCGAAAGGAATAAGATCTTATTGTTTTCTTGGTTAGGTTTTAGCAAATCTACATTCAGAAATAAATCATCATATAAGCCAGTGCAGTTATTAAAATTCGAAGAATGACAAAGGCTATGAATGAATATTAGTTATCACTTATAATTACATTGAAATAACTATAGTAGGTTATTCGTTTATAAGAATCATTTTCATGATCTTCTGCAAAGGTTTTTAGGAGATAAGTGTAACCGCCTCTTTCACCACTATAGAAGTGAATCAATGTAATGAGTTGTGCACTATAATTCTTGTTACGTTATTGAAATGCTGTAGTTCTTGCAACACAAAAAATATGACTTCTCTGATCATTTCTTCTCTATGTGCTGAAGAATGTAATAAGTATGAAAACAAAGATTGAATTATATGACGGTTTACTGAATAATCACTAATGATGTAAAACTAAATAAAAGAAACTAAGCAGTTTTATTTAGAGAGTATATAATTTTTTGCTTGGAAAATTATACTGTATTTTTAAAGGTGTATTAAAGAAAACCTAAGCATTTTAACGATCACTTGAAACTCCTTCGTAATTTCAATATACGAGTACGTAATCCTACAACAAAGACTATTATTGGTACTTCGGAGAAACCATAATGACAAAAATCACCGGATGAAGACTACGATCATCAAAAAACAGTGTATAGAAGATCGTGAATTTAGAATATCTTTCGAATCGGAACAACTTATATATATAAATTCAGCTCCACATCCTAGAAGTCACAAGACCTATGGCACGGCAGTGCCATGAGTAGGCAGATTCAGTTTAATCCTTCCCTTTAGTATCCCTCTGTCATCGTAATAACTTATTTTGCCAAAGTTGCTGCCCAGCAAATGATTCAGCTTCATCTTAATGAAGCTGAATCATATCAGCTCGCACCATGCGAGTTGTGCTGATAGAAATTTCAAACGTATTCCGGTGGTGCTATTAGTGACATGATTGAACTGTTCAGACTGTGGTCAGATGGCGGTTTTGAATCATGTGTTTATGGAAAACCAGCCAAGAAAACATGCTTCACTTGAGTGATTCACTTGCTTCATAGCCCTTACACGGGTTTGCCTGTTTTGCGGGATGAAAAACTTTCCCCCTGTATGAAACTGGCTGCCTCACCTTCAACTGAACAGTCGTTTAGATTCCTCTCATTGTGGTCAGACAAGCCCATATGTGTAGGTTAAATTTCAAATAGCAAATACTTCGCAAAAATGGTAGGTCTGTGATGTTCTTTGTTGGAAATCAGGTATTTCGATTCCAACCTCAGTAAGAGAGAGAGAAAAAGAAAAAAGTGAGTTAGCTGGTCTTATACGGCGATGGCAATTTCCTTCAGCGTCTCCGGATTTTCACTCTAGAAAACAAAGAAAAACGGTCTGAGCACGGAGAAGAGAAACATTTCAATTTTATTTTGGAGGGTTTCACATGATTCACTAATACTTCATCTTCACTGTACAAATTACATGAGATAAAATGATGGTTTATGAAATGTTCTATGGGATCATTATGCGGCCCACGATATGCACACATTATTCATGATGATGGTGGGTCTCTCTCTAACGAGATTATACTCCTGCAACTTTACGATTTTCTTTCGTGATGAAAGAAGATCACGAAATTCATTTCTTCGTATGAAGTGTGTTCGAAAATGCGCATTTCATATGGAAAGTGGTCAAGCCTGTAGAGTGGCTATTCTAGAACTCTCCCAGATACATCCATTAACCTTTTCGGCAGTTAAGTTTTGCAATTGTTATGATGAAATAAAAGTAAAACCCGAATTCTCCAGAAATGACACTGGCTTTTTGAGTGATAGCGCACTTGAGAATAATATTAGTACTTATCAGTTAACTTGATAATTTGTCATTCAAGTACTCCCTGCGGTACTATGATTACTACTACTGTTATAATGCTAATATCATTCATCCGTTGGGTTGTGAATATCATTCATATTCGCAACCCACTTGAGAATTTGTATAAAGTTGAATAATGTAGAGGAATCACCGCTGCATTAATTGCTTCAAATTGACCCACGTTCCAAAGCACAAATTCAAGTTATAATTAATGCACTTTGATAATTATGAGAGCGGATTTTCAAAAATTTTGGTCAACCGGTCTACACTAAATCCAGGATGAATGGATCCAAACTAAATATTATTTAGAGAGAGAAAGCAATGTTCTCGTTTATAATTCATTTAATGTTTTTAATATCCGTATAAGAAAAAAATAATTGCGATGTTCTAAAGTAGTCTGTCTAATATAGTTGCCACTTACCATAAGTACCTCATTGTATCTCAAAGTGCAGAAAGATATTATAAGGCAGCATTATTATTATTATTAAGAGAGACGTCCAGGGAGTCAGAGACTCGGATGCACCAGCCATCATACTTATTCTTGAATTCATTCACACTGCTTGCACTCACAACATCCAATGGCAATCCATTCCAATCACGCACCATCCTCTGAGAGAAAAATCTAGCTCTCAACCCCCTTCTTAGCAGCATTCATTCTCAGCTTCCAAAGATGCTCTCTCGTCCTTTCCCCACCCTCCATAAAATGAAAAATTTCATCAACTGAAATCCTGAATGACCATTTCAGAAGTTTGTAAGTCTCAATCACATTACCTCTCTTTCTCCTGTTTGCTAGTGTCTGCAGTCTACAAATTCTCAATCTGTCTTCATAATCAGTATTTCACAAACCTGATATCATTTTTTATTTCAGCATTGCAATCATCTTTTGAGTTATATTTGCAATCTTTTCACATGGCCTCTGAACATCAACTTCATATCTACTCGTATTAACACTCCAAGAACCCTAGCCTCATCAGTTTCTTCTAGCCTAATCCCACCAATATAATACGACATTGAATATCTAAACACGCCGAAGTGAATGAGTTTACATTTACTCACACTGAACTGACACCCATTTTCCCATGCCCCCAGTTCCAGCCTATTAAAAAACTTGCATCCATTTACCGCATCTCTTGCCATCACTATTAAAATATTATTAGCAAAAATGAACAAGTCACTTCTCTGGAAAATGCAATTTGCATTGATATTTTCAATTAATAACGATTTAATAGTATTATTCACCATACATTAATATATCATATTCTTTATTTATAGTATTATTATAAATTCCATTATTAAAGTCTATTCATTAATAAGTAAACTTTAAATAATATAAAGTTGATTCAATTAACGCATCTTTTGCACTTTAAATGTTCCGTGCTTTGTCATCATCTATTTCTGCTTTCTTTGATCATTTTATGCAACTGACATCGAACATACGAAATTTGAAATAGTCAGAATATTTTCGTGATATCCTGCGAATACCAAAAAATCATGCAAGCTTAGCAACCAGTAAGTTGCTGAAGAGAAGATGAAAACTTTTAACTTTAATGAACAAAAAGTGCATTACTAAAATGCATCTCTCTCAATTCATTCACCAGTAATACTTTCCTGTTAACTTTTTATAATACCTTTAGTGTTTGTATGATAAAGTCATAAATGGACATACTTTGTAGCCCTGAAGTATGACATTTCACTAGAATGAAATTTACTTCCTGATAACTTGTGTTGTGCTACCTACAATTAATATAAAATTAGGTGTCACTTACACACAAATTCTTTCTCTCTGCATTCATATATTTTGCAGGAATACTTGGAGTAGTCATTTTTAATAACTAGGGAATAATTTAACATAAGTGAAATCGAGATGTCCAAATGTCTTAATCTCCAACATTATAACTTACGAACAACGGGAACGCAAGATTAAATGGTCATTCACTACGAATCTGCTAAAATCAACAAGAATTTAAGGACGATAAACACAATCCCAAACAGGTGGGCTTCTCAGTACAAGAATAAGGAGTTCCGCTAAGGAAAGAATTCTAGGAAATGAATACCCTGTTTTAAGGAATTGTAACACAAACATGTAACCTTAGCAACCATCTTACTCACAATCCGTTATTGCGAGGTGAACACGCTACCTACTGAACGATTTCAAATACTTGCTACAGTTTTATTATTATATTTAGACTGTTATTGAATTAGTTGCATTCTTAATATATACAAAAGTAATTATTACTTTAATGCTCTTTTACAAGTTCTGAACAAAAAATAAAAAATTAAAAATAAAAAAAAATAAAAATGCGAATTCTAATGTTAAGAATTTTATGGCATTCCCACAAATAAATCGGACATACGATGGGGGTGGAGGTTCTCGCACATTCCCGTTTTCTTTTTCACTCTAACGTCACTTGGAAAACTTAACAATAAATTTATTGAAAACTGTATTCTTCTCTGAGTAGTTGCCATAATAGTTTGTCCCCTACCATCTGAGACCTCTTTTACAACCAAGTCCTTTCAGAAAGACTTGATAAATGGCTCTCGGGTAAGCAGCTACATAAATACTTTTGATGATCTGATAATCCGATCAAATTAATGACTAATATCAAACTAGGATACTATCCTAGTTTGATATCAGCACCGCAGTGAATTGAAATAAATAGATACAATTCACAACTCAATTATTGTTTACTAGAAAAACATCAATTCAGTTTTGATCAATTGGGAAATGTAAAGAAACAACGTGTCAGTTTATTAATTCCAAATCGACGCAATAAAAGCCATATATCATCATTATTATACTGTATTTAAATTGTTTATTTGATATTTGAAATTCAGATAGCCCCAATTTTTAACATAATAAAAAGAACAGCTTAGTGGAAATGGAACTGCCCTCTTATAATCAACTAGTAAGGCTAAAAATTAAATGTTTAAAATAAATCCTAATTAATAATTTTAAAGAGAAATTGGCCATAACACATGCCTGTATATTCTTGAAGGGAAAGATAATTCTTATATTTGTAGAACTTTGAAATTTAGTTACTTATGCATATGTTTTATATTATTTAGTATTTAATAATGGGCAGAAAATTGGGTGAGGTTTATAATGTGAAAAGTGAACAAATAAATGTGCAAAAGAAAAATGCAATAAAAGCAAAACTGAAAGTAAAAAAAAAAAAAAGCTAAAAACAACTAAAAAAAATCCACTACAATATACACGCCACCCCAAAGTAATAATGGTCTTTTTTATTTTAGTTTTTTTTGTATTATACTCTTGTTGTTTCACATCTTTTTGCACGCTCAGGGCTGTACTTACACTTTCCCCGAGGCTCTAGACTGCTCTGGGGCCCGTCGGCCTTAATTTTCCAGGGATCCCAGCTAGAGCCTCATGAGCCTGTGCATAAGTACAGCCCTGTAGTACACTTACTAGTTCTTCACTATTTTCAGTCCATTAATAAGTGCAGTACTGAAAATAAATTTTAAAAAATCCTTAAGTAGCTGAATTTAAGTTTAGTTCGATAATGCTCTTTTAAAATAAATTTTAATTAGTCATTTTTAATCTTGAATATTTAAGCCTTAACAGTTGGTTATACTCGGCACCGTCGACAGGGTATAGCATAGATGCAGCCTGCCTCACAGCGCGGCTTAATATGGGCACTCGTTCAGCCATACTGCGGTAGATGTCGTCGCTAAGCTAACAGGAATTATTAGCGTAGAGAGTGCGAAAAGAAGTTTTTCCAAGCTTAAACTGATGAAAAATTATTTGCTGTTCAGACCAACCAAGAAAGATTGGTTGGTCTAGCAACTACATCGATAAAGGCGGACATAGCTAATAATTTAAATTTAGAAGGGCTTATAAACAGTTTTACTGTGAGATATCCCCGTAGTGCAAACATTTAATTAATATTATTATGTAATCGTTTTGTATTAATGTTTCTCTTGTAATAAAAACAAAATAGTAATTGGAGATTTTCTTATATTTTTCTTATAATCCATTATGGCGACGATCCTGAGTTATACTCCCCCCCCCCCCACTTCTATTAACCTTTTTTTTATATATTGATTAAATGTTTTACTGAATATTCTGACGCTTTTTTTTTTTAATTCTCACAGAAGAGTGAATAGCAAACTTTTAGTCCTAATGCTTGAACTCCTGGGTACGATCAAATGATATGAGCGACTACAGCTCCATCTAGTGTTCCTAACTCTAACTAGTAATTATATATAATCGGACATGGGATTCGATTTTCCTCTTCTCTAAGTTGGATTAAAAATCAGAGTTTCTACGGAGTTTCTTAAAACCTACTTACTTCTTTGTATTAAAAATCGACTAAAACACTATTCAACTGCAAATACTTTCCTAGGAAACTACCACTTGGATATGCTGGTAATATTAAATTCACAGATATAAAAAGCAAACTACAAAGCAAAATAACATGAGCGAAATGCAGATAAGGGGGAAGATTACAATAATTGCTAGGTGTGAGGGAAACAAGAGGAAAGAGTGGTGCACTACCAAATCAGCAGAGTTCCGCAACATATATCTTATATAAAGTCAGCTATCGCGCTATGTCCTCTTCTGTTAGCTGAAGAAGACATAGCGCGTATAACGAACGTGTACGACGACTATTATATAAGTGGATTGAACAAACAAGTATGAGTGATGAAATAAAAAAAAAAAAAAAAAAAAACGCAGATGGAAATGGATTGGACACATACTAAGAATGGACAGCAGAGAGATTAGTATAGTAGGTTTCAAGTGGATCCCGGAAGGGGAAAAACCTAACCGAAATTAGCTTGGAAGAGAATGAAAGAAAGAGAGAAGACAAACTGGTGGCTCAGGAGAGAGTTATCTGGAAGAAACTGATCTCGGCATGAAGAAATTGATTCTCTTCGTGCCAAATGGCACATAAGGCCATTTGGCACGAAGAGAATATAAGTAAAATAAGTATCGCACTATGATTTTTGTGCTTCAGAGATTGTGTGGGTGTGTTTCAAAATATAGTGTCACAGAGGGGGGGGGTATTCTGAGACTATTAACCAACATTAGTTGGTAAAGAGTCTATTATTAAAAAATAGTTTATAGTTCATTTAAAAAAAAAAAAAGGAGGGGCGTAGGAAATGTGGAGGATCGTTTCGATTGACGCTAATAGAGTGCCTAATGACAATGCTGAAGAATGGATGTTAGAGATGATGATTTTTTTTTTTTTTTTTTTTTTTTAAACAGGTGTGGATATAGTTATTCCCAATTAACCAGAAAAGATTCATCTTACCGTAGTTCATTGATGCGAAGGTCGTTAAGTCTATAATGTCAGTTTCTAATCATCTTCCAAAACACACACGCAATTCGAAGAAGGACGGTATGTTGCACCCTTCGATGGGAAAAGGCCTAGGTTCGATTCTCGTCGTGATGGGAGGAATCGTTATATAGATTTTTTTTCAACTGAAGGTGAGTTAGCCGGTCTCACGGAGGTAGCAGGGGTTTTCCCTCCCAGAAACTCGGGTTTTTAATCCCGCATACAGGCAAATCGATCCTTCCGAACACACGCAATTTACAGACAAATACTGATGGTGGTGGGCAGTAGATGTATGGTAGTAGAGGTTCGGTGTAGTGGTGGAGAAGGAGAGCTGTAGAGTAGGCGTCCTCCCACGATGAGTCTTCGGACTCCTTGTAGGTGTCACGAAATAGTAATGATCTGTGTGTGTTTTAGAGCAGTGCTTCCCAAACTTCTGGATGTCAGGGCCCCCTTTGGAAAAATTAAAATGTTTCATGGCCCACTCGAAAAAAAATTGTAATATAGACATATATTATTATAATATTTATTGTATTTATATTCAACACAAAACATACGCGGCGAATATTGCAAAAATCAAATGCAAATTTTACATTTTTAGCATCTCACAAACACATTTGACATGGCACATTATCTCATATTTTTATGTAGATAGATATATTGTTATTGTACATTTGCAGTACAAACACATGAAACGTAAAACGATTAGTAATAAAGAAAGAATTAAAAACATAAAAAGTTTAATAACAATTTAATGTGATGGATTTGTTTCAATACTGCTACACCAATATTAGGTGAAATATTTGAAACTACAAATCTTAGCTTTCTGCTTTGAAATGAAACTTATACGAATAAGAATATATATTTACTAATATTCGTTAAGCTCCGAAATACACAGGAAGCATAATTTGTGAACCCGCACCAATGTGTGATTTTTTCCATTAAAGTATAAAAAATAACAAAAAAGAAATAATAAATAATAATAATTAAATACGTTTCTTTTAAGATAAAAAAAATCTACTTAGTCTTGAAAGATTTTAAATTTGTTTTCATTATTTCACGGGCCCCCCCCTTCTCAACAAAAACTTCTGCCCAAAGTTTAGGAAGCGCTGTTTTAGAGGAAGGAAAAACAGTTTTCTAACATCTCTGATAGGTATTTCTGAGAATTCCGGCTGGTCACTCCAAGGCTATGAGGCCAATGCATTATGGGTGTATATTATGCTTTTGGTTTGCTTGATTTGTGAAATGGAGTGCAATCTTTGAGACTTATATGTATGCTAACTCACTCAGTATCACTTGAAGCGAGTTCTTACGTGTTCTTCGTGTGTTTGAATGGATAACATGGATAATCCAGGTCCTTAAAGAGGAACGTATCATTTTTAAATAAAGCAGCAACCATCACTTAGAATTCTAACCTGTCCTTTCCGCTATCAGAAAGCTATGACGAGGAAGTATTAGTTGCGTCTGTGACAAAACACAAATGATTAAAAAATTATTTTAAAAAATATGATTAAAAAAATTACTAACCACCGCTTTCCCATATTGCATGTTGGCTGGTTATATACTTTAGTATCGATAATAAGATTATAAGGACATATTCAAAACGGCTATTTTTTTTTGTTGGAGCATTTTTTGCGAGTCAGCTCCGATCTTACTTCAAATATTTTCACTCAAGCCAAATAAGCAATAGAAATTAAACTTAAAAATCGGGCACTTGTAATTAGACGAGCAGCACGTATACACATTGCAGACAAAAGCACTGTAGGATGGCAACACCGTCAAGAACATAACTACGAGGAATTGGAACGATACCGAATTTGCCTCCTTCACGGGAGTTTGGTAGAGGTGCGAACTGCAGTGCAGTATGATGTCCAGATAAGCATTAAAAACTTCACGTGAATCTAATTCACTTTTCGAAGAATGACAAATTGTTTTATAAGTGATGCAGGCGCTATTTAGAATTAAAAAAAAATCATTAACCACAGTCAGTAATTGACTGTTAACAATATTTTCTCTAAAAACTTCCAAAATTTTCTGCCACAGTACGTGTAATTTGGTGAGATGCAATCTGTGTGACGCCAAAGCAATTAGAAAAACCGACAGACGTAGCGCTTCTACCGCTTGTTTACAAGTCGGTGTCTCTTAGAGACAAGAAAACGAGGCCATAAAAGGGGTGAACAGCATGCGGAAGCTGCAGATCTTTTAAGGACGAATATGGGAGGTCATTTACGAAGTACGCCAATAAAACACGACTCTCGCTGGTCTGGCGGATGCAAAGTCTAGCGGCGAGTTGCAGCATAGAACATTTTAGTAACCTTAATAATCGAATACTGTGGATAGGAGCGCGCCCTGAATTACCGGAATTGACTGCTACCTATGGTGAATTTACCTACCAATTAAAGTTAATTATAGCAAAACAGGAAAAATGTTTCAAGCAAGAAGAAAAAGAAAGATAAGTGGTGATGCTCAGGAGAACACACGTTTACTTTTTTATAATCCGCAAAGTTAAAATATCATATAAAGAAGAGATTCAGTGAGAGAAATAGCAGAAAGTATACGTGTTGTATAATGCAATGTAAAAATGATCCGGGATGTACTCATTTAATTTTATAGTGATTGTGGGGCTTTGATTTATATTTTTCTAGTAACCAGCAAGATTACGGCCCTTCGTTACACTAACTACTCTTCCTTCATTAGTTTATTATCTCTCCCTCTCTTCTTTATACTCAATATAATAATACGAGTCTTCATATTATTATCCGTGAGGTACTTGTGTGATATAAATTATAGTATTACTTGTATCACGATAACGCTTATATTGCATTGACTATTATATTATATTACTTCTTCAGTGTAATCAAAGACGTCAATATTTTCTTCTTTTGGTTCTCCTTAAAGCAAATTATAACTGGATTAAGAATATTCCAACTAATATGATCAGTAGATATCGCTTAACTACCAAATAACACAATTCTGCCGATAGTCGGGGACCACACAGAGTGGCATATGATCGCAATAGCTTTAATACAAGCAGGAGTGTCGGTGAGTCGAGTTTTTTTTTCTTCTAAGAAATAGTTTACACTAGATGTAAACCAATATACGGGTCATTACAGGCCTGAAAAATCTAGAGACCATCCTGAAATAAGTGCGGTTTGAATGGACCTGCAGTGGAAAGATCTAAGACTAGTCTCATGAAACCAGTGTATTGTTATTTTTTTTTAACTCTGGCTGGTTGCCTGTTTTATGAGGTTTAAAAAAAAAAAGCGAGTTTTCGGGAAGAGAAAACTACTACCATCTCTACGGACTAATTCACCTTGAATTGAAAGCTTTTATAAAATGCGATCCCTCACTTTCCAGACGTGATTCGTAACCAGATATTTCCAACTCATCTGAAATAACAAATCCAATTGTTTTAGGTGCTGGTTTAATCACTTAAAAAACTGTGCGAGACGCAGAAGTTGGGACCTCATTTTAATGCTCAAACGTTTCAGGATATTCAAATTGAATATACTATATTGTATAGTTAATATATAAAAACTAGCAAGTGAAAGTAATAATGCTTATTTTTTTTATATTAATAATAAGATCATATGAATTCAAAAAAAGTAGAGATGGAGGGGATAGGGAATAATATATTTTAGGACAGCCAAAAGAGACAGCAATAATAACAATAAGAGGCATAATCTAACCGTACGGCAGTTGCGTCGTATTTGTTTAATCCAGTGTTTCTTAACGTGAGGCGTACGCCCTATGGGGGGGGGGGGGGGCAATTTGAATATTTTGGGGGTCAAATTAGAAAATTATGTTGCATTCATCACTCATTACTGATATACTCAAAAAACTCACCAATGTCGGCGAGGAAGGGGGCATCAAGATTTTTGAGGCAGGGCATGATCCAAAAACGTTGGGAAATACTGGTTTAAACCACATTTTCGTGTGCGAACAAAAAAAAAAAAAAAAAAAAAGCTTCGATTTTATTCCCGGGATTCAGACAAACAGCTTTTCTGTGATGACTTGCAGGATGAGTTTGTACAGTCCGGCCATATAAAGATGGTGATAAATTTGAAATTAAAAGGAAATTTTAAGTAAAGCATTTGGGCCTTCTCCGGAGAAAGTTGATAACGAAAAAAAAAAAATAAAAATACTATCGAACAAAACCTTACTTTTATAAACAAAAAAAAGCTAAATCATGGCAAATAAGAACGCCATCTATGAGTCAAGAAGGGATTTTTTTTTTCTAATGAAATAAACGAAAACAAGTGAGACCGAATTAAAAAAGGAACACCCTTAATTATTACCAGTGAACAGGTCTGACGAGTATTAGTAACAAATTATCACCTAAGGGATCAAAATAAATAGTGTACTAATTCGCTAAGGTTTTGTTAAATACAGAATAATAAACTACTATTTGTAATTAAGTGTGGTTAAAGATGACATCTGATTATTAAATATGAATTTTTCGAGGAATAAAATAAACAAACCCAACTTTCACCACATCCTTGATCCGTTTGTGACAGGCAGCACTTGGGGAATCCAGTTTGACTTGAGAAACGACAGCCAAACAGGATTCCCATAACTGCTGCAACACACGCACTAATGCGCTGCGAGTTTCGCCAACTTAAAGCATATCAGATTGGATGGGAATGGAAGAAATTTACATTTTCCTAATTTCAATCGGTGTCACGTTCATTTAGCATACGAATAATGAATACTTCCTAGTTAATGCTGTTCTGCTTAGTGACGGTATTATGATTAAAAGATGGCTGATCTGACTTCAGTACAATGGTTTACATCACTCATACTGCTCTCGTCTTATCACTGGAGAGCGGTCTGTGTGCTGGCTGCCTTAGTCCGTATCGATGGTGGCTTGCTTGGCTGAATTCGATTCCCGTCTAGGATATGAGGAACATTTATGGTTTTTTTTTTTTTTTTTTTTTTTTTTTTTTATCTAGGGTTAGTTTGCCAATCTAATATGGGGGTAAAAGTGTTTTTCCTCCCGGAAACTGGCGTATGCAATCCCACAAAACAGGCAATCCAGCAGGAACACGCAATTATTAAATACAGAATAATAAACTTCTATTTGTAATTAATTGTGGTTAAATTAAAGACGACATGTAATTATTAAACATGTTTCGAAGAAAGAAATAAATGAACCCAACTTTCCTCATATCCTTGACTCTTGATCCGTTTGTGACAAGCAACACACATCGTACTCTGACCGCATAGCCTCGGGATGCCGTGCATTTTCATGCTCAAACGTTTCAGTATATCCAAATTTAATATACAAAAAACAAGCAAGTGAAGGTAATAATGCTTATATTTTTTTTATTAATAATAAGATCATATGAGTTTAAAAAAGGTAGGGAAGGAGTCAATCAACTGAACTTTAGGTGAGTAGAACAATAGCCAGAACATCATCGCTAAACGAGAAAGAACTTGAATGTATAGGAAAAGTTTGCTTTAAATAATAAAATTATGCAAAATCTAGCAGATTAGATCGTAAGTTTAAGTAACCAATCAGTCAGTTGGATATACTCCTGCAAATGCCACTGTTTCTCCCTAAGTATATCACTCACTCTCTTTCTCTTCGTGTGTGTATTCACTAAAAATAATTTATGACCGAAATTCATTATTTTAGTCAAACGCACTTCGCTGAACTGTATTAATGAAATAAATTACAAAATATCACAATAACTGCCATTTTTTCACATTTACCTAGTGAACATGCCAATTTTTTTTTCATTTTTTCCCGGAAACAGTATGATTTTAGGAGTTATAACGATTTTTTTAAATATATTATGTTAAAAATTTTATTATATTATTTCAAAATAGATGCTTGTTTTAATTTAAGTTGCAATATAAATTACAGTCAAATTTTAATTAACTGTTATGTGACATATGAGCTGGTAAATAATTTATTTGTTGTTTTGGCACATAGGCTAGAAAGGTTTGCCATCAATGACCGAAGGCATATCCCTTATGATACAGAGACTCGCGCACTAGATTTGCCAATGCAAGAAAAAGGTTATTAGTTTATCTGCAGATTACACGCATAATCAAGCGACTAACTATTCACTTTGATGTCGTCCTTTTCACTACATTCATTGATGGCGATCCATAGAAATAATTTGTTGTTTTGTTTCATCGACTGGGAACATTGGCGACTGGTAACATAACTTCTGCATATCGCTCTTATTTTTACAATTTATTGGACTTTTTTCAGAAGCTCGGACAACAGAATTGGTAATGTCAACTGATTACCAATAAGTAGACGTTGAAAGATGAGATGCCCCTTGGATAACTTCAGTGATATTTTCTGATCACCACCCGTAGTTGGTCACTAAAGGACCGGCGATGCGCAATATATAGCCTCTTCCGGTAAATTTCGGTCCTGTTCGTTCTACCGGAACGAACCTGGTGGTAACACGTTTAGGTGGATTCCAAAGCAGCTTGCTCATAACAGCGTTGCCATTTGTCTGCCATATCGTGCCTGTTGTCTAGCGCAGTGCTTCCCAAACTTCTGGATGTCAGAGCACCCTTTGCAAAAATTAAACTATTTCACGGCTCCCCTCGAAAAAAAATCGTAATAGAGAGATATATTATTATAATATTTATATTCAATACAAAACATACACAGCGAATATTGCAAAATTCAAATGCATATATTATATATTTTTGCCTCTTACCGTTTGGTTCCGAAGACGATGCGGGCTGTTCTGGTAAAATATGAAATACTGTCTTTTTTTTCCTGAGTCTGTTTCTGCTTCTTCTGATTGTTCGCGGGATTTTATTTTTATTTTTTTTTATTTTTTATCAGCCACTTATCCATTTCAGGATTAAATTTTTTTTTAACGTAGAATAGATCAAATAATATCACCACTTACCGATACTGGCACAGCACAGACTGATAACATGAAATTAGTGAATATTACCTGAATAAGGGAATCCCCGGACCAGGAACATTTTTCTCTTTTGTGACTTTTAAGGTAATTAAGCCTAATGCGAAACAGACAGCAAAGGCAGGTTATTAAAACGTGCCTATGATTGGTGCGGTATTAACAAAAGATCGCGCAACCGAAAGATAAAAGCATAGCTGACAATTGAGTTGAAATGTTAACTCTCTTCAACCGAATTCCATATGTGAAACTGCCATAACATTCATTATTTATATATATATATTACTTAGTTTCAACACTTTTACGAATTTTAACACGTTCGGTTGAATTTTATTGCTGCCTTGGGAAATCGAACTCGCACACATCTAATTAAAAACAATAGTTTTTAGCTAGATACTGTGTTTGCCCATGCAACATATGGTTTTGTTTCAGTCTATACAGCATAGTTTCTGTATGAGGGGACATGTGATTCATTAATTACTGTGTTTTTATCCCAGTTGTCTCTAATTGCACTATTTGTTGAGAAATATATTACACAGACTCCTCATACCTTATTCACTGGCATAATAAAAGTACTTGTTTTTATTGCCTCTGCAGTATAGTGGCTGTTAGTGAGGGCGTGTTGTTTACCACTGCAAGTGAGTTACTATCCCACATGAACTTGTTTAAGTTTTTTTCATGTGTGAAGTATATGCGAAACTTTTATTGGTAACAGAAAACTAGCTCGGATGACAGTGATAATATAAAACGAGTTTTGATATGTATATAAAGTCAATATCAACAGTCCCTGATTACGAACGTGTGATGAAAGGGACAGGAAGATTTGGAGCTTCCCTGGAGAGCATTCGAAGTAAATACAATTAACCACTGCTTTGAAATGAAACATAAGAATAAGCAATATTTACTAATATTCATTAAGCGCCGAAATACGCAGGAAGCAAAGTTTGTGTACCAACACGTAAATTTTTCCATTAAAATATAAAAAATAACAAAAAAGAAATAATAAATAATAAAAGTTAAATACGTTTCTTTTAAAATAAAAAATCTACTTAGTCTTAAAACGTTTTAAATTTGTTTTCATTATTTCACGGTCCCCCTCAACAAAACCTACGGCCCACAGTTTGGGAAGCGCTGGTCTAGCGGTATAAGGGGGGGGGGGGGATCTGGAAGCTACGGATATGGGTAAAATGTTTAGTAGTCTCTCCTCTCAGTGCTCCTTTCTTTTCACCTCTGAAACGCCATTATAACAAATTAAAATAGATATAGTGTCATCATGGTTATAAGAAAAAACATCCCTAAAAAAAAAGTTTAAAAATCCAAAAAATACTTTCACTTCATCAGCATTCGTAATATAAATGTCAGCTTCAATTATATGCACTGTCACTTACAGACATCCAAAGTCAAAAATCGCAGCAACTATGGCCCATCTTAACTGACCAAATTATACTGATTCCTCCCGCCACCAGGATGGTGCTTTCGAGAGATCTGCAATTTTTGCCAGAGGATGCCTAATCTTGAATCTCATTTTTGCTCACATATGCATCATTCATCTGATTATCTAATGTTCCTCCAATTCTAAAAATCAGTCTGACCTCTGAATTGTTATTTCATTTTACTTAATGACTTTGTCCACAACCCCAACTAGCTCTCTTTTGCCGGTTCCACTGACAAACTGCAATAGAAACTGAAAACAGAGAACAAAAGCAAATTGTTCATCTACAAACCAGAATACGCGACATTCCCTCCACATATACAACGCTCCGTTCTTAACTAGTTCTCGTTCAAAGCATACTCTTAAAAGGTATGTCTTTTCTTGATAATTCATATCATAAAATGGTCATCTTTAGTGGAATGCCTTCCCATCAGCCGTTCACAATCTTATATTATTTTGCCTTTCAACAAGTTGGGAAATACCCAATAATTGTATGCCTCCTTTTTTTATGATCAGACTACTATTTTTATTCTCCAAATTCTAATACTTGAGAGAAAAATTACCAGTCTTGGAACGATGGTCTTCATTCCCCAGTTCTGTGGAAATTCCCATTCAGTTTTTACGCAATGGTTTTCCAAGAAACCAGTCAGGAAGTCCAAGAAAAAAAAAACACTCTGCAACATTGTGCAAAAAAAAAAAAAAAAAAAAAAATTAACAGTGCTACCTGACTGTGGAAGAGTTTCATGTGCAGAAAACTTACCGCATGTCAGTCATCCGTTCTGGTTTTCTGCAAAGGCCGTTGGGCGCAATTACTGCTTCTCTCATCCAGTTATCCAAGGTAAGCATAACTGAAGGAAATCTTATCTAACTCGTGCACAGATGACCCAAGATAAATCCACTCCAATACTACACAGAACATGACCTAGCAGGCAATATGCCTCTTTCTCTTCAAAAAGCCATCAGAAGAATCTTCAACAACTTGGATACCAAAAAAGCTTCTGGATCTGATGGTATTCCACAAATTATGATCAAGAGAGATACTATCGAACTAACTCCTGGCCTTCGTCATCTCAGAATTATATTATATCAAAGTCAGCCGGCATCCATTCCACAGCATGGAAATAAGTTCAATCCACGAATTTAAAAAAAAAAAAAAAAAAAACGTTTACCATGAAACTATCGACCTACTGCTCTCGCATTTGCGCTGTTTTAGTAAGGGAGAAAATTATCCACGTCAACTTCTTTAACACCTGGAAAACTTTTGACTAATCAGCAACAGATTTTATTTGGTGGAATTCATACTGGTGGATTCCACCAAAAAAAAAAAAAAAATCCATAGCAGATCTTGCCTAGATCACCTACCTCCTCTGATGTGCCATGAAGGGTTTGGAAAAACTTGCACTGTTCAACATGACATCAACATCATTTGATACAATCTGGAATCCAGGGCTTCTCATCAAATGAAGATTTTATTTTCTGCTTTGCATCCTTTATAATTTAATTGCCAGTTTCTCTGGGATCGTTCACTGGATGTTACAGTGGAGAGTCTTCTCTCTTTAGATTTTTCTGTTATTGCAGGTATACCTCAATGGTCTTATTTCATCCACCCACCTCCTCACACAGATGAACGACTTTCTTTCACTGACAAATCCTATACAGTTTTGCTGATAACCCTCTCCATTCCTCCTACTCACATGACAAAGCTTGCACTACTCGACAAGCTGTAGTATTGAATGGAACCGACATTGAAACGTTTACTAGGGAAATGGAACATCTATGGACTTTTCGAATGCAACGAAAAATGTAAGTGTCTTAAAGGGATCCTACATGTCAAGAATGTTTCGTTTCTGAAAGAAATTTTTATCGATTTGTATGAAACACAAGAGATGCAGGAAAGTGAACATTTATCTTTTCCAATTAACCGATCCGGTTACGTAGATGTATATATGGGAAGGCGCGTGAATGCGTACAGCATTCATTTTATCATGCAGGCATTTCACGGTGGCTTCCAGCCAAGATATTTGCTTTCCAACTAGTTGGCATTAGTCACGAAACATACTGTAGGAGTATGTTACTTCATATCTCGTGCGGGTAATGTCGTGAGGTTATGAAGAAATACCTGCAATTTTTTTTAAAGAGTGATCACTCTGGGCAATTTTCAATATATCATTCTTGCGGATGTAATAAGAATTAAAGTCGACTCCTTTCTTTTCTTATTAAGAGATAAATCAATTATTTCTAACATAAATTACACAGAGAGAGAGAGAGCTACGCAGCAAAGCTGGCCCAAAAATGAAGGAATGCAATGTTTTGATATTACCATGAAATTCATCATGAATAAACTAGTAACACTGATATATTGCTTTAATTTGTTATTAACTAAAGTTCTACGTACTGAATAATATTCAGCAGGTTTCAACTTTAACTGGGGTCCACCAAATCGTAGGTTATCTATTAGTGAAGTTTAACCAAAAGAATTACAAAACGTGGTTATCCCACACTTTCATATGTTAAAATTTGTCAGTGTTTTATTTTTCATATTTATTTGAAATAGTGTTAAAATAAGAATATTTTATTTAATTATTAGCCTTTAATGAAATTATTATAAAAAGAATCGCGTAACATTTAGGATCCGAATCCCGATATTGTTTGGTTAGCCCAATTTCTGACCTAGTCCAGAGGAGGAGAAAAAAAAAAAAAAAAAAACTATTCTAAAACCTACTGAATACATGAAAAATCACCAGCCCTGAGAGACCATTCAATTCAATTCGGATAATATCTACGCGGTACAATGTCGAACATTATTGGACAAACAGATGATTACCTTTTTCCTCACTTTGTCGTTAACCATTTAGGCAGTTCGGCTATCTCTTTGTTATTTCTTTTAATGAGTGAAATTTTAAGGTGTGCAGGGGATTAGCCTTCAGCACCCGAGTCTGGTGGTGGGGCTGCCACAGTCGAGGTCCCCAGACCGGCCTATGAGGGAAGTGCTATCCTGTTGGTCCGCAGGAGGTATTTTATTTCCCTCCTACCCTTCATAGTAAACTATGACGAGCATTCCCCGATCCGCCACCAGGGGACGCGCCCGATGGGGATTACAGGTGTCCCCACACGGGGGGCATGTTCAGCTACTATACTTAATTATATTTATTATGATTTTTTTTTTACTGCACTGAAATTGCAGTAAATTAGCAGATGTTTAAGACAATGGTTAAGAATATACTTCGTAATATGATATGATGTCTCCATTGTAACAGATGTTGTTGTAAATTCATTACGGGTAAAGTTTTAACAGTAATACAATCTCTGGCTACTTTTTGATCTAAGGTATGTCAGGGTTCACAAGCAAAGTGACTACATTAAGAAATAGCTTTTCTCCCATCTCACAAAGTCAATGGTGCCCACGTTTATTTCTTAGCAATTATAAGTCTTGAATATTGTTTAAAAAGTCTGTATAAATCTTATGATGAACATTTTTATACTTACATAAAACTTTAGAGAGTAATTTTCTAGTTAGAAAGGCACGCTATCTTTTCTTTAATGGAAAAAGTCGACTGTGTTTCTGTATCCTTCACGGTTTATATATTTGGAATTTCAAATGAATGTTTGCGGTGATCACACTGCTTGAACACTCCAATATACAGTGGCGTCATGAGTCGATGCTGAGCATCGCCTTAAGATAGCAATGATTTCAATCGGTGTTGTCGGTTAGGCAAGTGTGGCAAAATCATTCAGTAACAGTCTGTTGGTGTCAATGGAATTTTGGGAATTTGTTGAAAACTAAACTTGTGTACGATGTCTGAAAGATGTTTATTGTACAGGACATCTTAAGAGGTTTCAAAGATTTGCTAAATAAAAAAATAAATAAATAAAAAGCATAAAAGAATCAAACAGCATTGAAAGAGAACTTCGAAAATTTCTGTAATCCTAGATCAGTACAAGGAAGTTACTGGTTACCGTTTGATCATCTACTATTCTAACTTCGGCCTCCTTGTTGCAATAAAGTTTGGGCAGATAAGTAAGCACCAACTGTATTTACACACAGATCCACAGGCTGAGCAGTGCAGAACCAGTTTAGTGTTCGCTTCTTGCGTAGTGTTCGAAAATCCACGCTTCAAAGTAGTCGTAGAACGAATCTATGTCTGTGCAGGGACGATTCTTAAAAAATAAATAAAATAAAAAATAAAAATACTGCAAACAGCAGTATTTTTATTATCAGTAACTCGGTCTTTTTTTTTTTTTTTATTAGTTAAGGAGAGATAACAGTATTCAAAATTCTTAAATTCATCTGAATTAATGTTTTGTTTTTCTTTTTATTATTAGAAAAGATTTCAAATACAGCTTACCTCCATTACACTTTTTATACATCTTTTGTCCCTTATTAGAATTTAATTTTTGGAACGATTCTGTCCTATTTAGTTCAAATAAATGTGTTTATATTATTTTCTTAAGGTGGGAAAAAAATCCCAGTTCTTTGTCAATATGTTCTGCAACTTTTCCTCCCTCCAGGAATTGAGTATTAATCTCAAGCTTCGTAAGATGGGAAAAGTCTTGCACGATAGACAATATACGATTGCAGGTGCATTCTCACTTCCACTATTCGTTTCTTGATTTTTTCTTAATGTGTAATTCACAAAACGTGACGCATTCTCTCGTGAGGATTAACGACCTTCTCCAAACAGAAAATATAAAATGTTGTTTTGATCTAGATCTGCGTGCCAAGAAAAAGAGGAAGAACTGAAGAACACACCTTTCTGTTGCCCAAGGGGTTGCTTTTGGAGATTGTTATCGTGAGGAAAGCGGCTTCCTGTAAAGCTACCTTCGTCATCTGTCATCCAATATATCCACGACATGTATAGAAAAAAAAAAAAAAAAATACTGGCCTCGTTACCTCAATAATGAGAGCAGCAGACGTAAGGACATGATACGACCCTGGTGGGCGATTAAGTATGACGACAAAAAGGAACAATAGCCTAATGTTCAGGCTTCAAAATCTTTTCATTATTGGACCTGTTGTTACAGTGGCTTTAAGTTTCAGATTTACTATCAGGAAAGGGGTTGTAAGAGAAATAATATTTAGATTAAAATTTTTCTTTGTATAGGCGTGTTTATGAGGTGAAGGATAAAAGATACCCACCAGCTCATGCTGGGAGAAGGGGGGCGGCTAACAAGTGGCACACGTGTCATGTCATAGCGAAAAAAATTATTTCATGTTTGAAGTTTGTTTTCTTGATTTATGTACTCTTGTTTAGCACTGATTTATTTTTTACTCGGATATTAAATATATGAATAGAAAAAAAAGAGATTTCTTACAAAACTGATTTATTGTATTGCAATTTTAAATTCTTTGGATTTTGCATTACATGAAGTAAACAGAAAAGTCATCACCAATATTTCTGTTTTATTTCAAACAATTTATAGAAGTGTTATTATTATAAGGCATATGACAAGGTGCCAAGAGAGAAGCTATTCAATACGCTGCAGTTATATGGTGTCAATGGGGCATTATATCAAGCAATACTTAGTCTTTATTTGAGTTGTGAGTCAGCAGTTAGAATTGAAGGAAGTACAGGAAGATGGTTTAATGTTAAATCTGGTGTGAGACAAGGATGTACATTATCCCCTCTGTTATTCATTATCTATATGGATCACATTATGAAGGAATGTGGTATTAAATCTGATATCAAAATTGGAGATGTTAATGTCAGCTCTTTGCTTTATGCGGATGATGTTATACTTCTAAATAAATCCGCTACAAGTCTGCAAGATTCTCTGACTAAATTGAATAGCTGTTGTAATAGATATGGTATGAAGGTCAGCAATAAAAAGACAAAGACAATGAAAATAGGCAGAATCATTGAAAATGTCAACTGTGTTGTGAATGGAGAACCTGTGGAACAAGTAAAACATTTCAGCTACTTAGGCACAATTTTTACTGAAGATGGTAAACTAAATATAGAAATAGACAACAGAATCAGCAAAGCTGGTTTCGTGGGAAGTCAATTGAATAAATTCATATGGAATAAGAGAGAAATTAGTCGGAACACTAAATTAGCTGTATACAAGACAGTGTTCAAACCAGTTTTAACTTATGGATCTGAGAGCTGGGTCAGAAGTAAAACACTTGACCAAAGACTAGAGACCGCAGATATGAGAGTCCTGAGAAAGATTAGAGGCGTGAACAGATGGCATCAATGACAATATCATATTAAAAATGAGGATATTAGGAAAGAACTTGACATTGTCAGCATCCAGGAATGCGTTAGCAGAGCTAATCTCAGATGGTATGGTCACTTAAATAGAATGGGAGAGGAAAGATTAGCCAAACAAGTGTTCTCTGCCAGGTTGGCAGGAAAACGACCCAGAGGAAGACCAAGATATAGGTGGATTGATACGGTACAAAGTGCCTTAGACGATAGAAATATAAGATCTGATAATGTTGGAGTCTTGACAAGTAACAGACTGATTTGGAGGAAAATTGTAGATAGGAAGTTAGTAATGATGTAATTTTTCATGTAGTACTGTCATTTCCTGTACACCCCTTGAGGGTACATGGCAGGAATTTGATGACGTGATGATGATAAAAATAAAGGATAAATCTTTAATAAAATAAAAATCCTCTTATTTAAATTAAGGGGATATTAAATCTCACATTATTTCAAAGCCGAATAAGAAACTCAAAGATAGAAATCTAAGAGTTTCATGCCGAATATAGCAAACTATGATTTTTTTTATAATAAAAGACATTTTTTTATAATAGAAGAAATACGAAGAACATTGGTCAGAACTTTATCCCCCTTTGCTCCAAGTTGCCCTAGTATTGAACCATGTGTTTAGCTTATAGTTTGCTATATTTGGCATGAAACTTTTAGATTTCTATCTTTGAGTTTCTTATTCGGCTTTGAAATAATGTGGGATTTAATATCTCCTTAATTTAAATAATTTTAAATCGCCGAAGTGAAGCCTTTTTGGCTCTTTATTTCCGTAACTTATTGGTGCACCTTTTTTGGCATCTCGTATAGCAAAGTATAAAAGTTCTGCTCACTACAACCTTGGTATTATCTAGCTCTACCTACTCACTGATGAGACCTCAATAAAAGGTCGAATCCTGTGCGGGTCTGGCTGTGCTTGAGGGTAGGTTTTTGCCTGTCTCTGAGTGGGGTCACCGCTGAGATAACGGCTCTGCTTGGTGGTGGGGTGAGCCTGCCACTGGGTAGAGCCAATGCTGAGAAGTTCTTCTCGGTGATGGGGGTGAGTCTGTCACTGAGTGGTAAAACGCTGAGTTGGGCGATTTTCGGGATCGTCTTATTTTTAGAGACCGCTTCACCTATACAAAGGCCGAAACCGGTCTGGGTAGTGACTTTTCCTCCATAATGTATAACATCATAAATCTCCTAAGAGATGTGTTTTTACATTATGGGAAATACTAAGAATAGTGATCAGAACTTTACCACTTTTGCTCAGCGTTGCCCTAGTATTGAACCATGTGTTTAGCTTACGCTAGGATTCGCCCAAATTTTTATAGTTTGCTATATTCGGCATGAAACTCTTAGATTTCTCTCTTTGAGTTTCTTATTCGTCTTTGAAATAATGTGGGATTTAATATCCCCCTTAATTTAAATAAGTTTACATCGCCTAAGTGAAGCCTTTTTAGCTCTTTATTTCAGTAAAATCAGCAAAAAAATTCAGTAAAAAAATAATACTAGAAGCAGACTTCTAGTATTATTGTATAAATATCAGCAGACTTCTTCGGTCGAGTTTTGAATTGTCAAGTTAAAAACAGATTCTATTCCGAGAATATCCACAAGGAAGAATAACACTATTACTAGTCTAATAATCACAGAATGTGCCCTTAAATGGCGTTCATCGGTAGACGGATTCTTCGTAAGGTTACACATTTAGCTTTATGCATATTAAAATATTTTCCCTCGTGTTCAAGCGATGCGCATAAATTATCCGTTTATTAATAATTTGTAAAGCAGGAAAAATTTAGAATAGAATTCATACAATTATTTCTGATGACGCTGATAAAATTTCTACCATTCTGAACATCTGTAGTATGTGTGTCAACTGTTTATTGGATGAACTTATTAAAAATTCCGAAACTATCTTCACGTACTAAGCATTGTTCCCCCCCCCCCCCCATTTTCATTACAAAAAAAAAAAGTTGGATTCGTTAGAATTACAGATGAAGCAACTGAAATTGTAACAAAAAATGTTACATCTATTAACAGCGATTTTGTAGCCGGTTCCGGCAACACCATCTAGGATCGGTAAAGTGCGTCTAAAAAGAACATTAAGAATTGTAACAAAGGAAAGTTGATCTCTGTTTATTATGTTATTAAAATATCAAAATAAAGAAAAAAAAAGGTCTTTATCAAACCTTTATCAAATAAAAGAGATGATGATGAAGCCGAATGAACTCTTTCCACTTCTGTCTGTCCCGAGAGAGTCCGAAAATTTCTGTCCAGTTTGGTATCGCTTGTTGTGATTTGGTTTTCAGATCCTCTTTTATATTTTGTCTATCCATCTAATTCAGGGTCTTTTACCCTCCATCGTTGTATTCAGGGCTTTTGATGGTAGTCTTTCTATTCCCATTCTGGTCACATGGCCAAACCATCGCAGTCTTCTTTTTTGGATTTTGTCTATTATTGTTATTTCTTTTTAATCGTTTCCTTATGTCTTCGTTTCTTAGTCTATCTAGCAGATATACTCCAAGTAATCTTAGCCAACCCATTTCAGAAGTTAATAATTTTTTCTCTTCAGCCTTTTTGAGATTCCAGCATTCACTTCCATAGAGGAGTATTGGGAGGACCATTGTTTCATAGGTTCTTACTTTTGTTACTTGTTTGATGTCTCTTGACTTCCATATTTTATTAAGTCGTCCAAAAGTTTGGGATGCTTGACTGATTCGTCTGTTTATATCTTTTGTAATTTCACCATTGTACTCAATAACTCCTCCAAGGTGGATGAAGTTTTCTACCTGCTCTAGATTCTTACTATCAATTTCCAGATTTGTGCTTCTTTTTCCTATTTGCATAACTTTTGTTTTGTCTATATTTATGTTTAATCCAAATTTTATGCACTCCAAACATGCTATAACTGAAAAAAGGAACAAATAAAAACGCATCATTTACACAAAGCAGGGACCTCTTTTTTTTAAAGGGGTGGGGGGAACTGCTGTTGTTTTAGCTACTGAACATGTGCAATATTTCATTTGTAAAATGAAATGGGTTCAAATGTTATAACATTTCCCAAACAGCTACAAAAATACACTACAGAAAAGCACAAGGCAGAGCTTCATGTAAAAAATATTTTAGCCCAGATGATAAATTTATTTTCTTACTTCTAAATTTAAAACAGATAAACCGAAATATGTATTTCATAGTATTCATGCAGTAAGTAAAGCTTATTTACAAAATATGAAATGTTAAAAAAGTTAGTATGTTTCTCAGTCGATCCACTTCTTTGATAACTATTGTCTCACTCAGAACTGCATTTGCCATTGCGTCAGTTATCTAAGCATCTTCAGGCTTTTAGAATTTGAGAAAGACTTTTTCGTGCATCTACTGTTTAGTAGATACATATAAGGAAGTTGCACAAAGGACGAACCAGAATGAACGAAGAGTTGAGTGGAAAACGCTGAGTTTTTGAAGTTTATCAAACTCGGCATTTTAACAGTTGTGTAGCACGCGTTTCAAGAAACCAGAGGAGACTGAGAGAATTACCGATGCAGCGACCATGAATATATTTTTGCCAACTGCAAGCAGCTACAGAACACCATGTGAGAGAAACTGCAATGAACTTGTGAAAGAACAGTTATTAATTAGCCTAACTTCTCTCTTCTGTATTTTTGATTCAGATAGTTTTGGGAACTCTTAGGGGCATCATCCCAAGATGTACTTAACAGTTGGTCAGAGGCAAAGTAATGACAAGAGAAAAGAAATCTATTTTATGGATGCTGAGTCTGATAAACATTAGTCAAGAAAGATTGAATTTTGGAGGTATTCCAAGAAGAGCGTTTATCTTTCTCAGACATATTTTTTTCAATCGTCTGTTTAAGCGAAACATACGAGAACCTTGAGTTTCCTCCCCTGCAAATTAAGGTTTAGATCGCTCTTGAAAAATGTTTGTGGCGAAATTTAGGATTATGAAAGTGGATATTCTAAACATGTTTTCAGTTGTAACACAAAGTCTGTTGAATGGCGCGATGCACTGTTAACAGCGACACTGCATTTTCAATCAACGGAAGGTCATTGATATACAGAAGGAAGAGAATAGTCGAAAAGAAAAACAGAAGAAACCCTGTGGCATCCCACCAGCATTAATTGCAAAGTTTGAGGATAAAGATCCATCCAGTACATCCAGTGATATGTAATCGAAAGGAAATTTGACTTCTGATCAAAATCCTATCAAATGCCTGCTTGTTGTTTGACCGAGTGGCTATCTCCACTCTTGAACGAACACGGGCTCGTTCAAGAGTGGGTTCAAATTTGACTGTGGCATAAATGTTTGGGAAGATTTTTAAATAACAGACTGTTTTCATAGTCTGGTGTTAGTCTAGTCTAACACATTGATGACGAAAGCTCATTAACATGGATGAACTAAGGGTTAGATAATCTGGAAATTTACTCTTAGCTTAATATTCTACTAACCTAATATTCTACTTCTTGAAGCCGCTTTAGCTTTCTTAGTGGTCTTAGTACAGATGTGACGTGAAGCGAAGTTCACAAGGATTTGACTACTACTTGGGATCTTTGCATTCTTTTACTGAAAAGAAATCCCTTCTCCAGTTTGACAAAAACTATCGTAAGCACTTTGCCAATTATATTTTATGGAGATGGCTGGACATGTGATGCTTAAGATTTTAGAATTTTTTTAACTGATCCCATACACGAGAGGTAGAGGGAGCTATAAGCACATTAGTGCCGTGTCTGGATTGAAGATGAAGACTTGGATAAATGTTCGATTTTTTTTTTTTTTTTTTTTTTTGAGATGTGCAGGTTGTAGATGTTTTGGAATGGATCGAAGAATGTAAATAAAATTCTTCATTATAATAAGAAACAACAAAACCAATATTTATTTTCATTTGGTATTCCGACGTCGTACACCCTTGCAAAATGACCGCTCTTTTCTATGAGTTCAGAAGTTAAGTTCTAGTTGAGGGTAAACAGATTTTTTTTCTTCAAAATCGAATTTAATAAATGTCCTCTCCACAAAGGAGGCCATTCTAGCAAGACATATGTGGCGCACAAAAATTGGGAAGAAAACATCGTGCATTTTGGATCGTAGAACTATGCTGTCCATTTGGGGCAGCAATTTTTCAAACGTGCAATCCTATCTTATAGGATTGTACGTTTGAAAATATACGCTTTTTTTTAAAATTTTTTTTTTACTGTAACCAATGAAATATGCGCAGCTGAAAGTCAAAGAAACAAAGAGTGTAGATATAACTTCGACCATTTTAGGCGTTGATGATTCATACTGAATTTTATATCCTGTTTACAGGTTTCATAACTATACGTGTATATTCTATTTTGTCTTGTAATGCTCGTGGAGCAGCGAGCCAGAACAAGTAACTCTTCCCCATAATTATCATTTGTTCAAACGTATTATTAGCCTGTGCATCCAAGCTCGTTACATACTCAAGTTGCGTATTTTCTAGAACTTGTACATACAATAAATAATCAGAGTTTTACGCCATATACATTTTTCTGTATATTTTCGTTTCATTTTCTTGTTAAAGAAATGTGATGACGGTGGATATTAGTGTAACAAACTCTTTAAAACTGTTTTTTACTTTAATATTAATTACAACAAATGCGCGTAATTCAACTAAATTACTCCTGAAAATATGATCTCCTGAACGACTGAAGTGAGTTGCTTCTCTTTTCGCCGAAATCATTTAAAGACAGATGAAGCGCTTCGATTAACTGAAAGAAAGCAGCATAATGTTAAAGCAACTCTTCAAGAATGTTAACCTCAAGTATGGCAAAAGAAGCTTTGCTCTGCATGAAAGAAAACATTCTCACCAGTAGAAAAGTGCAAATTCATTCGGCTGGTTCACAGAAACACGTAGGAAAATAGATGACTAAAAGTTCTTCGGGTCGTCTGAAAGGCGTCTGCTGCTATGACCCGAGCATGAATAATGACAGCTGAATTGTTTTATTCGGGTTTCGTGTAATTGATGTTGCCATACTGACCACTAATTGGAGCTAAAATCGCTCTTAGAAGTGTTAACGACTGCACTAATAGCCCACTACAGCTGTGGTCTGAAGTAAATGTTCGCGATTCATGTCCTGATTTCCCGAGGCGATTAATGTTTCGAGTTTTGTCTCATTAAGGAAAGCAACTTTTTTGTAGTGATAGTTATCGCCATTAGCTGATCACTGATTTGGTAAATTTATTCATCGTTTCGGTTTAATTCTCATTTCTGTAATCGATTATCATTCCCCGTTGTTTAGAAAAATGGCCTGGACTATAATTTGGCGGGGCAATTTTCCAGGTAAGGAATGCAGGCCACATTAAGAGTGTTCCACAAATATTAATATCTACGCAGTTACCATAGTTGATTAAAGAAAGTTAAGATTTTTTATTACATTTTTTATCTTGCTTTTGTTTTCTTTGCAATAAATATTAATCTTTTATTAATTTTGCGTTGCATAACTTAAAAATATCTCCAGCTGGACTATATATTCCAAGATAATGAGGTTGGGAAAGTAAACACAAAGGTCTTTTGGACAATTGTTTAGAAAGAACGTCATTGATGTGCTCAGAATCCTTCAGAGATGAAAGAATCCACCATAAAAATTCTGAATAGGCACAATAGGGTTCATCTCACTCACTCATAAGATCGAACAGTTGTTCAGATTTCGTCACCGTTTACTTCAATATTTACTAGAATGGCCTCTCTAAATGCAATCTAAATCAGGTGGACAATTCAGTTTAAAGGCAGAGGCCTAAATAACGTCAAACAATTCGGCAATCCCTGAAACGTGTTCTGTAAAAATAATGGGTCAAGTTATTCAATGCAAAGATCATTAATCTAGTCTGCACTCGTTTCCTAGCGTGTAATCCTGTTGAGAGGATCAGACGTCTTTCCCGAAGTATGCTGAGCACATCAAAGTCTTCTTTGGCAAATACTCCATGAACTATGTTCACATTGTTACCGAACACAGCAATCCCTAAATTAAAAGGCGATTTCCAAAATGGAGGATCAAGTTAAGTGAAACATTCGCTGTTGTCGATTAATATAAAATCGTTCCCGAAAGAGGGAGGATTCGAACTGTAAGAATCAACATTAACCGGTGGAGTCTCGTTAAAAGCTCCTTGTGGAGATGTCTTATTTCCAAATTCGAAATGACGCGCGTTTGAAGCATGCGCACACACGAGTCATAAAAATGTTACTAAACTATTAATCAGCTAACCAGATGAAATAAATCAGCATTAAATTTAATATTCTATGTTAAGTATGTACATAATAACAAAATGTTTTCTTTTTCATAATAATATTTCAAGATTTTATTTTAATTCGAAATATAGTAGCTTGTGCATTTTTCTAAGATTTAGGATGATTTTGTATAAGGTAAGCCTAAATATCCAGTCGTAATCCGACCTTACATGTCGATAGCCTTTTACAGCTGAAGAAATGACAACCAAAAATCCTCTTTATTTAAATAGATCGATGATCAAAAGCATTTATTCCTGATAGTTTGTTTGTTCCACTCCGGTAGTAATGTTTAATTTTCTTCTCTAAAAGCAACACATCCAATTTTCAGCCTATACTTATTTTGATTATTAAACTGAGAATGAACAAAAACTTATTACTCTATTGGGGATCTTTATTTTCAACGCAAGTTTGAGTAAATCAACAGCTAGGTATGAAATTATGTCACTGGAATCTTCAAGTTGATGGAGTGCCGGATCGTACGATGGCATCAAAGCATTTCGTTGCTTTGTGACTCACTTCACAGTTGACATTAGGGATCACCGCTTTGTCTCTGTTCTTTTGAACGTCAAAAAATATCTAATGGCACTGCTCACAGAAGTGGAACATTTGACAGTGTTGTGTTACTCTCCAGTCAATGCTCTTAGACAGATCTGTGTTAGGGAATGATTGCTTCCCATTATTCGGGATCCATGCTTCATCTACCTGTCTTTGTATCAACGGTCTCTTGTCTGATCTCATTAGGATGCAAAACGAGGTTAAGTAGAATTGCCCTCTTGTGCCTGCTTTTTGCTATAGTCCTTGAACCTTTTCTGCCGCGAATCGCCGGTTCTCTGCTCTGTGTGGGCGCGCGGGCACTTGCAGGTGGGGAGGGGAGGTAGGGATATCTACTTCACTCCCGAAACCAAAGAAATAAATAGCCTATACCAGTGATGCATCTGAGACCACAATAGATAAGATCTTAGTCTTATCTGTTGTATTTTGCAGTAACTTTAGAAGGTTGGTGATCAAAATCAAACAGCTAACATTCACAAGTACGGATTAAACTTTTTGTGCAGTGGCCATTTACAGGCGTCCTAATCCAAAGAACCTTTGGCATTTCATTCTCACTAAAGCTTCAAGTTCCATTTCGACATAACCGTTATGTTTTAGAATCAGAGAACAAGAATGTTTTTTTCTCCCTCTCTTGCAAGATCTACTATGTTTAAAAAAAAATCTAGTTTTTCCGGTATTCTCTTATATTTATGAGTATTATATATATGAGTGATGTAAAACAAAATTTATACAGCAAACTTGTCATTTCTTTTGAAATAGTGAACTTTGTAAGGAGATATTTCGCAACTTCTACTTAAACTGGGAACTTTGTTTACCAGTAGTAGCAACAATCTTGCTGATCCTGTAATGAAATGAAGTCAAGCGAGTGAAGCCAGATAGAGGTAAAAATATTTTCCCCCTCACAAAACAATATCTTGCTGATGCACACATACAATTGACAGATAACCTATCTGGCTGTACGATTTTTTGATTCCGCTGCGTTAATTATAGTTGTCTTTCAAGTACAGATGCACCCGTGTGTAGCTATTGTATTTAATTCCCCCTCTTTTGAAATGACATGCGAGGTATGTGTAGTTGTCCCGCCTCACTATCGTTCCTCGTATCACGATTTGGGAGAGCTTCAATATTCTGGCAAAGCCAGTTTGTTTAATTTAGGGAGCATTAACAGCCAAAGTGATATTTTTTTTTTTTTTTTTTTTTGTACCCATCTAAGAAAGATCTCCGCATATTTGTACAGATCTCTTTTGGCTCATAATAAAGATGAGTTTGGGATACCTTTATCTGAGGGTTCGCAATTACATGATTTTCAATAATATGCTAGTTGATAAAACATTTTACTTCCCTCACTAGAATCGATTGAGTCGAGTACTGGAAATATCCAGTTGTTATTCTACTATTTAAAAGATTTCTAACCATTCTGATTTTCCACGAAGGAGATAGATACTGTACTTTCAGAACGATAATACAACTATTCGTTGGATGAGATATGCCAATCGGCGATACGAAAATGAAGTTCTTTGTTTTCCTTCGCTGTTCTAGTCCAAAAATTAATGATTTTAGAATTTGTGGGATTTATGAGAGCATGGTGTAAAGCGTTGGAGTTCGGAGGTATCGCTGTTATAGGCGATGTTTTTCACATTCTCTCTACTCATTCTGAAGCAGCGTCCTGCAGATTTAACGCTGACAAACGGATGTGGTTCGACGAATAGAATATCTCGAGGCATTCTGAATTAATCATTCCAAAAGTATCCAGATATTCGGACATCAGTAAAATCCATGTCACGTTGCTGTTAACGAAAACCATTTTCAAGAAAAAATATCTTCTTAGTATGGTTTTAACTTTACTTCCAAGAGCTGATGTCAGTAAGGTTGTTGATGATAAGCAAAGCAATCACACACCTTTTGAAATGATGATCGAGATATTAAAAAAAACGTTGCAAGGTTTTAGACTTCATTTATTTTCCCGAGTACTTTTTTCTGCTGGTACTTTCTAAACGTTGCATTTCCTCTAATATTTCTGAAGCGTTCAATCAGGTGAACTTTGCATTCAAATGAAAATTTTCATCCAATAGCTTGAATACACTCACTAGCCACTGACGCCCAATCATTAAATGATAGTGAATGGCATTCAGTGTGCATTTAGTTTAATTAAGTAGCGAACGAAACTTGAATGTTATTTACTAATTATTCTCACAGTTCATCTATTTTCATGCATCGATGAATGAAGTAATGGTTCATACATCGAATGCATGAAACATTACTTCTGAAAACAATTACAAGAAACAGAAGGTAAATTTCTGCTCAGCCCCATCTGAATGTTCTTCCTGTTTTGCACTTTGATTTCTACCCTTTTAATAGGCTTGGTTGTCACGTGATGATCATGCCATACAGCAATTTATTTACGACTATGATGCGACACTTATAACCGGATAGTTCATTTTCTTTTACGAGCGTTTGATAGGAAGGAAATAATGGCTTTTAATTATGCAAATTATGTAGTGAAAAAGGACGTGTGAGAGTTTAACCGCTACAAGCGACTCAGAGTTTAAATTTGAAATGGAAATTCATAAATAATGCAAACGGATCGAATTTAACAACCGATTACACAGTGATGATTTGGGCATGTTTTGCTTGGTCGTCCCACTTTACTTGCCCAGGAAAACGTGCCAGGAGAAAACGTATCGCACCGACTGAGTGTTTTCATTGGTGTGGTCTGATAACTACCCCGGAAGGAAGCTAAACATCGGCAACAATACCAGTAAGAAAAGAAAGTGTCAAATCTCGTGCAGTGCTAGAACCATCAGGAGTGAGGAAATGGAGAAAGAGAGGAAGAAATTGGGGGGGGAGTCAAATTTCTTTCCGTTCAGTGGTTCGTGTACGTATTGGAGGAAAACTGACTCGCAATCCAAGTATATAAACTGAAAAAGGAAACGTTTCTAAACAGTAAATCGCCAAAATACCAATAATTATGACAAATGGGGAAGATTGAGAGCACGGAACTAATAAAACAAGTTGTCGCTCTTTTCTCTTCTCTCTCTCATCCTGCCAAAGAAGAGCGTCCAATAATAATGAATTAGGGCAAAAGAATGACACCCAGCTGTGTCTTGGGTGATCTTTAACCGTAAGTTATGAAAGGTCTGGTGAGAATATAGAAGGCTGAACTGGGTTCCAGACACATATCACATACAGGCGTCCGAGCACGTGTTGGTTACGGAGAAGGTTGGTTATGAAGTCAGGTTTTCTATCTCCTGTTGGCACACTTAGTTCAGTGACCTAAGCTGATGTCCTTTCCACTGAATGAATGCTTTCTGAACAAAAGAATTTCTTTTACTTGTTGGGTGGGGTGTCGGTGGTAAAGTGTAACTCTCAACAGGTAACAATCGATTAATGCTCGAATTCCCTTCACGTACAAAAGAAAACTAAAACTGCATTTCTCTCGCACACCTTATTAAAACTAGTCGACAGTGTAGATAAAGCAGTTCACTGTACTGAGAAAAGATTAAAAGTCACAAATCAATCGCTAAATAGTTGGACAATCAAGACTTCATTTAATAATCGACATTGCTTGCAACATAGCAGTCGGGCGATGATGTACAATTCTCCATGGAGAACTTCCCGTTTACACTTGCACGTAAAATATGCAAGATCGGTGATTTCGTTACGTAACTTCAAAATAAACTTTTTTTGAAGTTCAATCTCAGTAAATTCCCACTCATAAAAGGGAGGTAAATAAGATAGCCCAGTGAGATTAGATTAATAAAGAAATCAAATGTTTTTCCGGCTGGATGATTTTGCATTCGTACATATCTAATTAACGTCGTCGAGTACTATTCTCTTTTCCTTAAAATGTCTACTCCGTATAGCCAAAACCATAACACTCATGAGCACCCATCCACAGCATTCCTACCTAAATCATAAATTTCAGTGAAAGTAAGCATTTAATTTTCTCCCAGTTTTAAATAGAATAAATCGTGAAAAATTTAGAGGACATTATTTTTAGACTATGAATAAATGTAGAACATTTTAATGTGTTCAGCATTTAAGTGATAAAGCAATATAATCAATCGTACAGAAGGCAGATTTAAACAGCAGCAAGGAGAAACAAAGAAAGACAGATCGTGATACTGTATATGGACTCCTGGGAAGTCTGAGAATTATGTAGGATCATAGAATTTTTATATTTTAATACAAAGATTTCATACTTTTATAAATCTTTTCAAAACGTGTGATAACGGCATCCCAGGTACAATTCTAGTCACGTTGCAAATTCACCATCTCCATTAAATACATAAATAAATTTGTAAAATTCTATTTTTAATAGAAATGAAACCGTTGCATTTTGGAGGGTTTTGGAGGTTCGAACTATGAACGAAAAAGGTAATCCTCCAGTTACCGAAGTTAAAAAAAAAAAAAAAAAAATCTTAGCATATCCACAGTGCTAATGCCGCTGTAGCAACATTAGTTCTGTGGATATGTTAAAAATTACAAATTCCAAGAAAGAACCTACTCTTATAGACTAAAGATAATTTTTTCAAGCCATTTCTAGGCTTCTCTATCAGCGTGAGACCTTCATATTTAAAGCGAAAAAGTACTTTTCAGATTGTTATATTTCAAAGTATACTTATTGGAAAATGCGACTCTTTCCATGAGGAGACTAAACATCTGAGATTATTGCCCAGTATCGAATTCAAGCTGACCACTGAAAATTATCCATTTTTGCTTGAGTGTGCTTCAAACGCGCTAGGCAAATTTCTGGGAATAAATTAAGTTTTCAAAACAAACTTTTTTTAAAAACCGTCTGATATCTTTTAATGGATTTTTTTTTTTTTTTTAAATAAGAATACAGATTATAGGGCGGAGTTTAGCTTGCGGATCTTCCAGTGAAATCTAGAGAATTTGTGCGGATCGAAAATACTTGAAATCACCCTCATTACCCAAAGGGAAAAAATAAACTAAAATAATTCCAGCATTACGTCTACTTAAATGGCTGAAGTGTCAACAGACGATCACAAATATACCTCATTGATATTAAAGTCGTGCATCAGTACTGTTGGTGGCCAAGTTATATAAAACCAGAATCCTGGCTTTAGAGACCCAACATGAAACTTTTTGAAGCCCCCCCCCCCCCTCAGGCCTCCAATAAGCAGGATGGTAATCTCACATCGGGCGATGAAGTTCATCTTTCTCCTAAAGACAGTCACAAACATACAGTGTCTGCAAGTTGAATTCGAAGTCAAGGCTTAGCGGTGAGAAAGGGGAAAGGACTATCCACTTGGCCAACTCTTTAGATCTCACGGAGGATTTGCATATTGTCGGAGATAGTGAAATCGAACTTGATTGCACTGGTACTTTATTTAGACAAATATGATATTTTTTTCAAGTATTGACATTTCACACAAACAAGAAAAATTTATATTTTGCTGCAACAAACTCGCATAAAAATTAAAGCAAACAAGAAATCGTTTCTTATTTGGTTTTACGTGAAGTCATGATTTGTAATTTTTGTTAAAATTAAAATAAGAATTTACTGCTGATTTCTTCTGAATTTCCTTTAGAAATGGCTTTCAAGAAGAGTATATTGAGTCCCCAAATGTGCAATTTGGAGTTCACAATGCTTTCTTGAGAACCATAGCTGTTTTAATCCAATCTCGATTATCAGTAAAAATAACATTCAGTGGCATCTACATCGCTCCGTACAGAGATGAGGACCTTTTTCCTTTATATTAAAGTGACGAAAATTCCTAAAGGGAATATATAACGATAGTGTACCCGACCACAGAAAAATTTTATTCCAGACTACGATTCCAGTGTTGTGTCGGAAAAAGTGCTGATTCACTATTGGTGAGCCATCCTGTTTCCGACCCAACATACGGTAACGATTAGATCCAAGGATATGGACATACTTATGCCTCCTGACGAAGAGCTAAAGGATAATGTACATATGCTCACTCAGAAGTATGTCTAACCTTCTGAGATTGTAGATATTAAGTGATTTTGAGAAGTCCATAATTAAAATTGATATTGCCTGTGTAAAAAAATTAACAAGGGAAATTTATGTATCAGTACTGAAATGTTTTACTAGATGTATATAAGATAATATATGTCAAAAACATGTTAAAAGTTTATTTTTCACTTGGTTAGACTATAATAAATTTAGTTTAATCATTTATCCAAGTGTGTGCAAACAAAGTTTGCGCCTGAAAGTATCTTCAGGACTAGGGTAAAGTGGTACAACACTGGGCAACTCCTCGCAAAGGTGGAGCAAGCTACCTACATGATACCACATGTCAAAAACTTTCGGAGTTGCTGTGACCAATCGGCCGCCGCTATGAGCATGACGTAGTCATCAAGAGAGGGCGCTCGCATTCTACAATATAAGGTCCGGTGGAAGATTCAATCGCTCTCTTGTTTTCTGTTCCTGGTTCCAAGTGCTGGATAGCTGCAGAAGCTTGCGGATCACAGGATATATCGTTACTTTGCTATTTTGTTGAAGTTTTATTAATTCTTGTTTTTTTTTACTAACTTGTTACTTTGCATTCTATTTTACTAACGTTTAACCTGCTGGTAGCACTTCATTTTGAAGTGCTACGGGATACATTAAGAGTCTACGGACTCTAATTCTTTTTCTTTTTTTTCTAGACGCAGAGACCAGAATGAGTAAGACGATCCTCGTCCCCCCCAGGACCCGGACCCTAGGAGTGGAGATTCCAGGGTTGGAGGACCCAAGAGTGTTATCAAAAGTACTTAAGGAGATCGTGGGAGCACAGAATATCTTCTCCTTCACCTCTTACGGAGGGAGAAGGTTTCTGTTTGTTGTAAAGAACGTGTCAACGAGAGACAAACTTTTAGAGGGCTTCCAAGTCCAAGGGAAGCAGGTGATCCCCTCCATGGTCGGATCACAAGTACGACAAATCCGAATAAGCCGCTTCCCTATGGAATATCTAGAGACCGGAGACGACGTGCTCACCCAAACTTTCAACAAGTGGGGGAAAGTGAGTAATATCAAGAAGAGCGTCTGCCAGGAAGACCCCGCCTGGTTCTCCGGGGAAGTGACATTCACCATGGACATGCGGCAACCAGTGCCAAATCTAGTCACCATCGGCACGTCGCGTGTTCTCGTAAACTATCCCGGAGTGCAAAGACAGTGTTTGCGGTGTGGCTCGATCGAGCATCTGGGCAGCGATTGCCCTCGAGCCAAGTGTTTCAACTGCATCGGTGTCGGGCACATCTCCAACCAGTGCCCACACCCCTGCCGAAAGTGCTCCAGCACTGAGCACACTGTTACATCTTGCTCTCTGCGCACTTTTGCAGAGAGGGCAGGGGCGCCAATTGAGGCACTTCCACCGCAGCCTGCCAAAGACGCCGGTGGATTTCCGGTACTCCCCAACACCATCGGGGAAAAGACTTTTTCACAGACAGTCTTAGGGACAATCAAGAAACGCCCCTCTGCAACAACACCAGCAGAAGAGACTGTTTCCCCTCCAGCAACAACATCTGCTGAGGAAGCAGTCCCCTCCTCGGACAGTTCTACAGTTCCACAACCACCACCACCATTAGAACAAGAACCACAGACATCCGAGGGGACAGACGACGCAATGGATAGCGCAACACCTGCTATCCCCCCCTCAACAACATCAGAGGAAGTGTCGTCTGAGGACGTTTCGCAAGCCCCCCCTGTAGTAACCAGCATCCCCCCTGCAGTAGAGTTGACAAAGGAGGGGGAACAACATTTTCAACCCCCTCAAGACCTCCCTAAAAAAAGGAAAGAAGCGGCTTCTCCCAAATTAGAGAAGAAACATCAGAGAAGCCGCTCTAAGGGAAGTCTCGACTCCACAACATCGGAGTCGGAGATGAAGGTGGAAACCCCCTCCTACCACAAACATAGCGTCAACTCTAAAATTCAAAAACTTACCGGCTCCCAATTCAACCTCTACAAATATGAAGTAAAAGACAACAAGATCGTCAGCTTCAGAATAATGAACACCCAGCACGAGTTCGAGATACTCTCGAGCTCGCGCTCAAGGTTGGAAGCCGGTCTGCAGGACGCGGGATATACTACCTACCCCCTACAGATCGACGACCTCACTAGGTACGTAAAGAAATTACGTATTAAAGACCTAGGCCGGGTATAAATACCTAAAACATCGCAGTGCCGCCACCCCCCTTCTGTGTCGCCTCCCTCAACATCAGGGGGCTCCGTTCACCAGCTAAACAACAGGAGGTGTGGAACATCATGCTAGCCCATAACATCCGGCTCTTGTTCCTGCAGGAAACCCACTTTTTCCACTTCAGGGACATGCAGGAACTGAGCCATAAGTACCCCGTCCAATCCTACTGGAGTTTCGGCACAAACACCACCGCCGGGGTCGGGGTACTTATGCTAGCCCCCCTCCTCGGAGCCTTCCATAACATCCAGAGGGATACAGAAGGGAGAGTCCTTGCCGTCGACTGGAAGTACCGGGGCTGTACCACCAGGTACATTAACATCTACGCCCCGGCACATGCAACCTTAAGACCTGCATTCTTCCAGTCGCTTCATAACTATCTCTACGGCGCCCATCACGTCATCTTGATGGGGGACTTTAATTGTGTGGCGGACCCGGCCTACGATAAAGTAGGGGGAAATCCCAACACAGGTACTACTGGCTACAGGGAATTGGAAATCCACTTAAGGAACCTCCAATTGACGGACATCTGGAGGACTCACAACCCCTACCGTCGGGATTATACTTGGATGGACCGAGGCATCGGCACACGGATCGACCGCCTTTACCTAACATCATCCCTTGTCTCCAGAGCCGAGACAATAAGGCACGTTCCAGTCAACTTTTCCATCTCGGACCATAAGTTAGTCGTGCTCAGGTACCATCCTTTAGAAGCTGTAGATGTTGGTCCGGGCCCCTGGAAGTTACCATCAAACTTCCCGTCCCTGTTCTCGGCTAAGCTTAATCAACTGTGCTCCACCTGGAGCACCGCTGGCTGGGACTGGGACGCCTGGGCACGACTTAAATTCACCATCCAAGAAAACATGAAAAAATGGGGCCAGGAACGTGCCTTCCAACGAAGAGCTCGGCTCCGTGATCTTTACAAGGAGAGGAGCTGGTTCGTGGCCAGCCAACGCCAAGGCTTTCCATGTCACAACACCATCCGTGACATTAATCTTGACATTGAAATGGAGAAACAAAAGCAGGTGGATGAAAAGAACATCAAGATCCGTCTCCACCTCCGCTCGGAAGACAGGCAATCGGCCGCTTTCTACAACAGGCGTTACGTCAACTTCCGGCAGGAGCGAACCATCACCACCATCAGTGAAGGCGGGCGTGATTACACTACAACACCTGACATCATGAACGCCTTCTGGGGGTACTACAGTCATCTCTACCAAGACAACAGTACCCCCCAGGATTACTCCTGTTGGAATGTCGACCCCTTCCCTGCGCACATCCAAGCAGGGTTGGATGCACCATTCACAGCGGCCGAAATAACAGCAGCCTTCAAACAGTGCCGTAACAAGAAAGCGCCTGGGCCAGACGGCTTAAGCACGGAACTCTACCGAGAGGCCTGGGATCACATCCTCCCCATTCTCGTGGCAGTTTTCAACATCTTCCTTAATTCCGGGAACATGCCGCGAGAATTTCTGGAATGCCATACCGTCTTCATCCCGAAGACCAACAGGGACCCATCCATCATCAAAAACTGGCGTCCCATCAGTCTGTCGAACACGGATTATAAGATCCTCGCCCGTGTGCTCAACAACAGACTGAAAATCGGGATGAGGTACATCATCAAAAGTACACAAGTGTATGGTGTTCCTGGTCGATCGATGGAGTTCAATCTCATCCTCATCAGAGAAGTGCTACGTCTGGTTAACATCAAGAACTACTCTATGGCATTGTTGTCTATTGATCTCAACCGAGCGTTCGACAGCGTCCGGCATTCTTTTCTCTTTAACATCTTGGAGAAAGTCGGGGTCAGCAGTGGACTCCTCAACATCATCAGAGGAGGCTACAACAACAGCTCTACTCGCCTCCTCATCAATGGACACCTATCTGACCCCATTACCATCCAGAAAGGGGTCAAACAAGGGTGTCCCCTCAGTCCGCTGCACTTCGCTCTAGTCCTAGAACCGTTCCTGCGGGCTGTGAACAACTCTCATGCGGTAAGAGGAATTCCACTTCCTCTCACTACGGATGATTCCAAGGTAATCGCCTATGCGGATGACGTGGTGGGCACTCTTAGGGACAATGACTCCGTACTGAACTTCTTTAACATCCTCAAGAAGTTCAAAGTGTCGGGGCTAACAACTAACCCCGACAAAACCAAGATCAAATTGTACGGAGCCTGGGACCTGCACAACATCCCTGCAGGCCTCGTCCCTACTGCCGACCCCCTCACCATCCTGGGGGTCCCGTTTGAGGAACAGCCCGTGCTCAACATCGAACATCTCGACAACAACACCGTCGAGAGTCTCAAGGACTGGAAAAATGGACAGCTGTCACTCTCCTCCAGGGCCACCGTCATCAAGACCATCGTTTGCCCTGTGCTTCAGCACGTCCTGAACATCACCAATATCAGCGAGGATCAGGAAATCCGGCTCTACAGGAAGCCCCTGAAGTTCTTCTGGGGAAATCTACGCCAGGAAGTTGGACTTAACATCCTTCAACTTCCGGAGAAGCGGGGGGGCTTCGGCCTCCCCTCCTTTAACATCAGATACCTAAGTAATACCGCGTTCCACCTAAACAGGGTGCTGCAGACTACACATCCCTGCAGTTACCCTGTGCGGTATTTCTTAGGGTACAAGCTTCCCCTTTTTGGGATCCCAGTCCACCAGGGTCCCAAGGCGGACATTGTTCCAGAGGACTACAACAGACTGTGCCAGCTAATGCAACAACTCCGCTCGTCGGGTGTGAACATCGCCGCGATCCGGAACAGTTCCACCTGGTACGAACACTTCTTCAACATTGTTCGTACCGATGTTCCGGATCTGGGGATCAACCACAACGAGATCCTCTTCGGCCACCTCTCCAAACATCGAGGCTACCCGTCGAGAAAGGACCTGGCATGGAGGATTGCGTATGGACACCTTCCAGTCAACATCAACATCTGGCGGTTCCACAACACCCGGAACCCCTTTTGTGACTTCTGCGGGAGCCTGGACACCGTGGAGCACGCCTTCTACCGGTGTCCAATCTTCATCTGGAAGAGGCTAAGCGACGTGCTCCGCATCCCCCTCCTACTGCAGGAGCAAGTCATCTTCCTGCAGTTCGCTCCCCCAGCTAACAACAAGCAGAAGTTAGTGGTGTTTATTATTAACGAGCTAAAATACCACATCTGGAAGGTAAGAAAGAAATTTTCTAATCCTACTAATCCTCCCAATCTGTTGAATCTCTCCAGGATCGTTCTTTACAAGTTCTACGGCTCCTTAAGGAGATTCTTACATCTTGAAAGAGAGGCTCTGGGGGACACCACATTTAAGATCAGGTGGTGTTCACCTCCAATTCTGTGTAATGTCAGACACAACAACATCAAGTTCTGCCTGCTGCTGCTTTAAGATCTCCATCTGCACCAGCAGCTCCACTCCGAGTCTTTTCCTTGGTCTCTGCGTCCCCCCTAAGGTCTGTTCTGATTCCTGGTCTCCCACGGAGGTAGTTCGGAGGAAAAACCCAGGCAGCGAAGGCTTACTCAAGGCGGGCTGCCCTGAAGGGGCAGGTCACCTGGGCACCGGCTTACTCCGTGGTCCTTTCCATCTGAGAGCCAGGAGCGGTGGGGTGAAACATTATCATCTAATAGTGAGGTACTAGATAGATGTGAGACATGAGCTGAGGCCTACACTTCCTTCTTCCTACTCCCCACCTCCCCACCCGCCCTTCCCATCTTATTCCCTCTCCTCTCGCTTTCCCCTTTTCCCATCCCCCTCATCTCCCCACCTTAAACCTCACTGTCACTTCCCTTCCCTTCTTTTTCTTTTCTACTAGGTGCACTCTGACCCCGCTATTCTTCGTAGGCCAATGATGGGATTCCCCTCACTTTCACCCCGCCGACGCCTCTGATTTTTTTTTCGCGGGAAAACGCTTGCAGTGATTTTTTTGCTAGTTACATCATATTTATTGTGTCTGTTATTTAACATTTCTGCTAACTTTGTTTATTTTATTTGTTATTACTAACCTATTAACTTGCTGGTAGCACTTCATTTATTTTGAAGTGCTACGGGATTAAATAAGAGTCTACGTACTCTAATTCCTTTTCTTTTTTTTACAGACGCAGAGATCAAGTATGAGTAAGGTGATCCTCGTTCCCCCAGGACCAGGACTCTAGGAGTGGAGATACCAGGGCTGGAGGACCCCCGGATCCTTTCGAAAGTACTTAAGGAGCTAGTAGGAGCTCAGAATATCTTCTCCTTCACCTTCTATGGAGGGGGAAGATTTCTGATTGTTGTGAAGAACGTCACTACGAGAGATAGACTTTTAGAGGGCTTCCTAGTCCAAGGGAAGCAGGTGACCCCTTCCATGGTTGGGTCCCAAGTGCGCCAGTTAACCATCAGCCGCTTCCCTATGGAGTACCTAGAAGCCGGCAACGACGTGCTTATCCAAACATTCTCTAAATGGGGTAAAGTGAGCAACGTCAAAAAGAGCGTCTCCCAGGAAGACCCCGCCTGGTACTCCGGGGAGGTAACCTTCACAATGGACATGCGCCAACCAGTGCCAAATCTAGTTAACATCGGCACGGCGCGTGTTCTAGTCAACTACCCCGGAGTTCAACGACAGTGTCTGCGATGCGGCTCGGTCGAACATCTGGGCAGCGACTGCCCCCGAGCCAGGTGTTTTAACTGTTCCGGCGTTTGACACATATCCCATCAATGTACCCACCCCTGCCGTAAGTGCGCAAGCACCGAACACACTGTTACATCATGCTCTCTGCGCACATTCGCAGAGAGGGCAGGGGCGCCAATAGAACCGTTAAACCCGCAGCCTGTGATAGACGCGGGTGATTTCCCAGCACCACCTACCATCACCACCACCGCAGGGGACAAAGCATTTTCCCAGACCATCTTAGGGAAAATAAAGAAGCGTCCAGTATCTGCAACACCATCAGCAGAAGAGACTGTTTCCCCCCCAGTGCTAACATCTACTGAGGAACCAGTCCCCCCCTCGGCCACTTCCGACATTCCACCACCACCGTCGGAAGCAGAACATCACACAGCCGAGGAAGCAGACGACGCGATGGATAGCACAACAACAGCTATCCCCCCCTCAACAACATCAGAGGAAGCGTCGTCTGTGGACGCTCCACTAGACACCCCTGCAGTAGCCAGCATCCCCCCTGCAGTAGAGTTGACGACGGAAGAGGGGGATCAACATAAACTTCTACCCCCACAAGACCTCCCCAAGAAGAGGAAAGAGGCGGCTTCCCCTAAGCTTGAAAAAAAACACCATCGAAGTCGCCCCAAGGGAGGTTTGGACTCCACAACATCGGAGTCCGAGATGGAGGTAGAAACCTCCTCTTCCCGCCGAGAAAGTATCAACGCTAAAATACAAAAATATACCGGCTCCCAGTTTAACTTGTACAGTTACAAAATTAAGGATAATAAAATTACAAGTTTTAAGATCTCCAACACCCAGCACGAGTTCGAGGTCCTCTCGAACTCGCGCTGAAAACTGGAAGCCGGTCTGCAGGACGCGGGATACACTACCTCCCCCCTACAGATCGACGACCTCACCAGGTACGTGAAGAGGCTGCGTATCAAAGATCTAGGCCGGGTGTAACAACCTAAAACATCGTAGTGTGGCCACCCCCCTTTTGTGTCGCCTCTCTCAACATCCGAGGGCTCCGTTCACCATCAAAGCAACAGGAGGTGTGGAACTTAATGCTAGCGCATAACATCCGGCTCTTGTTCCTGCAGGAGACACACTTCTTTCACTTCCGTGATATGCAGGAACTGAGCCATAAGTACCCCGTCACATCTTACTGGAGCTTCGACACAAGACAACGTGCCGGGGTAGGGGTACTTATGCTAGCCCCCCTCCTCGGAGCCTTCCATAACATCCAGAGGGACACAGAAGGGAGAGTCCTTGCCGTCGACTCGAAGTACCGGGGCTGTACCACCAGGTACATTAACATCTACGCCCCGGCACATGCAACCTTAAGACCTGCATTCTTCCAGTCGCCACACAACTATCTATACGGCGCCCATCACGTCATCTTGATGGGGGACTTTAACTGTGTGGCGGACCCGGCCTACGACAAAGTAGGGGGAAATCCAACTACAGGTACCGCTGGCTACCAAGACTTGGAAATTCACCTAAAGAATCTCCAGTTGACGGACATCTGGAGAGCTCATGACCCCTATCGTCGAGATTACACTTGGACGGGCCAAGGCATCGGTACAAGACTCGACCGGCTCTACTTAACACCATCCCTTGTGTCCAGAGCCGAAGCAATAAGGCACGTTCCAGTTAACAACACCATCTCGGACCACAAATTAGTCGTGCTCAGGTACCATCCCTTAGAAGCTGTAGACGTTGGTCCGGGCCCCTGGAAGTTACCATCAAACTTCCCGTCCCTGTTCTCGGCCAAGCTTAACCAACTGTGCTCCACCTGGAGCACCGCTGGCTGGGACTGGGACGCCTGGGCACGACTTAAGAACAACATCAAAGAAAACATGAAAAAATGGGGCCAGGAACGTGCCTTCCTCAGCAGAGCTCGGCTCCGAGACCTCTACAAGGAGAGGAGCTGGTTCGTGGCCAGCCAACGCCAAGGCTTTCCATGTCACAACACCATCCGTGACATCAATCTCGACATAGAATTGGAGAAGCAAAAGCAGGTGGAAGAAAAGAACAGCAAAATCCGTCTCCACCTCCGCTCGGAAGGCAGGCAATCCGCCGCCTTTTATAACAGGCGTTACGTCAATTTCCGGCAGGAGCGAACCATCACTACCATCAGTGAAGGCGGGTGTGACTACATCACAACACCCGACATCATGAACGCCTTCTGGGGGTACTACAGTCAACTCTACTCAGACAACAGTACCCCCCAGGATTACTCCTGTTGGAACATTGACTCCTTCCCTGCGCACATCCAAGCAGGGTTGGACACACCATTTACAGCGGCCGAAATTACATCAGCCTTCAAACAGTGCCGCAACAAGAAAGCGCCTGGGCCAGACGGCCTAAGCACGGAACTCTATCGAGAGGCCTGGGACCACATCCTCCCCATTCTCGTGGCAGTCTACAACATCTTCCTTACCACCGGGAACCTGCCGCGAGAATTCCTGGAATGCCATACCGTCTTCATCCCGAAAACCAACAGGGACCCATCGGTCATCAAAAACTGGCGCCCCATCAGCCTGTCGAACACGGACTACAAGATCCTCGCCCGTGTTCTCAACAACAGGCTGAAAATCGGGATGAGGTACATCATCAAAAGTACACAAGTGTATGGTGTTCCTGGTCGATCGATGGAGTTCAATCTCATCCTCATCAGAGAAGTGCTTCGTCTGGTTAACTTTAAGCAATATTCCATGGCATTGTTGACTATAGATCTGAACCGAGCGTTCGACAGCGTCAGGCATTGCTTTCTCTTCAACATCCTAGAGAAAGTCGGGGTCAGCAGTGGACTTCTTAACATCATCAGAGGAGGCTACAACAACAGCACTACTCGCCTCCTCATTAACGGACACCTATCTGACCCCATTACCATCCAGAAAGGGGTCAAACAAGGGTGTCCCCTCAGTCCGCTGCTCTTTGCCCTAGTCCTTGAACCGTTCCTGCGGGCTGTGAACAACTCTCAAGCGGTTAGAGGGATTCCACTCCCTCTCACCACGGATGACTCCAAGGTGATCGCCTATGCGGATGACGTGGTGGGCACTCTTAGGGACAATGACTCCATATTAAACTTCTACAATATCCTAGAGAAGTTTAAAGTGTCGGGGCTAACATCAAACCCCGACAAAACAAAGATCAAGCTATATGGAGTCTGGGACCTGCACAACATCCCTGCAGGTCTCGTCCCTACTGCCGACCCCCTCACCATCATGGGGGTCCCGTTTGAAGAAGAGCCCGTGCTTAAGATCGAACATCTCGACAACAACACCGTCGAGAAACTCGAGGACTGGAAAAATGGACAGCTGTCACTCTCCTCCAGGGCCACCGTCATCAAGACCATCATTTGCCCTGCGCTCCAGCACGTCCTTAACATCACAAACGTCAGCGAGGATCAGGAAAGCCGGCTCTACAGGAAGCCCCCAAAGTTCTTCTGGGGCAATCTACGCCAGGAAGTTGGCCTTAATATCCTTCAACTTCCGGAGAAGCGGGGGGGCTTCGGCCTCCCCTCCTTTAACATCAGGTACCTAAGTAATACCGCGTTCCATCTAAACAGAGTACTGCAGACTACACATCCCTGCAGTTACCCTGTGCGGTATTTCTTGGGTCACAAGCTTCCCCTTTTTGGGATCCCAGTCCATCAGGGTCCCAAGGCGGACATTGTTCCAGAGGATTACAACAGACTGTGCCAGTTAATGCAACAACTCCGCTCTTCGGGTGTGAACATCGCCGCCATCCGGAACAGTTCCATCTGGTACGAACATTTCTTCAACATCGTTCGTACCGACGTTCCGGATCTGGGGATTAGCCACAACGAGATCCTCTTCGGCCACCTCTCCAAACATCGAGGCTACGCGTCGAGAAAGGACCTGGCATGGAGGATTGCCTACGGACACCTTCCAGTCAACATCAACATCTGGCGGTTCAACACCACCCGGAACCCCATGTGCGACTTCTGCGGGAGCCTGGACACCGTGGAGCACGCCTTCTACCGGTGTCCTATATCCATCAACATCTGGAGGAGGGTAAGCGCCGAGCTCCGCATCCCCCTCCTGCTGCAGGAGCAAGTCATCTTCCTGCAGTTCGCTCCCCCAGCCAACAACAAGCAGAAGTTAGTGGTATTTATAATTAATGAGTTCAAATACCACATCTGGAAGGTAAGAAAGAAATTTTCTAATCCGACTAATCCTCCCAATCTGTTGGATCTCTCCAGGATCGTTCTTTACAGGTTCTACGGTTCCTTAAGGAGATTTTTACATCTTGAAAGAGAGGCTCTGGGTGACACCACATTTAAGATCAAGTGGTGTTCACCTCCAATCCTGTGCAATGTCAGACACAATAACATCAAGTTCTGCCTGCTGCTGCTTTAAGATCTCCATCTGCAGCAGCAGCTCCACTCTGAGTCATTTCCTTGGTCTCTGCGTCCCCCCTGAGGTCTATTTTGTTCCTTGGTCTCCCACGGGGGTAGTTCGGAGGAAAAACCCAGGCAGCGCAGGCCTACTCTAGGCGGGCTGCCCTGAAGGGGCAGGTCACCTGGGCACCGGCTACCTCCGTGGTCCACTCCATCTAGAAAGCCAGGAAGACGGAAGGGGTGAAAGGTTATCATCTGATAGCGTGGAGCTAGGAAGATGTCAGATATGAGCTGAGGCCTACATTTCCTTTTCCCTTTCCCTTCCCCCTCATTTCCCCACCTCAACCTCACTATCACTTCCCTTCCCTTCTTTTTCTTTCCTACTAGGGGCACTCTGACCCCGCCATTCTTCGTAGGCCAATGATGGGATTCTCCTCACTTTCACCCAGTCCTGGATAGCTCCGGAAGCTTACCGCTGGTACCCTGCAACAATCTACCGGTTGCTGTACGTACTGTGCCGAATATGGTCACCGTGGGAATGAGGTCGGAATTCCAGTGGAGAACCGTTGGTTAGTTATGCCAATGTGTAGTCAGCGAAAGGGGAACCTTTCGAAGATGATAGAAGTAAGTCACTGATGCCGTGAGAATACATAGTGAGAAAAAGCGAAAGTATAATCAAGGAAACCTCAGCAACTCCGTGAAAGACAAGAATGGTAAGGTGCAAGTTTTCATACTCATTTTGAATAATAACCAAGGAAGGAATAAGAACCAGGGAATTAAGAAGCTCCATACATTTAACTTTCATATAATGCCTAAAGGACTGTTTTTGGACTAATCTGTCTATGTCAAGTGAACTAGTGCCTCTCTAAGCTTATGCTGAGAAGGGAACCAAGCCTTCGGACTGTTTGTTTCGAAGAAATACTTATATTATGTTAGAAATTGAACTTGAATATTAACAAAGTTGGGGGAGGTTATAGCCCGCGCATAAATAAGAATAATATCCCATGTTAAATTACGACGGAACTCGTCTGATATGCTCTACACAAGGATTGTATATAACTATGTGCATGTGATGTTTTTATGTGGAAACTGAGTAACTCTGTGTGAATTAACCGAGTCTGAACATAGTGGCACAGAAAGGAGTGTGGGACTGTTAGATAAAATTTAGAATTAGAAATTTTGGATATCTTAACTTAAGAGTGGGGGGGGGGGGAGTTCAGACTCTTTTGTATTGGATTTAATTCATAAAATGTATATATGCAAGTTTCTTTAAATAAGTGTATTTCTTTAACCAAAAGTTCATGAGTCTGTCGTTTCTGAGATTTGAATTACCACTTATTAAAACTTCGGACCTGCATAAGTAAAGTGGGAATCCAGTGCCATAAGTAACGGGGGGGGGGGGGGAACCACGACTACAAATCACGTAATCGCTTTAATATTTCAGAGTTGTCTAATCGTGTATCAGAATTCAGTTGCCAGCTGGCGCAGTCGTTTTAAACAATTATAAATTTGTCGGCAACGGAATAGCTGATGTCCTAAAGTGATAGATAATAGAAACAGTAGAAAAAATAATAATAATAATAACCAAGAAAAGGGACGAACTAAAGACGTAACACCAGAGTCCTTGACATTTCATTTTATTTATTGTTATTGTTTTTTTTTTATTTATTTAATTTGAACCCCGCTTTCAATTTATATCGCATCACAAGTGAGAGCATTAAGTACTGTAAAAGCATTAAATCAGGCTCGATAGTGTTTATACAGTAATTAGAAAAATGAGATTGAAGATGTACTCGGGCAGATGGCCTTCATAAAGCATTTGAAACATCCCATCTCTTAAAATAGGCCACTGATGACGTTCTTTACGTTAGTGTAATAATCTCTTGATTGCCATTAATGGTGTTTTTTTTATATGGAGGATTTCGATAGAAGACCAGACTGTATAGTTTTATACATTGTGTTGTGTCAATAATCCTGTAGAAATCGAACTCCTGGATGATTATTTCATACCGGCGTGCAGAGATTTATGTACCGTCCTTCAAGTACCCTTTAGCGTTTGCTTCCTGGATCTTTAAGTACATTTCTTAGCAACTATGAGGCGTCACTTTCACATTCTCGTCGGCAGACAATGTCGCCTGTAGAGTTTATTTGGGATATGTGTAGTCTCTTGCCTTAGATAGCGATATTATTATTATTCGTGACACCTCCAAGGAGTCCGAAGACTCATCGCGGGGGAAGACACCTACAATCTCAACCACTACACCGAACCTCTACTACGAATCATCTCCATCAACGCCATCTACCGCCCACCTCCACCACTACCACAACTAGTATTTTTTTGTTTGTAAATTGCATGTGTGTTCTGAAGGGCCGATTTTTCTGTATGCAGGATGAAAAACCCGAGTTTCCGGGAGAAAAAACCCTGCTACCTCCGTATGAGATCGGCTAACTCACCTTCGATTTGAAATCGTCCAGATAAAGATTCCTCCCGTCGCGACGAGAATCGAACTTAGGCCTATTCCAATCGAAGGGCGCAATCGATATAAACCACATTTAACAACAAGAATGAATTTATCAGTGCGATTGCTTCTAAAATGGGTGATCCAATTACTTATTTCAACAGAGTGTGTAAGATTAATCACAATTAAGGTTTAATCACAGTTCCCAGAAATTCCATTTGCTGGGATATGGGAGGAATGGGAATTATCGCCAGCGGAAACAAAAAAAATGAAATGGACTTGATAACTACTAGCATATAGAGCTATACCTTTATTTGAACAGTAGGTAAATATTTGTTCTTATTAAAATAAAGCATGCAAAACAATTAACTGAACCATACTATTTGAACATAGTTCGGCATTAAAAAAAATTATAACTGCGTTTTTTAATTATTTAAAATTCACTTTTTTCTGAATTGATAATTTATTTTGCATGATTGTTCAGATGTCTTTGAAATATTTTCTACGATTATCTTTTCAATTTTTGAACGTCCACTGTGCTTTGACATCAGTGTGGTAATTCAGATTATAAATGTTTTATTATTACTGTAATTAATTATTTATGGCTATTGAATTCACTAAAGTGATAAAAGCACAAGAATTGCAGGTCGTAACAACAGCTCGATTAGGAATGATTTAAAAACGCATCGACGTTCCTAATTCCTGTTGATACATGACATACTTCAAAGGGCAGACTTTTTCTATCAAGCCTCCGTGATCTTAATTCTTCCACAGAGATTTATATATAAAGGTCTCCGTCTAGATTCGAATAAATTTGTGCGTATTTGATGGCATATCCCAAACATTGTTTCACTGTTATCAATGCCTCTCTAAAGAAAGTGCTTTTCGGTTTCGACTTTCTCTTAGACAATTATTTTCAAGAAAAGTCTTACACAGAGATAGCTAGCTGTGTTCGAGCACGAAAACATTTCATATGAACTGATTCGTGTTGTCTGACGGCACGAAATGGTTTGATACGTTTTGCACTGAATTACTTTAGTCCTAAAACTGCAGGAGTCCATTCCTCTTCCCACGCACTCTGCTGGGGCACGTTCAGCGAAAGAATTTTGAATGTGGTAGTCTGGTTTATCTTAACAATACACTGTTGAAGTGGGCAACAAGTTAACGACCCTGACTTAGCATTTGACGAAGCATCTGTCCGAATGACTTCTCTGCCGTAGGCATACGAGAACGAATTCATATCATGCTTTGAGAAACGACATTTACGATTAGGCTAATATTGCTGAAATCAAGGCAATCGTCTCCTTGACGGATTAATTATAGGATGATAAAACGTGTTCAATCGATTCAGAACTAGGTCAACAAGAAAAAACGTGCCCGGAACTTTAAATCTGCCTGCTTGTTGAAGTTCATTTATGAACGTCTACAGTCTTGTTCAGCCTCGCGTTAATTAAGGTGGAATCCCACACGACTTGCAGGCATCTTCCTGATGAAATGCTAAAGTGATCACTAGACTGTAATGACTGACCAATAAGAAAAGTTTACTCAGCACTAAGGCGAAGAAAGATACCTGATTCATGCCCTTTGGCCTAGAAAGGCTTTCCGTAATCAGTAAACTCTTTATCGTAATATTCTCTTTAAAAGGACAAAATGGCCTTGCTTATGCTGCCACCTAATCTTTCTTCAAACTAAAACGCATCGAGTTTTCTTGTATGCAAATATGAAGAGGATCCCAAACTGCGTATTCCATCGGAAGTACAACCTTTTAAAAACTTTCTCAACTTTTAATATAGCATTATGTTAAACTTTATCATGCGATATTCGCATAGTTGTGTACATCACTGCTTAAATACGAAATAAATTAACACCGCTGATGTTTCTAACGGGGGGAAAAAAAACGGATGTTTTTTTTTTCCCCGATTCAATATCACACTACATTTTTACTGTATTGACGTTATATTTTAAGCACTGAATCACTCCCAGTGATTATTAGTCTTGGTCCTTCCAAAATTTGTAATTGGTATCTGATCAATATTCGGAAGCGAAAATAAAGCCCGAAAAATGCAAAGCGAGCAAACCTCTGTCTCTTTATGGATTAGCTACTGTGGGACAAACCTTTCATGTACGGTATAGGCTTTCTTTACGTACAGCAACCAATGAGCGTTTCCATGATCAGCAAGAAATAACAATTAACTTTTGTTTTTATTTAGTTTTCTGCTGAGAGTTTGCTAATCGCAAAGTAATTCGCCACGTTCTCTGTACTGTAATTTCATAAAATATTAAGTGGATGCATGTGGAATCATGAGAACTCGTTGTGGGAGGACCATTCTAAATCACACAATACCCATCAATACCTCTTTTTAAAGTCATTCCCTAAGTGCACTCACGAGGACAAAGATCTCCTTATTCCATCGTTAAGTATACTTCTATACAAATTTCACGTATGTGTCCCCCCCCCTTTTTTATCTTCTACAAGTAATAAATCTATCCTATATATCCATTCACCAACTCATGCCTATTAGTCAATTTCTGTAATTCCCACTTCTTTAATCAATGTTCGACGATATCATTTTTAGTTATCCGTTCTTACACTCCTCTACATCTTCCTTATACCAGTGGAGTCAAATCTTAAAAAGAGAGGAACAAGAAACTTCGTTATCCCTTCTCAGTAGCTTTCTGAACTAGCAGTCATCCACCGTAATCCCCGATGTGTCAAACAGCCTTCAATCTTTTCCTTCTAAATTGCAAAAGTTGGCAACATAAACGTGCACAACATTTAAAGGGTTATTATCCGAAATAACTCTTGTGCTAGTTAATTCAGTAGTGAATAAAACTTCGAAAGTTTCTCTCTGTGCTCCTATTCAAAGCCCATCAAATAACTTTCCTCTTAAACCTTTGTATGACAAGACGAATATCTTGTCAACTATTTGACATGCTAGAGGAGTTTGCTTAATACAGGTATTCTTTCCCTTCCTTTGGATTCTCACTTGGCAATATGAATTAGTTTTTAATAAGAATCATAGTAAATATTGAAAATTTACAATACACCTGTGCGTAGTACTGAAGTTTAGAATATCCAGAAATAGCGCTCTATTGACTATGCACGGAACTCTTTCAAGTCACTTCAAGCGTGCACAACAGCATGGTGGTGGTGGTTTCATACTGTGAAACCATCATGACCATGCACTGAAATTCATCTACCACCTAAAGATTTTCCTAAGCATTCGACTACGCAAGATTCGAGTGGACAGTTTGTTCGGTTGTAGGGCGGATAAGCAATCCAATCATTCAACCAGACCAATTACTCCGGTTCTCAGAAGATTTTTCCGATTTGTCATTGGATGTTGAAGCAAAAGACTGTATTAAGCTTATTACTTCTGGGGTGGCAAATACCAGTAAATAATCAAATTCAGCAACATGTTATCTACATGCAGAATTCTTGGGAAAAGAAAAAAAAAAAAACGTCTTCCAGGAACTGAAAATGTGAACTTAAACGCACTACATCCATGTTCAACTACTCATTTTGAACTTTTCGTCTCTCTCATGGTGGGAAGCATCATTTAAAAAAAATCCTTTACTATTCTCCATTATTTGCATAGAAAAGCATAAAAGAAGCAAATAGCTCGATGGTGGCCTGATAGACGTTCAGTATTCAAGCGAACCTTTGGTACTAGAGTTAGCTATTTTCATCAAACCGTGAATGCAACACGACTAAAGAACGAGTGGGAATTTAACGTTGACGGAGTTCGAGAGTTACGAGTTCTCCCGCTTGTTCCAAAAGTTAAAATAATTTTGGCTCTTCTGCTTCATAAACCAAGTTTTAATAATTTGGAAATAAACTTATCTAGATGTGTATGCTGTCATACAGTTTTATGTTGCCTTCATTAGGACCTGTGACGCCGAAAACGTTAAACCAGTAACAGGCAATTCGCAAACTGAAGAATTTTATACGAATATATATATATAGTATATAATGAAGTATGTGAAAACATTTTTAACCTTGCAGCTTTTAATATTACAAGCCTTTAAAAATCCTTATACATTCAAAAGAATTACTTATCTTCCCCAAAAACAGAATCTGGAAGAAACATGCAACACCACTGTTTTTTTCTTTCTTCGCAAAGCTCAATCTAATTCTCAATACACCAATTAGCTCCTCTTCCTGTCTTGTGAAACAAATATAAGCAGTCCACTTCATTTTTCTGCGCTGATGTGGAGGAGAAGATATCATAAATGAATGTTGCAAGTTTACGATGATTTTCCATATAAATTCTTGGAATGTCTTAGTTAATTTCTTAACAGACATACGAGAAATGAGATCGTTAAAAATATGGCGGAAGGAAATTAGGTAAGAAAAGAATTTGTGAAAAACTTAATCTAAAATCGGATATTACTTCAGCGTTCCGAATCTCGCATATCACCAGAGGCTATCCTAAAGTAGCGAGCTGAGGTAAGAAACAGACAGGAATAGCTTTGAAATGCCTTACGCTCTGTACATTTTATGGAGAGATCTACTGATCTACTCCCAAGACCCCAGAGACCTCTTATAATCCACATCGTGACTGCCAGAGGGGACCACCACTGACGGTACATTTCACTAAGTTCAACAAACTTTCCACTATACGAGGGGGGGGGGGAGAGGAAGAGAAGTTTGAGAAGGCCTTTTCTGCCCTATTTAATGCAAAAGAAACGAAATTTTGCTTGAAGCGTGAGCTCTCTTACAGCCTCTTCGAATGGGGCTGGAAGGGAGAAGGCAAATTAAATATGCAAAGAAATTCTATCGTTTTGAGTCGTTCAAAGAGAGAGTTAAGCAGGAGGCATCACGTCAGATGAAGTGGAGAAACCGGCCTTGCAGGTCACTCGGCAGGAGCATTTTACCCTCCAGGTATAATACCAAGTAGAAGTTCCGTTGACGTAATTTCTGTGAACACCAACTCGCACATCACCTCCTTCTAACAATGCCATCTATTTCTTTTTCCCTTATCGACATTGCTTTCTAACATGGCATTAAACTGCGATTAGAACAACTTCCGCAATCTCAATTTAAGCAATTATGGATCTAAGGAGTAATTACGTACTGGGCTGTATTCATATTCAAGAGAGCCGGTACCTAATACAACTACAGATGTTTGTTTCGAAAATGCTCAGTGTATCGACCGATATAATCCGGGTCTTATTTCCGAAACAAAAATACAGTACCTCGGGAACCCTGGATAGGATCGGGTGAGTTGTTTTGGTCCAGGCGACAGCTTCTATCAGATACAATCTTAGCAAGCAATCGAATTCTGATGTGTGAGAGAGAGGGAGAGGAAAAAAAAAAAAAAAACGCAATATCCATATTGCCTAACTTCCAAAACAAAGTATGTCAGCAAAATAGCAAACATTTTTTTCTCCCTTTCTTCGGTTAAAAAAAAAAAAAATTCAACTCGTTTGGAATTGGTGCAGTTTTCAACATCGAAGTCCAAGTCCTTCCTGAGAGTGAAAAGTAGAATTTCCAAAATATTGAATTTGCACTGTGTTACATGTATTCTATTTCTGCTGTCTATTGTTCTCTCTGCTTTAGTTCTAGAAGTCTTTCCGACATGGATTTATGAACGTCAGGTGCAATGTGTTTTAAATATGTGAATTTCTGATTTGTCAGTGGGCATTCCAGAGATAATACTTGAAAATTAAATTCCTTTCAAAAAGAAATTCATCCGAGTTCTTTTCTGTTTAGCCAGCCATACCAAAAGGACAGAAGCAGGAAATCATACTAATCTTATTTGTTCGGGAATCGCGATTCAGCTCATACAGAAAATAACGAACATTGAAAGCAAGTTTCACAAATAAAACACCGGTGCAAACGGCTGACCTTTAAGTCCGCGTGGATAGAATGACAACCAGTAGTTTTGACGCTTCGAATATTGCTGTAACACGGATATTTGATTATGTCTTTAAGTGAACGAGGATTACTAGTTCTGACGAACACTATCACCTTGCATATTAAATCGAAAGCGGCACGAAAAATAAGCAAACTGCCATTTCAGAAGCATATTCAATAAAAAAATTACATAACTCTTGTTACTATAGAGTTCAATTAATGAATAAATACTCCATTATGCGTATGAAGTTTTCTGCATCTTTGAATGACTGATGAATGCGTAGAATCCTTAAAATTATTTCAGAAACTAAAGAAAAAGGAAAGTAGGAAATTACAATTAGTTTGATTAGAATCGTTTTATGAGATTCTTATTGTTGGAAGAAGAAAGTGTTAAAATTAAGTTCATGAAATACTTTTAACCGATTTACAAGTCTAACAAACAGCCTTAGCTTGGGCGTTTGTAGAGCTGCTATGGCTTATTTTCTTATCAGGTAATTGTACTTATATTGCATATCAAGTTCTTCCGAAGTCAGGAAATATTGTAACCGCTTGTTCCCAATGGTTTCGATAATTAGGTTATCTTCGGAAATGAAACTAAGTTCATTATTTTTAAATTATTGCGTTCTTCATCGACTCTTACATGCTGGTTTCTGGATTTAAAAAGAAAAGTTGTTTTTGTCATTTATTTTGTTGACTTCCGGATACCCTCAAGGTATAGAGTTTTAACAAGATTCAAAATGTAGAGCAACCGCTGTAAGAAACGTGTTGCATATCACCTGGCGACAAACCTTCTCGGATATTTGCTGGATATTTATGCATCTTCCCTCGCAATCTGTATCAGTTGTCAAACTCTCTCTCGCTGATATCAATTGAAAAGCACATTACTTTCATATATTAGTTTTAATACGCAGCTTCCAGCATTCATTATCTTTAAGGTTAATTTCCCAATGTGATCAGTTTCAAAGTGGATTTCTGTAATTATTACAAGAGTCAAAAGGGCTTCAATTTGGCCTAAGTACCCCAAAGTGGAGGCATTATGGATTTATCCATATTGTATAGACAAATATAGGAAGAAACCAAGTTTGAAATTTTACCAGAGTTTATGCGAATATATGCTCATCTTCACATTCTCATATTAAGGTTATAACCTGAACTGGGTGAACAGTCCATTGCCAACGGATAATCAGATGTATATTAAAATTCGTCCAATGACTATGCTATATAACTTATATACAAGATAATGCACAAAAGATATGAAATTTAATCGACTGAAAAAAAGCATTCTTGAATCCACTGCATTTATATCAATTTGTATAGTAGGAGTTTGAATATAGGATGGATGCTTGCCGTATTTAAGAGGTGCAGAATCCTTGGTACTTTTCAAGCTAAAAATGGTTTCCGGGTAGTTTGCAACTGATTACAAAACGTTTATCTCTTACAGTACGTTAAGGATAATAAAGAGTTAAACATCATTTACCAATAAAAGCGAAGAGGATTCCATGCCTAACAATAGACAAGCATATTGTACTCAAACTCCTATCAAGTATTATCAAAATATATTCACATTCAAAGATGCAATGAACTCGCGAATGCATTCTTTCATTTCATTAAGTATGATTTCAAATTGTAGAACATTTATTCCTTAACAAACTCCTCTCCTCCTGTTACATTGTCTGGAGGAGTAAAGTTGAGAAGAGCTTGGAGGCAAAGAATTGACTTCTCTTCTTGAGGAAAATCCATTCTGTTAGCTCACTGATGACCATTTAATCTGCGTTGGTAAGGAGAATTGATGATTAATGGGGAAAATAATGCTACCTTTCTGCTGCAGTTATTACATTTGATTTGCTACTACAAGTTCTGAAGTATATCATAAGATGCCCCTGTAATCAGAAAAATGGATTCACCGCATAACATGCAAATTTGTGGCATACAAAAGGAGATGACAGTTTGGTCTACGGGTCATTTCGATCTTCTATGCCTAATAATTACAATAGACATACAAGAGGGGGGGGGAGGTCTGTTGGCATTTGGGGAAAAAATGTCAATGTGCTGTTGCTCAACAATTAACATTCTCAAGATCATAACTGACAATGGGCTAAAGAAGTGAAAGTACATAAAGTTACGATGATATTTGATACCACTAAGGGCTGAAGTAATGATTGACACGGACCCTATCTTAATTTTTCCACAACACGTAGAGAAGTATTTTGGTTATAATCAAGGAAGAGGTTCATGAGCTTTTGTTAACAACATTGAAGATCTCTGGTTGATTGGAATTTCCAAGGCAAAATTGGACAGAAGTAGGGAAATCAGTCTTGTGGTAATTGCGATGGAAAGCTGTTTCTGTCGGATGGTTATGCTTGAATGTGAAGGATGTCCAACATAACGTTTTTTTACCAAAGTCCCAAAAATCTAGTTTGAAAGTTGTAGTGTAATGATATAGTGTTAGTTCATCCAGTACGGATTAGCTGACAACATGGAATCTTGATCGATTCTCTAAAGAAGTGTACGATATTTCCTTGTGGAAATTTTATGATAGCGGTCCTTAATATCTTCCAATACGATAATAGTCCATGCCATTAATAAACTATTGTGGTTTGAGGAGAATAACAACCGGACATTGCAGTAGATAGCAGATAATCCAGACAGGAATGCAAAATAACTGCTAGATGAAATGGAACACAGAATTACAGTATTGAAAAGAGGAGTAGAGCAATATTATCAACATTCTGACCGAGGTTGATCGAAATTCGTAATAAAGATGTTATTAAGACCAAAGTGTGGGAGAGAAAGAGCATTAATTTCAGAGAATAAAAAGGTCTACAGACTCTTGGTACTAAATACAGGTAGCACGCGTATAACGCGGTACTTATATAACGCTGTTTCGATATAACGTGGTCTGCAAATTGTAGTAACAACCCTTTATCTTTTCATATATTTTTCACCGCTCTTTTAAAAAACTAAATTTTATCTTCGTTAAATTTGTCTGTCCTTATTGCGCATGTAGTTATAAGTAGCGAATTTATATTAGGGGAAATACCCTTTAGCACGCATGCACTTTTTTTTGTATAGCGTCAAACATATAGTGTTTATTGTTGAAAATTGTCTTCGTTTTCTGCCAGGAAAGAGCATTAAAAATCATAATGTTTATTAATCTCAAGCTGAGCACTTTATTTTCTGGTGAGTTTCACACATAATTAATATGTAATTTTTTTTATTAGTATAAAAAAATATTTTTATATTAATGGCCACAAACTACAACGAAAGGGGAAAAAACCAAGCATTAAAAAGAAAATTCATTTCTCTCGAAGAAAAAATTAAAATCTTGGATCGGTTGAAAAATGGAGAAAAACCATTAGTTGCAAGAACTTTGAATTTAAATGAATCCACAGTTCAAAACAAAATGAACATAAAATCCGAATGTTATTACTGTAATTATAAATTATAAGTTATAAATTGTACGTGTACAATTTATAACTTATAATTTTATAGTACTGTATTTGTTTCATAGTTTACACGTTTTCTTAACTTACACGAATTACCTGAATTTAATAAAAATTATTTTTGTTGTACATGCCATTGTTTATATTATATATATATTTATATATATATATTTTTTACCTTGGGAGTAAATAACCAAGTTTATAAAATTACTTGGTAACCCTAATATATATATAACGATTTCGGAACATAACCGTACTGTTTCTATGTGATCTTAGTCTCGCATAATGCGATTTATATAACGGAACCTCATATCCGCGTTATACGAGGGTTACCTGTACTATGAAGTCATTAGAACAATGCACTATACACAGAAATGATGTAAATCTTTCCTATATTTGTGTGTATAGCAGTTTGATTAGGATATCCGATCTCCACCCCATTGGCTGGATTGGAATCCAGCATTAGGATGTGCGAGACCATCGTCCCGCTTATTAGATGCCTGAAGTAGTGAAAAAAATTTTCTAAGTTTGGTCTTCAGAGCGGGTTTCGGAAGCAGATAATTTTAAAAAAAATTGTAAAAATTAATAAAACAAAAAAATCCTTAGTCCACAGAGAGCACTAATGCACTACAGATGTACAAACTTTCGGGGGTGGGGGTCTCAGAATTCTATAAAAGGTTAGAGGTGACAACGCCAGAACAGTAACAACTCAAACAGTTTGATACATTCACTTTAACAGATCTATTCATTTAAATAAACAAAACAAATGAATATAAAGAAAAATTAGTATGGTTACTTCTTTAAAAAAAATAACTTTCCAATCTATCATAAATGCAAATAAAAGCTAAAACATGCTGAGGTGAAAGTAAAATCCCCTTTTATTGGTACAAGGGAGCAGTTTACCCGCAGTATAAAGTAACAAATAAGAAAGATGAGTTACAATCTGATTTGCTGCGCTTTCCACTTTATATTCGCATACATCACGTATTGTACTGAAAACAAGTCATATGCCAAAGTTCTGTTTTTAAATCGACTAATTATTTTCATATGGAAAAGGAGTCTAGAGCTAAGAACTCGACTCCTTTGGGTTTTCACCCAAACTAGGATTTCTTTACGAGCTGAATTGTGAATTAATCCAACACAGTTGGTACAGTAGAAATGGATTTACTTCCACAATATGCCCGAACAATTTGGGTGACATCTTTATATTCCTTGATTTATGATATCCATCATATTTTAAATCAATGCTACCATAGAGTACTTTCTATTGTAGGTTTTATGTCAGTGCTCGAAAGGTTCTCAAACATTTGGAAGGAAATCAACATAAGGCTTTCGAAAAATTCTTGATAATCCAGAACAGGGCGATCTGATTAATTGGCAACCCCAGTCTTACGTTTCATTTCTACCTTCTACTGAATTGGTTGCCACTATTCCTCCAATCTGTGAAACACACAAGCATCTGCTGCCTAACTTCCGTTTACAGTCTTGAAAACATCAAACAAGACTTTCGTCCTTCTTTCATTCCATGTAAATCTGTGTTTTGAACCAGGTTGCAACCACAGTTTTTCTTAATGAATGAAATCTCGAAATGTTCAGAAAAACACAACAGGTTCCTCTTTCTTCTCAACCACTTAGCTACACATAACATTGATGTGCTCTATATTTTGCAGTTTTTCATGCGTGGAATTCATAGCTGATGCTTTACTTGGGAGGAGGGAGAGAATAATGAGCATCTATTCATATCTCTTTCCATATACTGGCCCACTGAAAAAATATAAAATAGATAAAGGAAATTCATATAAATATGCGCAACCAAACCACATTTGATACTACTGCATAAAAATTTTCCAGGAGTAATGTTATTTCTTTTATAAAAAATTTTATAATTTTTTTTTAAATTACTATTTCTCATAAATATATCTGCGAACGTTATTTTTTCTGTATGAAGCAGCTATTAACCTAATCAGGAGATCATGGGAAATTAACAGTAATCTCTTATTGTATATACATACATCAATGCAAAAGTAATAATTAATACAATTAATACACAATTAACAAAAAGAGGAGAAAACATCTTTAGAACGTTTTTAGTTGCGGGTGAAGAATCCCATAAAGATATGCTTCTCCCCTCATTCTGCGGAAAATCATCAGAATTATCTTTTAAAAGAGGAGAGCATCTATGAATATATCTCTCGGTGAGGTGAGGATTAACAACACATGGAAACCTAACTCGGTTCAACGACTGTCTCCTTTCTTACTATAGATATGGACAAGTAAGGTGGTGTAGATTGGAAGCGATCAAAATACTTTTGCTTTCTGTTTTTATCTCGGAACACTTCGCATGTCACTGGCCTCTTCTCCTGGGAAACATTTTAAGCAATAGATGACAGAAATAGGACACAGAACACCACTGCGAATATGCCGTGCTGCACGCCATTTGTCAGAACGTGCACGTGCCATAGGCAAGGCAAATGATATATCACGCTAATGATGGATTATCGAAGCTTTAATAGTTTGTAGGATAAATTTGAAAAATACAAAAACTGCTTGATCTTAATTGGGGCATCGTCACATAAAACTTTAAACGCTTTCCGGTAAGTTATCCATGCGTAATTTATCCCGCTGAAAAGGGTGCTATTCAAGAGGAATCTGAATTCCAAGTTAAGTTCCGTCCCAATTCTGTAATTTTGTTAGGCTGATATCCCAGCGTACGAATATTACATCCCAACAACCCGCTTTCTTCGAAACAGGTATTTGTTTTCAAAAAGATTCTTCGTCATTATAATCACGTTAGATGACTTAATTGCGACGGCCAAGAGTTAATGTAATGTCTAACTGATGTTCGGAAGGTGCTCCACTAATGTGCTATAAACCTGAAGGCAGGAAATAGTTGAAAAGATTGGATGATTAATGCCAGAATATCTTAACCCCTCACCTTAATATGAAGCATAAAGATCTCACTGCTGACAACTTCGTGCTGCTCTGGCTATCCTCTCAAATTTATTAGGTTTCTTCGGAGTGAATGAGGTGATGCCGCAATGACGGAAGTGCGGAGAAGCGAAATAGTAAAACAGAAAACATAGAAAGCAACCGGAGATGACTGATAATTAAGTGCTTCGGGATGGTTTCTTTTTTGGGGGGGAGGGGGCGGTGGAGGGAAAGACGTGAGAAAACCTTACAGAAAGCATAACTGAAATCAGATTTTAAAAAATAATAAATTCATTTAAAGCGTAGAATCAGAATACAGGAAGAGGATGAGAGTCAACAATCGGTAAGGGATGGGTGAATGAATGAGAGAGAAAGATTAATGAGAAACGAATGCAACCGACAACTGCTCCTTGATCTATCTGTGAGAGAGAACTTTTAAGCACTATTCAGTTGAAAGATTCTCTAGAACCTTCCACGTGACTTTATTAATTGAAAAAGATTATAAAAAGGAATCATCTGATTCTATTTTTAGGAATTAATTTCAGTGGGATCATCACTTTATTATAGCACTTGGAACATCATTACTAATCACCCATCATACTGAAACAATCTCTCAATGGTTTAATGCTCCACACTCTGGATTCTGCCAGTTTGCTTAGATAGAATCCCCATATATGCAGATTGGCTACGGATATTTGACTGAGCTAAGCAAAACATACGACTTCTCTTTCGCAAATGGATAATTTAAGGGGAATGTTGAATTTCTCATTCTTCAAAACTTCTCATTGAAAGCTATTCAGCTGACCGCGAACCTTTTCTACGGTTTTACTGATAATATTGCAGTCTTCTTTTACGTTTGCCGAAAAGTAGAGAGTCCGGACTCGCAACAAAAAAAGCGATTTGTTTATTACCAAGCAATTGAATGCCAGTTGAAAAACCATCCTCAACAACGAAAAATATCGATAATTACAAGTTCAATACTATTTTGTTTTTTACTTTGAATTAATGCGAAATGCCTGTTAATTGCATGTGCCCTTCCGCCTGATTAATCGGTATTTAACTGGAAAGCTCTCGATTTTTGTGTGTGTGTCCGAGACGGGATTTAAACAAAGGCTTTTTCAAAGAAAGGTTTCTCGACTTAGCACAATTAATAAACATAATACACCGTGCTCAAAGCTTTAGTTGCTTTGACTGTAATAATACCAATTGAACTAAAGTAAAATCTCCAGAATTACATCAAATTACAACGCAAAGTTTTTCTACTGGAAATGATTAATATCTAAATCGTCTTGCGATGAATAATCGCATCTTTATTTCCCTGTAATTGAAATATTTCTTATTTTCTTTTGTTGTGGGATTTTTTTCAAGCCAAATATTCAGTTAATAAATCTCCTTCAATAAGAAGCAAGAAACAATTTCAGTTTTGGGGTGACGTTTCTGAAGTCATCTCCCTCTCTCCCCCACGTGCATACACCTCTGATTATTCATGTTTTTAGATTTTGTGTGATGCTTAGCCTATGATAAAGACTTATCTTTATCATAAGCACATGGGGCAGGAATTTCCCTATAGAAACTAAGCAGTAATGTGAGGTACACCAGCAGATGACACAATGTACTAATTCAGCCGACCTCTATCTTCTGTTTTAGGTATTTGCAGAGGTAATCTGTTTTTATGGGGGAAATGCATGCATCGCTGAGTTAAGCATATTTTTCGTGGCGCGGTTTTCGTCCTCCAACTTCACATTCCCATACAAAATTGTGGCAATAATTTCTTCTATTAAAACGGTCTGTCTATTTGGAAACCCAGTTTTCCTATTTGCTTGGTGATTATACATTTCATAAACGCAAATTTATGTTTATAATCTCGATTTTATTTTAGTGCTTCGGCAGTAATGTAAAAATTGTGTTCTGGATTCATCGCATGGCTAATGCGCGCAGAATTTTTTACATTTCTGCGCGCATTAGCCATGCGATGAATCCAGAACACAATTTTTACATTACTGCCGAAGCACTAAAATAAAATCGAGATTATAAACATAAATTTGCGTTTATGAAATGTATAATCACCAAGCAAATAGGAAAACGGGGTTTCCAAATAGACAGACCGTTTAATGGAAGAAATTATTGCGGCAAATTTTTAATTTAGCAGCAAAAAAAGATTCTATGTGGAAAACTTAGTGAAATTTAGAATGAGAGCCTTGCCATGAAGGTCCTCATTAATTAACTAATTTTTTAAATCCCATATCTTCTGTCACTGTCTTATAAGTGGCGACCGGTTGCATGAGTATTGAAGCAGAAAATTAATGAGTATTAATATGTTATGGCTGCCAATTGTTTCAGTTGTCCAAGTCTGCAAGAGAGAAATACCTTTACGTTTTCGTCCAAGATGGGTTAACTCAACCTTGCTGAGACCCTTGACAAGACTCAAACTCAACTATTTTCACCTAGAAATTATACTTCCTATCGCTAGCTAAGTTATAAAAGATAACTTAATTTGTGTAATACGGAATCAAATTATGCCATATTGATATTTTTTTCAAATATCTATAAAAAAAATACTGCCATTCAAAATTCAATGTGTAGATCCAATAACTTGCGCAGCAATAAAATGTCGTGAAGGTAAAGGCAAGAGTTACGTTCACGTATATACAAAATATGAACAGTAAAAGTGTCATTTCATTTTGGGGATAATCACTTACCCCAAAAGCGGCATAAATTCATTTATGCCGATTATTTATGTATCGTATTCATCTGTTATTAAACAGATCAATATAATGTCATATAAGGTACATACATCTTTCGTTATTGTATATGAAGCTAGAGCTGCAAAGAAAATTAAATTAGGTCACACATTCCATTAAGTATACTAGTATACCTGGACCTCTTTATTAAAAATGTAAACCAATAAAATGAATGTCTACAAATAAAAAAAACAAAAATAAAAATCAAGTAAAATTTGATTGTAGTAAATATTAACCACGTCGAATGGAAGCCTTTTTATGCCTTGGGAAGATGGATACACAAAGATTGGCTTGCTTCATCAATATACGATTGGAAGTAATGTAGTGCGAGTCCATCTGGTATTATCATTTTGACTTTTGGGGATAAGGCTTTACTTCAAGTACTTATAAAAAAATTTCATTGCTCAGTTATTGGAGCATCTCTTCTAAAGCATTTCGATTATATTATAATTTCACACTCGCAGCATCAAAGGACGTATTCAATTCTTAAATGATGAAAAATTATACCATCACTGCAAGAAAAAAAAAATTCAAAGTTTCTACGTCAATTCCTTTCCAAATGTAGTTAGAACGCCTTCTCCAATTTGTTGATTTTTGAAAAATGTGTATTTCTTGAGTAAACCTTTAAATTTTATTGGAATATGACCAAGGATCTGAAAAGCAGTCGCAATTTTGTTAACTCTTGACAAATTGAACGAGTCGTGTAAAATATTTTAATAATATGCACACATACCTATGCAAATTTTATTTTTTAAAAACATAATAGTGAAAAATATCCTTCCGCATATTTGTTTCCATGTACAACCATCTGTTTACACTGCACTGAAACACAAATGTGGTAATTATTTTCTTTTTCAAAATAATAAAAAAAAACTCTTGTTACACAACATATAATCCCCCCCCTCCATCATTTTACAGAACTAAAGAAGAAAGCAGGCTAATGGAGCCCTTTGTTTTCTTTCGATAACTTTAAGATCATCTAGATGCGACTGATTTGTGTTGATGTTTCGTTGACAGTTCACAAAAGATGTATTCAATAGTTGATGCGGTGTGTTAGATGAAGCGCGAGATTTTTCGGGGACATTTTCAAGGTAAGAAATGATAATTGTCATTGGATGACTTTCTCTATACTGAAAGCGTACGTTTTAATTTATATTTTCTGTGTCAACCTACGTGTAAACCGTGCACATCGTAGCCAAAACCAATAGCTTAAAACGGCAAATACTCGGAATAAGTAGCAATACCCGCTTACTGAGAGCCGTTGTTCCAATCACAATAGACCTTTTATTATGAACTCTAGGCCTAACTAAATCCAGATCACTGACGAAACAGATGGAAATTTTGTTAAAGATACCAAGCTATTTTATACCTGCTTTTACTCCATTTCTCAAATAAGCAAACAGACAAGTAAGTCAAGTTTGCACCTGCAAATATTGCAAGTCTGGGTGACCCCACACGTAGTGCAAGTCAAGGCAACTCGTGGTAAAGGTGGAATAAGCTCTGATCACTATTCTTAATATTTACCCTTAATGCAAAGCCCATCTCCTTGAGGAGATGTATGATGCTATGTATTAAAGGCAAGGGGCCACTACCCAGACCGGTTTCGACCTTTATGAGGTCTTATCAGTGGGAGCCAGGCTAGAAATACCAAGATTTTAGTAATACAGAGCTTATAAGTACTTTACCAGTACAAGTTACCATAAGGTGTTTTAACCTTATTAAATAAAAATCTCAGGATGAGAGATGTGTGTAGAAAGTATTTTACCTTGAGTATAATAAATGTTAAAAGATGGAAATTTTTCTTCAGAAGGGTTGAGTTTAACTTCTAACAGTGTCATGCACTTATTTACCTAATACGAACTGTTTCAAATGTACCGATGAACGAGCTGAGGTCTGAAAGGTGTAATGCAAAAAACGTTCAGAAAGTTGAACTACAACTGCGAAAGAAACAGAAGCTGAGTGAGCATCACTAGTCTTTCCAACGTTCGAAAAAAAAAAAATCTTTAGAAAATAAGAATCACTCACTGTGAGTGACCAAATACTGCAAATAGGCTGGAAAAATTCCATAATTTCGCGGAAATGTCACAATACATATTATACCAATTGTCCCTATAAGAAATTAGTTTAGATTACCGCATTTTTGGATGCCCGTGTAACCTCGAGATAACTTCGGTGATGCTAGATCGTTCAGTTATTTACGGCTGGAGCAAATCTTAGTTGCTTGTCGTAATGCGAGAAGAAAATGCCTGTCATCGGAGTCCGAGACTGTAGTTGCCAACTAAAAGGAATTCTCCCCTTCCCCAAGATAGTTAGTTCTTCAGTTAGTCAATCTTCGGCATTAACAAATAAAATTTTTCTTCAGGATACTCATATTTTAAACTTTGCAACTCGGAGAAAGCTATTGTAGAGCTTTAACTATTATACATAAGTGCCAGAAACAGCAGATTGGGGCTGTTGTGATTTGCACTTTCGTCACCCCTCAAAGTCTACAAGTGAACTGGAAGGCAGGTGAAAACTACCTGCCTACCAATTGACGTAATTCAGAGCTAGAGGTATTTATTCTCCTTTGAGAAATCGCATTTCTCATCTATGAAAGGTAACAAATAAATGAGCTATACAGACTTCCTTGAACATCAAAGAGCTATTATGTTGTTTTGAAATACAGTATAAAAGTTTAACAAAACTTTCATGGTATTCTCTTCCGAAATGAAATTTATGTTATTAATAAAACCTCTTTTGAAATAAAATTAGCTAAGCATTAAAAATTAAACGTATCACAAATGACGTGTCATTTATATATGAAAAACTTGTTTATATCTATCGATATTTTCCAAATGTAAATCAGCAAACTTTCCCATTGAATTTGTAAATAACGTCTGTATCTGAAGAGGTCAGACATGCTACATGCAGGAGAGCCCAACTTTCCTCTGTCTCGGATTATATCATCCAGTTCCTTTCCAAAGGCTACAAAGAGAGACAAAGTTTCATTTTCAGCAAAACAACAGAAAATAATTTTGTTGTGCCTGATTTTCAGAATGAGACGTAAAATCTAGTGGGCTAGAAACCTAGGAGATTTACATTTGCTTATTTTTATTTAGTCATTTTATTTTACAGCCTATCCGATTATCTAAACTCGTGTTACTTTAACGATATGCATCTGAAGGTTTCCTCTCTAAATTAAAGCCGATTGTATTTCTTCCATATCTGGATGTTCTAGTTTCGCTCTGATCCATTCACAATAAATTCGACTGAACTCTGTAGAAAGAAGACAAATGCTTAAAGATAATTGCACGCTCAGTCAAATTACCATCTTCTCAGGAGGAGAGTTATCAGAACGAAGTTTCAGGCAATGATCATGCGCTTTCTTGATTAATGATAAAAAGAAGCAGCTTAAACATGTCATAATGGAAAAATTTGCTACAACCCGAGACTAATTACTGTACAAATGGAATGGATCGAATTTTGTTTAGTTTATTTGAGAAGACTATTAGGAGGTCAGTTATACCTCTTAATTGTGAGTGTTACGGAGCTGATTTGACTATTTTTCAACATGAAACAAAAAAAAAACTTTCCAATGGGAAAAGTGCTCCCATCCTCTTTATGAGATCAGATTACTCATTCAACTTCAACTGAAAAGTCCTTATAAACGGTTCTTCGAGTGAGAATGTTGGTCTCATAAAGAGGATGGGAGCACTTTTACCCATTGGAAAAATTTTTGTTTCATGTTGAAAAATAGTCAAATCAGATTCGGAACACTCGCAATTAAGAGGCACACTTTTTCGAACTTTGATTTTTCCAAACGAAAAACAAACAAATGTTGCGACGTCATTGCGATTGCATCATGCGGAGAGGATGGAGTGAGGTTTAGCAGCAACAATCTATTTGAACATTATTACTGATAAGTTCAGTTTTTCTCTGTCCGATAACATTCGTTCCTTGCAAGATAATAAACCATACGACAAAAAGGCATAGATTGTTCGGAAATAGTTCCCAAAGCAACTGGGTTGATTTACCATATTTCACTGACCTACTGAATCACCAGATATGAACTCAGTTGAACAAGATGGGAAGAGCAGCTGGTGACAGGGATTTGCCATAGTCCGATCTGAGACAACTGCAGAAGTCTTCAGTAGCTACCTTTCTTGAAGGATTCTTTCGAAACCTTCTAGAATCCGTTTTCTGTGTAGGGGATTAATGAAGATGCTTCTCGTTAAGATCCTAATAGACTTCCGATTGTGTAGCTTTAGAGTTTTCACCCATTAAGCCTCCGTAAAAATATAGGATAGACATGAAAGCACCACTAGTATTTCTATAAGACAGTGTTCTTATCAATTTTGACGTTCCGATCAGTTAAATTAAATATTTTAAAGCCATTGCTCAAACAGACCGCTTATAAAAATTTCACAAGACACCCATGAGACAGTAAACAAACAGCTTTAATGTCACAACCACATGAAAAATTAAGATATTAGGGCACTTGATTATTAACATTGAAGAGCATCTGAATACAGCTAATCTAAGATGAGTGTTTATTTAGAATGGGGGGAGGGAGATAAGAATAAAGCTAAAGCAAGTGTTTGAGACAAAACCGGAAGGAAAGAAACGGATCCAAGCAAAGAATAAGAGGTGGGTTGATGCAATTAGTAGTGTTCAGAAGACAAATGTGTACAAGTTGATCCAATTAGGCTGACAAATAATAGATTTTAGAAGTTTGCTGATAGAACATTTATAATGGTTTAATAATTGTTTTGAATTTCCGAATACCCTATTTGACAATATATGCTAAGAAATTAAATTATAACTTCAAATGACGTCTCATTAGGTTGTTAATCACAAATAACTCCTAAAACTGCATTAAGACGTTGGCAACATAATTTCCTAGAGTTTTTGTATGCAGACGAGAGCGCAATACAGGGAAACTGTTCTTTTTTTTTTTTATTTATTTAATGTTGTAGTACAACAGAAATTCTCTCCCGACATACACACAAATTAAATTAAATAATTCAGGTGGTGATCTGCAACTTGCACACACTTCAATTGCAGTTCATTTCACATAATGATTGCACTATATATTGAGTATAAAGTAAAACTCAGATAAAGTAAATCTAATTTATTTACTTTATCCTCCTCTTCTACCTTTTGCAGTGTCGATGTTTTATATTTTTGCTATCGCAACCATGTCGAAAATAAGGTGGTTAGCCCTATGCCTCCCAGTGTGTGTCCCATGTCTGTAGATGCGCGTGTTTTCACGAGGCTGGTTTGTCAGTTTTGATGATAAAAACCTAACTCCGTATGAGACCAGCTACCTCACCTTTCGTCGAAAGAGATCAGATAAAGGTTCCTCACGTCACTGACGGGAATCGAACCCAGGTCTTTCCGACCAAAGAGCTTTGTCTATAACGACTGAGCTACTGAGGCTCAAACATAATTTATATTCATTTATATACTGATCCTAAATACGTAAATTAGTTGGAGTGAATGCTTACTGCTGCTGGTTAAAGTTCATGAAATAAAAGCGGATTTTATGAACAAGAAAGTTAACTTCTGTAACACGTACCTTTTTAAGGAAAGAAATTTAGAAGATAAACGTGTCTTATATGGGGGGGGGGGGGAATAGCAGAGCGGTGGTTACTATCTTACCAAATTATTAGGAAATGGAAATATCGCATATCATTTGTAATGAAATCACTATGCATGTATTTTCTAGTAAAAGGAGCTATTTAGTTAGCGTATAATGATACAATGAATGTGAGGTCAAACGGATAATAGGTACGGCACCATCTTCTTTGGCAATAACTGTTGCGACAGAAACTTAAGTCAAGAGGATCAAATCTCTCTATTTCTTTCTTTCGTCCCAAATTCGGCCTTCATAAACATTGTACCAGTTCAGGGTTCTTTTGTATATCTTCTATCAGGTGTCTCCCTCTTAGGCATTCTTCTTGGTATTCTTTCTCAGTCCATTTTCATTAGATGTTATAATCACTTCAAATGAGAGTTCATATGCATTTCTTCAACAATTTTAATTCTATAGTTTTCTCCACTATTCTGTCTTTCCTTGTTTTTGCCAATACTGTCCTTGAAACTTTCATTTCCATTGCTTGTATTCTATTCATATCTTTTTTTTTTTTTTGTTAGTCTGCATAAGTCAAAAATGCATAATAATAATAATAATTTTGTTAATCAAAACCTTGCACTTAAGTAGATCTCACTGTCCCAGAGTAGAATACTTGGACTGGTTAAAAAAAAGTTTTGACTATTGAAATCCTCATCATTATCTCCTGGTCTAAACTTCAATCACTAGAAGTACTTCTCTAATATTTGAACTTTTATAACTACTCTTCAAATCTTGCCCTAAGCCTAACACTACTGTTTATATTTCCGATATAATTTAAAACCATGCTCTCACTCTTCCTACTATTATGTAATCCATAGTTCTGCGTCATATTATTCCATTTGTCCAGTTTCTTCGGTAGTTCTTTTGAATGTGCCCAAATCACAACCGTTTCTCCTTTCTGGTCATTAACTATATCTAGGATACTATTCATCACCAGAATGAACAGCAATGGAGATAACACACTTCCTTGTCGTAGTCCATTTATAAGTGTAAACACCCCAATTACCAAATTTAGTCTTCACACAGATCTTAGATTTAACTTACATATTCTTTATCATGATTATTTCTTCTTTTTTTTCTATGCCTATTAAAAGGCTTTTTTCCAAATCAACAAATGCCATAAACATGCTTTTTCTAAATTCCCAGCGGCTTTCTCTCATTTCCCTTACAGCAGATATCAGATCAACAGTTGATCGCCCTTTAATAAAACCAAACCGCCCTTCTCTTAGAACCTTCTTCTGTTTCACCTCTTGTTGCCATTTCTTTCATAATTATGGCACCGTCTTATGAAACCAATATAAAGCTATTAGGTATAATGTTTTCTTGTCTGTCCATTGCGTGTTTTATCCTGGACGCTTTGCCTAGTTGAGCGACAGAAAACCGTTCTACCTCTATATGAGACCGGCTAACTCACCTTCAGTTGATAAATTCTAATTCTTCGCATCCTAGACGGAATTCGATCCGAGGTCTTTCCAATCAAAGGGCATCGTCGAAACCGACTGAGCTACCAAAGCTCCACAATGATGAGGGGTGGGGAGAAATCAATGCAAGACGAGTTATTAATCAATTACATTAAATTTGCGATGACAATTGAACTGGATGCCAGAAATGCTACGTTTATATTAGGAATAATTGGAAATTAAGATCTCATTGCATATTTTAAATATTATCGAAAAAGAGTGAGAACTGTTTCCATCCGCCCTGAAAAATAAGAAGGATCGAGTTTTATTAATATTAGCCTTAGCAAGTTTATCAAAGAAAAATTGATTTGAAAAGCAGTATTTGATTTTTCGGAGTGTTAATTCTTTGTGCATTCAAGGCTTGCCAAATAATAAAAATAATACCTTTTTTTATAATCAGCAAAATTGGATTAGCAGAGCTTGATGCTTAATCCTTAATAAAAAAAATTGGAGCTCAAAAAAAAAAGTACCCAACAAATTTAGAATATCATTTGATATTCTAAAGGCTCTCTTTAGAATATCATTTGGTACTGTTTTTCTTATTATTATTTTGCATTGTTTTGATGCCATCTTCTCACTTATCTATTCCTATACAGACATTTGTACTTAAGTGGGAAAAGGAAACGAGTTAAGTGAGCGAACAGACCCTATGATATTTCAGTACGAGTCCGATAATCGAGTATAAAGCTTTGAGTACAACCTTTACACGTTTAGAGAGTCAAAGAGAAATATGGCAACGTAACTGCCAGAAAATAGTCTTCATAAGACAAAAGCTTACTTAAGATGTCAAATTTCAAATTTGTTCGTAATGAATTTCTCCAGAAAGTTTCAATACATAATACCTTTCCTTTAAACGGATTTGTTCATTAATAAATATTAATATATTAGCAAAGCGGAAAAATAAATCGATGCAAAGCAGAAATATTTCGTGCATCTCAAGGTTTTAGATCAATCACAAAAATGACATCAAATAAAACTGTTTGGATTTTTGTGCTCCTTTACTAGTGGAAAAAATAGTTAGTATATGGAACAGCGTTTTCGGAAAATAAGTGATATTTACTAAAACAGCAATGTGGGAATCTGAGGAATATCAAAATATCAGAAGACTAATTTTCGCAGCAGATAATGTGACTGTAAACCATCTGGTCGCAAGAATACGAGTAGAGTTGGGGGGGGGGGGGGATCAAAAAGAGCAACTGCAATTCTGGTCTGAAGCACAATACCAATTCGGCTCGGCTTTTTCATCCATCTGATATTCTTATCAATGTAAGAAAACTGTTTCTACCAGATAAATTTAATTATCCGATTACCGTTGAATTTTGACAGTGGTTAGATTTTCAGATTTTTTTTTTCAGTGCAGTTTCTAAATATGGCGTAAATACAAGATTTACCAGATGCTTGATCAAGGCTTTGTGTGAATAGTAGATCAACTCACATCTACGGTATATCTATTCATACACAGCACTACAAGCTTTCTTACGTCTCGTATGTGGAATTATTGAGACAGGGTTGATGGGAAAGAAGATCAGCGCTTGAACTGTTTGAAATATTTTGGACACAACCAACTGAGTGTGAGCCTTGGCGATAACATTTCTCGGCATCACTACCTGCTGAATCAGCACAGTAAGAAAAAGAAAGCCATTCGAGGAGCCAGGTGAATATTAATTTCCTAGGAGAATAACGTCATTCACAGAGAAGGTAAATTCGAAACGAATTATTTGAGGAAAGAAAACCAAGAAGGTTCATAATTTCGTGGCACTAAAGATATAACCAATGAATTTGATGGAATGCGACAAAGATTTGCCCATAAAAATCTCTGACCATCCCATATGAGAGAAGAGGGTATCGAACCAATTTGGCATCCTTCTTTCTCTGATATGAAATTATCTACGTATGTCTGCTATATTATCATAACGTATTCGTGAAATGTGTAATTGTTGAAATATTAAAACAATTAATATTTCAATTAATTTTTCTCGTACGTGGAATACGTTCAAGTGTGATGTTGGAATTAGTACAAAAAATATGCAAAAATGATTTTTGCATATATTTTCAAATGCAATTTCGTAATCTTGATAACTGATATCAAGATTACGAAATTGCATAAAGTGGACATCTCCTGGGAAATAAACTGGGTCTCCTATTCTTATGGGTTTGTCTAATGCACAGATAATTGGTATTTGTTGATTTACTTGAAGTTTTCTTGTTGATTTACTATCAACAAGAAAATCAGGCTTTTGATCTAGCTCTTGCAGCCGCCGCCTCAGAATAAGGTTAATCGCATTTGCTATATGTTGGGTTTTAGATTGCTATTTGGTTATTTAACTACAGATAATGCTACCTTCTCACCCCCCCCCCCAAAAAAAAGTTATTTTTATTTATTTTGATAAAGCAGCCAATTAACTATTACAGTGATCAGAAAGTGGAGAAGTTGATTCTTCTATAGTGCAAATAACTTAACACTACAGCTACTCTGTTCCCGTTTACCTTTAAACCGGATGATTTTACTTGTTGAATCAAGGAGAAGATTCTTTTCACAGTGCGATTGAAAGCTTTAACATCAAAGAATCATTCATTAAAGAGAAAGCACGCGCTGCTGGATTTCCTGGAGGTTTGTAAGTTCTATTGGCATGACGGGTCTGCATTCAACCTCAATTGCTTACATGCAATATGACAGGAATAATTAAAATGATAAATAACCACATATTTATAAAGGGGACTTCATGCTGAATATTAAACTGCGTAATGCAGTCGTCTCCCAAATTTGCTTCTATTCTAACAGGTGGTACCAGGCGGAGTCGCCATCTAGTGACAAAGGAAAATAATATCGTAAATATTAGTTTAATATTTGAATATCTTAAAACAAATGCACAGGTTGGTAAAGCTAAAATTTTAATTAAACTTTATAAAAAAATGAAAAAAAAAGCAAGCGATATTCTTATGAGGAAAAAATTATTAAATGAGATAGAAAAGTTTTTTATCATGATATCAGCGGTCCATAAAGCTAATGCTTCATTATGAAACTGCCTCACAGCGCAAGATTTCATTCGTTTCACATATACATGTGAAGGGTTGTTTAACCTTTCATACGCTCTTTAAAAAACGAATAAATTGGGAGTGCACTGACATGCAATACTAAGTTACTTGTGCTTGAACAACTAACAGCTCGCAGGGGAGTAGTGTAGTTCCGATTAATCCAGTTCTGCTTAAAAACTGGCCACGAAAATATCTGTGCGAGAAGGACGTAGCAGAAACTGAAGGGCTGTGTGAATGATTGGTGAACTGGTAGAAACCGGCTATCAAATCAATTTAGTTGATTTCAGATGCGCGCGCAACTGAACGAAAAAATCTAATTTCTGGGATGCTGAGGTGGAGAGTATTTGTGATGCTTATGCCAAAAATGACTGAGCATTAGATTTTCGAAGAAGAGAAACTTCTTGTCAAAAAGATTTTGTTTGTCTAAAGTAAGATTGAAGGGCTCTTGGTTGCGAGAAATACGACAGGATTGAGTTTTTATTACCATTGAAGTTTATCAGAATCCATTTGAAAACTCGTTTAGAGATCACACTTCCAATGCCTATGATAGTGATGTTCTAAAAATCTCATTTGAGTAATGGAGGATTTGTGAAATGGAGAATTAATGGATGCCACTCTCATCACTAAAACTGTGGATCAACCATTGCAAATCAGAATGATGAAAGAATAAGGATTTTGATTACCAGAAGTAGTATTGAATGCCTGAATAAAGATCAATGCACCACCATTCGGTATATTTGGAACAGAAAGAAAGACGGCTACTCGGTTCCTGAAGTACAGAAAAGCTTATAATGTAAGCTCCATTGAGCAACCAGATCAAATGCCTTAAAGATAAAACGCAACCGCACTGGATAAACGCCAAATTCGCAACATTCACTGTCTCCGTTAGAGGAACAGGTGGATGTTTTTTTATGATCATCATTGCGAGAATTGGAGGGAAAGTAAAAAGCTAGAAGATTCTGTCTGATGGTTTAATGCATTTTGAAAGCTGAATACCCAGGATTACAAACCGAACCACGAACGTGAACTTACAGATCCAGGGTTTTAGCTGCTGTAGAACGACGAGACTTGCCGCAGTTCACCACAAACCGCACCCTGTGGAGGTTTACCTACCAGTTCCATCAGTCTTTTGGACTTAAATGGAGTGTAGTTGGATCTAAAAATCATGGAATCTGCAAACAATGTGAAGAGGATCCTTTAAAACAAAAGTAGCACTTTTAGATCAAATTTCGAAAAGAAAAAAAAAAATTAAGTGATTTTGCACTGGAAAACTGGTTACAAACTAGTACTTGATAATGGTATGGTAGCATCGCATAATAATAATTATACCTTTTAAATTAATTATGTTTTAAGAATTAATAATTATAACATTTCAAAGTTTATATCTAGGCAAGGTCTCGATACTGCCATTCGCTTGGAAGTCCAGATAAACTGAGAAAATTAATTATAATAATTAATGAAATGTAAAATAAAATGTAAGAACAACAAATCGAAGTATTATTTTATTGCGCAGATAATGGCATTTAGTATTTATGCCGCATGCATAACGATCTGTTTATATTGTTGAAGAATAAATAAGATATTTAATAAATTTTAGTTTTATTTACAAAAAATATTTTCATTAAATCTGAATAAACAGCATCATTAATCAACTCGCATCACTGAACCGTTTAAATTTGTCGAATACTATTGGTCAGCGAAAAACAATTCTTTAATTTGCCTCATGTATGCTTAGCAATTGCTTCTTTGAGTGTCAGAGGTTTAAGGTGCGGTATTCTTAGGTCTATTAAAATACAGGAGAGTCGCAATTAACCGAGCACTTTGCTGTAAATGACGTGATGAATTCGCAAATAGCATGCAGTTCTCTCTCCTCTTTCACTGTAGCCCGCTCAGAATATATTTGCCTTTAAATCGTTCATCTTGCATGCATGCGCAGTACTCTGTTTATTTGGTATCTAATTTGTTACACTAATACTGCACTGTTGTTCAGTATTAGTGTAACAAACACTAATCCTGATCCCATCCTCCTTCAAATAAACCTTTTCATTTTAACCTTCTTCATTCATAAAGAGTTTTTGATTGCACGCTACTGTTGAAGTAGTCGAGATTAAAATGTAAAAAGACTAAAATTTCGTTATGAGGTTTTCATAAAATAAAAATATTAATATGCACTATAAATAATTATATTTAGTTTTTTTAATAAAAAAACTTCCTAACTATGCTTGGAAAGAAGTATAGCAAATCTTTATAAGGAAGGAATATCATTAATTGTATGTTTAACTTCAGTAGTTTATATAATATAGTGTATTATCAGAAATAATTTTTTGAAGTTTATTCTTCTAGCATCGCATAAAACGTAGTATAACGAAAATATCAACACAGAATTCAAATCCTCATTATTTCAAATTTTCCAAAACAGTCGAAATAAAGAGAAGGAAAACGTAAACAAGAATGGAAAGAAACTCGGTCATGAATGTGCGTTTCTCAAAAACATTGTGAATTCAGCTTGCGAATTGTGCACAGTGCCATTTTGTATTGTTCTGAATCAATCCGGTACTAAAAAATGTCAACCTTTCGAAACAAAAATTAAGATTACTTGACTCATTTTAGTGAATTTCTTAAATATTGCCTAAAATAATGTCTGCCGCGGTACACATTACTTGAAGCATCTTTTCGAAAAGTTAACCAACAGCCAGTAGCCCGATTTAAGCCAAGACAAACTCCACTTAGTGCCAAATTCGAGTTAATTTCATCTAGTTTCGAGGGCGAGATTACTTTCTGCAGTTTTGAAATGTGGATCCAATTTTGCTCTTGCAATAATCCGATTAAAAGCAAATCTGGGATTTTTTTTTTTTTTTTTTTTTTTTTTTGCGCACAATCGCAAATTTTATTAAAAGGCGTTCAGCCAAAGAGCTTCATTGTGATATGTGCATTGATGGACTGGCGTCATCAATACGTATTGTTTATCCATAAATACAGGCTGAAATATCTGCATTATAATACCTCGTTTACAGACGCATTCATGGAGATAAAAACCAACGTAATTACGACCAAAAGAAAAAAAAAAAAAGGAAAGAAAACCTTGCCGATTGAAGGGATAAAGAAGTTTATGTATGGGAAGAATGACTTCAAAAGCTTTGACTTAATGTTCGCTACTTAATATGCAACTAAAGTAAATAAAATGTATTTCACGAGAATGAAAAAATAAGCCTTATTACCCGATGAGGGAAGGGAACACTCAGATTATTTGTTTTAGAGGTAGTAGAAAATTTGCCCACCTCCCCAGATGTGCTATTCTTTTTTTTTTTCTTCTTCTGATTTCTTACGTTTTAAAAGCTGACGATGTGAAGCACACGTGAAAAGTTTGCACTTTGTTGACCACAATGATTTTCACAAAAACAGTTGCTACTTTAGATCCAATTCTTTTTCACTAAAAGCAGTCATTACCAATGATACTTGCATCATTTTTTTCGCTACGATATGTGTTGTTCTTACTAAATCCACTATTGCTAATAGTGGATTCATTATTTCATGGTTAAGCAACCATCAGCAAAAGGCCCGAGGCGATCCATGAATCCAGCGCAGTAATTGCAAACATCTGGTGGTCGTCCCAGGGAATCCTATGATCTCAGTCGAAATATTAGGAAGAGGAACCGTTCAAGGTTAAATAAGAAATTAGATGCACGTGTGGGAAGAGAAGTGCAGAAGTTGTATGCTGTTTCCGTTCTAGTCTCATCTTTCCCTCCAACGAAAGGTTGTAAGCCTATCGTATATCAGTATGGGTGAGATAATAATTAGATAATCCAGAAACCCAGTTATAGACCTGTAAAAAGGTGGATGTGGTCTCCCACAGGTAGTTGAAATTCACTAACTACATAAAGAAACATTTATATTGACACTACGATCCAAACCCACGACCTATCGCAGCGTAGTTGGATCTCGGCCAACCACGCTGCGTTAGGTCGTGGCTGACGTCGTTGGACCGTGGCCAGCTTTACCGGCTGCTTCTCTGCAGTTGCAGTTAATAACCGATAGCGACCGTAGAATAATCGATTTCAGCGACGATGTTAATTAGAAATAAGTTGCTCAATAAATTTGCTATAAAACATACGGTAATATTTTAATGGTAATATTTTTGTCGTACGTAATTTTTATAAATCAAGCAAATGCGTTCGATGAGTTTTGGTTGTATTGTGTTGATTTACACCGAAGCAACGGAGTCCATAAAGTGGAATACTATTGCTACAAGCTGCGTGTGTTCTGGTCGTTTTGCCTGTTTTGTACGATGAAAACGTTTCGAGATACAAAGCTGACTGAGCTACTGAAGCACGTGTTGCCTGAGGGGGGAAGCTACTTTCCACGAGTCCTCGTTTCCAATACCGGAAAAAAGAAAAAAAAAAGTTAATTTTCAGTGCAGGAAACTTAACTAGTGAAATGTATAACTAACAGACAAGCGAATAAGGAAAATTATAGGTCTTGCTCATACTGTTAGTCCTAAACAAAAGCGAATGCATCCGAAATATCATTGAAGGATGGCGTTCACGCACACAAGAGAATATTTACATATGCTATCTGACCTTCGGAGTGGATGACATTGCAGAATGACCTGTTCACACCCCTTTTTGAAATAGCTGAGCTGTGGAATAAGGGATCACTCACCTTAGCAATTGCTAACATTTTAACAGGTAGGGTAGTGATGTGTGATGAGAAAGAATGAAAAATTACTTGCACAGTGACCTTTAAACGAGTCTCTCGCTTCATGGAAACAGCTGTTTATGATGATTTTGATATTTCCTTCCGTTCTGAAACCAACTTTTAACAAACTCCTCCCTTCACCGTTTCCGGTGAACATATAGACTTCTGGAACAATTTAAAAAGTCAGCGTCTGTGATCAGATGGGTAAACTAAATTTTCAGTTGAAATATGATACTTTCGGTGTTTTCTAAATGAGCGATCTACCATCAATAAAGTTTAGCTATAAATTTACGACCTCGGAGAAGACTAGGAACGTTGTGATGAAGAATATATCACATATCAACTTCTCAGTCTTTGGTGGCCTGCGAATCCATAACCATTGCATGATTTGAACCCACAACCTGGTGTTTGGAGATAGCCACGCTAACCAGTTAGACTGGGGCTAGCTCTTTCATGTGCTCTGATTTATAGGATTAAAATTTTTTCCAACTCCAGCCAATGTGAGATGTAGTCTTAAAAGTATTAACAATCAGAAATGAGTTGGGTAGTTCCGAAAATAGGTTACAAAGCCTTTTTCTCGTTCCTGTTTTTCCTAAGGCAAAAAAAAAAAAAAAAAAAAATCCATTTCAGAACATAAAAAATACTTAATAGGATTTGTCAAGTAACATATTGTAATGCACATGCTACAAGTGGTAGCAAGAAATTAAAGAAATATTTTTTTGAAATCAGTAACATTTTTACGTTTGTAAAAACTAAGAAATAATCACGTCCAAATTCTGATGATGAAAAAGTTGGAGAGGGTGAAAACGATGCAGCAATTATTTTTATAATTCTGTTGATAGCATTTTAAATAGAGAACGGTTCATGTTAAAATGATTTCGAATCTGAATGTGACATAGCTTTCATTTATTTTTAAATGAAAATCATTTTTATTCTTAACGTTATAACTTTGAATATTCTGAAACATAAGTTTCATGCAGCCATCTAGAATTTATTCTTCGTAAGTTTTCAATACTTGGTAACGTGTATGACTCTGCAGAATGCAGGAAACTTTAAAGAAAGTTTATATGTCGATACTGCCGCTTTCGGCCGTTTGGGCATATAAGAATGAATTTACAAGTACCAAGAATATGAAATTAAAAATGAGAAAGCATCAAGAGGAAGACCACGGAAAAGGTGCAGAGACCAGATAAGAATATTCAGGGAAAAAGTTCAGCTGGAACAGTGGTTATGAAGAAAAAATATAGGAGGATGGAAAAAAACGGAGAGCTTTGTTCCGCTCGCTTTGTTGGGTAAGTTTTTAGTTCAAGTAGAATAATCTGCTGAGAGAGGGTAGAGATTTGAACAAATTAATACATGAAATAACCTTAATATCAGAGGAAGGTAAAACTAAAAGCCAAACTGATCACATTCCACTCAAAATATAATTTCGAAAGCTGACTTTTAGATGCTAAAGTAAGGCGAGGAGCTGATAGAGTGTCTGATCATTATTTTACGATAGCTAAAGTTCAATTAAAGCTTTGTAGGAATAAGAAAATAAAAATAATATGGTATATCTAAATTAAAGATGAATGAAATAATGAACAATTTTTTCTGTTATGATGAAGAATTTCAAAATTCTTCTAGAATGAAAAACTAGAAAGCTGTTAGGAAGAATGCAAAAGAGATGGAAAAATTTTGGACAGCAAATAATGAAGTGGCAAGATACTGCTTGCATATTAAGAAAGGAAAAACAAAGACTAGTTATCATACAGAACCTAGAACCAATATCTTAAAACAACACAACGAACGTAACAGAAAAAGATGTAGAGTGGAAAGGTACGTGGATAATGATCATATAGTTAGAGAAACGATTAAGAAATTGTTGCTGGTAATTCGCAAATGATCTTTAATAATGTGCTAATGAGCGAAAATTATAGGCATGCAATGGTAATAAAAAATTATATATATAAAAACTCAACCATAGTTCCAAAGAAGGCAATCTCACTAAAGGTGAAAATTGGAGAGGAATTAATCTACTGTCAATACTTGCAAAATTTTTGTAAAATTTTGATAAACAGAATTGAGTGAAAAGAAAAGATGTTAAAGCATGAGCAAGCTAGTTTTAGGAGAGGTTGAAGTATGTACATCACATTTTTACTTTCAAGAGTATCATCATCGAACAAAGTATAGAATTTAGAACCTCCTAATTTAAAAAATATCTATACAATTTTAGACAAGTTTTTGACAGTATTGATAGCCATTATGAATAATTATTAGTAGCTATTAAATTCCTGAAACTATGAGAATAATAAAAGAAATGTATATAAAAAAAAAAAAAGAAGAGTAAAAGTTGTGTTATTGCACAGTAAACGCAAAATGGTTTGAGAAAAGGACTGATGGGTGAAGGTTTGCATAATGACTGGATTACATTTCAATATAATCATTGATTGGATTATGAAATGGATAAAAAATTATAAACTGAAAGGGAATCTCGGATCGCAGCTAGAAAATCTGGATTATGCAGTTGACAGCTTTTAATATCATCAGAATGCTCCGACATACAAGCAAAATCAGAAGTGTTGTCTAAACAAGTGGAACTTAAATATGATTACAACAGAGGCACTTGAATTGAACAACAAATGACAAAAGAAAATCAACTGAAAGACATACAGTAGAAGTTAAGAATCTTACATAACTGGCAGATAATGATAGTGAAGGTGTAGTTGATGCGAGTTTAACGAACACATAATACAGCCAAAATAAAGACATTAAATAGGAGTATTAAAGACCATATTATTCGGATCAAAGATATGGAACTGAAATAAAAAAAAGACAAATGAAATAATTTTCAAAACAAGGTATTGAAGATTATTTAATTTGCTTAAGATGTTAAAAATATTTTGGGCAAGATAAACAAATGATAACTGATATGATGCAGATGGCTGGTTGGGAGAGCTGAAGAGAAGTAAGAATTAGTTGCAGAGGACAGGACTAACTGGTGATTATGGACTTCCGGCCTTAGGAGAGAATAGGTAGGCAGATTTCTTACCCCGATTGCTGCAACAAGAAATAACTGCGAATATTGTTGCAACACGCACCATTGAATATTTTAATAATAATTGTTTTTATTTTTTTTTTTCTATTATTATTTATTATTTGTGTGTGCGCCAGCCTTCCGAACCGTCGTGACCCTATGGTATTTTGGCATATTTTAATTACAGATAGCCTAAATGAGATATCCAAAGATTATGGTATGATAATATCAACGGAAAAATCAAAAACTATGACCTTTAAAGGACAAGATCCAGCAAGAACTAAAATAGTATTAGATAACAAGATCTTAGAACAGGTGAATTCATTTAACTACCTAGGATGTATGATCACATATGAAAATGAAAAAGATAAACATAAAAATTGCAAAATATTTAAAAATAACAGGAGTAATTAACTCTATATTTAAACCAAACCTAGTTCAAAAACAAACCAGGCTAAAAGCATACAATACATTAGCCCTACCGGTCTTATGTATGGAAGCGAAATCTGGACAATAAAACAAAAAGACAAAGATTAACAACAGCAGAAATGAAGTTTATGAGAAAAACTGCAAAGTATACCCTATTTAATCACAAAAGAAACGAAGATATTATGAAAGAATTAAACCAAGAACCAGTAATTGAAGAAAAAAAAAAATTAAAATATATATAAACATAAATGGATGGAATACGTTCAAAGAATGAAAACAGAAAGATTACGAAAACAAGCCTTAAAGTACAAGCCATTAGGAAAAAGAAAACCAGGACGTCCTCTTAAACGATTCAACGATGACTTTTAAGGCCTGAACAGGCCATACTAGGCCTAAATCCTTGATACGTATGATGATGATGATGAATTACAGATAGCATTTGTATGTGTTGAGAGCATTCAACTAGTTCTCGATATCGCTAAGCAGCATCTTCCCATGAAGGCTTCGTTCACGTACCTTCAGTCGATTTCATTGATAATATTTCCATTGCTACATCATTAATAATTACATCAATTGACAGGGGTGTCCGAGGTCCAGTAGCATTTTCTAAGCACGGTTGTTCATAACATTTTTTTTTGTGAAGTGATAAAAAAAAGTTCCATATAGCCATTTGAAAAATCTACTCTAAAAATATGTGGACAGGATTCAAGCCATACGGGTCTCCAGTAAACAGGATGGTATTCTCACATTGGGAGAATCAATTGGTAGTCTTCCAACTTACATCCATGCTACAATATGATTCCAAAAAAAAATAAATAAATAAAAATAAAAACTTCAAATTAAATTTGTGATGTAGTACTGAACTAGGACGTTTCCAATGTAGTTTCTCATCAGTAAAGAAATCGATCTAAACAAATACGTTCCTGCACCAGTAATGAGGAAGAAAGTCTTCCGCAATTACAATTTCCCAACATCGCCAGGAAAACAGAAATAATCGCTTAGTCATCAGATTCTGAAGGTTATTGAATAACTGAGATAGGGAACACCAACTAACTCTCGAATTTGCTGTCGCTTTATTATCATAAATCGGTTCCCAAGGCAAATTAGCAGGCTAAATTTCCAAGTTCGGCAGATTTCGAATATCAGAATTGCTTCACAGGTTGCCAGGTATTTTGTGAGCTACTGATTGAATACCATTGGCCTTGTTTCCCGCACAACCAGCGTGACAATTTCCCAACATCACTAACTCAACAATAATTTATCACTTGAAAGTTTGGATAATAAGGCGAATTTTAAATATTAAAAGGAAAATATTAAGCTATTCTGAATTGCTTAGCATGGGTAGGAAAGCCTATTCATGCATACACTTCTCATAATTTCATCTTATACCATATTATTGAGGGGAAACAAAGCACATGTGACACTAGAAATCTACAATAATGCCAGTCGCGATAAAAGGTACTTGTGGAGTTTGAAAAAAAAAAAAAAAAAGACTTTATTTGGGGCACCACAAGATTTTTTTTTTTTTTTTTAAATCAGTGCGTGCATGCTCTGGGACATTACTTGAATCGTGTGAAGTCAGCAGTAAAGCCATATAGCAAGGACAAAGACAAAATATGGTAGAAAAATAAATAAAATAAACTAAGAAACCATTCAGTAGTTCATGGAGGCTGGTAGATTACCGAACTCTTAAGCAACAGAGTTTGGGATATCACAGGATCGGTGCATTGTTCATTTGCAAATTCTGGAAATATTTCTTATGTAATAATCAGTCATGCTATATGATGTTCAGGTCCAACAAGTCTGGTCTTTAAGGGAAAGGAACATCACATGCTACCAACGACAATGTATTATTGCAATCATAAAGATAATATAAAATAATGCCGTTCCACGTTTATGAGATGTTAATCATAGTGACAATAATCCGCAATGCTATGTCATATATTAACGACTATGTAGCACCCGTTGTGGCGAGTTTGGGGACAATGGCCTCACTGTTATGTCAAATCTCATGGAGGAGGAGGCACATTTAGTACCTTTCAGCACATTAAAAACACTCGTGGAATGATGGAAGAGGGTAAGAACAATACTCCTCCACCTCGATAGCTGCACTAGAAACTAGAAAGGAAGAACGGTGCAGAATTTGTCTTGCCTTCTGTCGTGTGCTAGTTAGAAGTTTCTAAGAATGTCACTTCCGTCTCCGAGTCTGAAGGATAAACCCAAGGCATTAATCTTTACTAAATCAAGACGATTACTGGTGCAGGAACGTATCTGTTTAGATCGATTTCATTACTGATGAAAAATTAGATTGGAAACGCCGTAGTCCAGTACTACATCACAAATTTTATGTTTTTTTTTTTGCCTGTCGCTATTACATTATTAAAAATACCGAACACTAATGAAACATCATTACTCATTAGTTTACTATTCGCATGACGGTTAAATAATTCGGTGCCTCAGCAACGAATGAGATGAACATTTTCGTCGAAATTGTATGCCGCATTGAATTATATTAAGAAGGGATACCTGAAATTATTTTGAACAACGTTTCACAAAGTGAAAAAAGCATCCAATTTCATTTCAAAGTGTAAAAATTGAAAAAAATAAACTGACCTGCTTACTCAATCTTGAATAAAACCTAAAAACATTGGCAGCGACTGACTTGCTCATATAAAGGTGTATTTAATACATAAAACTGCAAGAGTTAACATCGATGATCTCGAATTTATCCGATTTGTTTGAATAAATAGCAATTACATTGCTATTTATCCATTATTGCTAAACCCCTTCAAGTGCTATTTAAAGTCTCTTGGATATAAAAACTTCTTTAAGCTAGAGAATTAAACTGTTAGAAATAAAAACTCTTCAGAGCGAGACTGTGTCATAACACTTTAAATAGTATAAACTTATATACTGTGCAATGCTTTAATCATATTACTTACTGATAATGCAATTTGAATTTGTTTTTCGATGCTTTGGGATGTGAGGTTGATCAGCTGGCATGAGGTAACCAGATGAAGTCAATCTAACCATTCAGAGGGAATATATGGAGAGAGAGAACAAATTATTCGTAACAGTGTCATTCAGTGATTAACTGAATATTGCTTGTGCTCTTACTTTTACAATTTTTAGAATAATTTTGCTCCAATCGGCATACCTAAATATAGTGAGTGGGTTTTACTTGATAATCGTTCGGTAGCAAGCGAAATTTTGATTGTTCCTTAAGCTATAAAACTGCACTTTATTCTTTATTGATCGTGCAATCGACAAGTTATTAGATGAACGTTATTTGAGCAATTAAAAGACGAAATACCACTTCTACTGGAATTATGCTTTAATTGGTGTAGTAATTCATGCTGTGGAAACCAGTAATGAAGACGAACCAACCTCTGTAAAAAGATTGAATTATCCTCGATCTCAGACAATGACTGAGATCGAGGATAATGCCAAGCACTATCACTTTCCATATGTTCGATTTCCTAATGCTGCATACGAAAAATTACGATTTTTTGAAATCGTAATTCAATATATAAGAAGTCAAATCCATCACAAACATTAGATTTCTGAGGTTCTCACCTGTTCATTAAGAAAATTAACAAAAAAAAAAAAAATTGGAATCATGAATCTTGATAACTGCCAAGCCTTTTCGGAAAAACTAATGTTACAACCTTCTTATACATATGTCACCTTGTTATAAGAATAGAGCCGAGTCGTCAAACCAGAATCTCTATACCCCCCCCCCCTCTGTCTAAGATCACATTTTCCTTCTCTTCTTTCAAAAGACGCAGGTGGGCCTATACTAGCGGAAGAGAATCGGTAGTTGTACTCAGCTCCCACTTTCCGCTTGGTGGCGAGAACTCTAGCGTAGCCGTATGCAAAGTAGGAATTTACGTTTCATAGAATTACTCCAGTCCAAGTATTATGGGAGTAGTGAGGAGACATAATGACTGGGATCGAGGATAATTCAATCTTTTTTTTTTTTTCTTAACAGGAATAACGTAATTTTGAACCCCGAATAGTTGCTTCCAAATCTGAACAAACGCATAACTGCAAAAATCCAATACGATAACCACTCTCTTCATTTAGGAAAAAAAAAAAAAAAAAGAAGTGAAATTATCACGTTGGGCTGTCTTTTTTCAAATTTAAGCCCAGCGTGTAGTAAAACTCAACCCGAACATTCGCCCCTTGTTTAAGAATTTATTTGCCGGCCTGCACTAGTGAGCGATGATTATCTGTTTTACAAACAGTCTGGCGATTCGAATCTCACTGCAGCGTAAATGCCAACAAGTCTCGATTTAGATCGCATATGATTTTCATCATTCGGTATGAGATCATCTTGCTTATCGGAAGTCTCAAGCAGCTCCTTTGCGGGGTTGAGCGAACGGTGCCTCACAGCAAGCTTTGCGTTCTAAGGGACCAAAAATGATCGCCCTGGGCGCCGATTTACCACGCTAAGCTGGCCTGAAATAACTCGAAAAACAGCCTGGTTTCTAGAATAGGGGTGACATTATATATTACCATGGGCAATCCAGGAATTATGAAGTTATAATCTCTTGTGAGCAGGATTATCATAAAAATAAATACAAAAGCGACCTTTTTAATGCTACATTTTATAACTCTCACAATACTACGACACTCAGTGAAAAGGTGAAGTCAGTCTGGATGCTAGCATTATTGCTCCTACTTTTAATTTAGGGTTTCTCTTCTCAAAAAAAATTTTTTTTTAATACTTTTAGTTTATAACAAATGCATTTTAAAACCATAATTGAATGACATCTTGGATTTTGTTCATTTTAGTTAAATACCGAAAGGATGTATATATCTACTCTCTATATATAAAAAGAGAAGCCGAAATTTGAAAATGTTTTTATGTCACGTTTTTGTTTTTGTTTTTTTGTCTTACCAGCCCGGAAGGGGAGGGGGCTGCCAGGGGGGAGGAGCTCCCTAGTATGTGTGTATGTATATATATATATATTGTGAAATGCATAATTACTTGAAATTCAGTATATTCCCCCATTGAACGAGCTGAGATTTAATATGCTTTACCATATACAGAGGATTTTCGATTTAAAATGCAATAACATGCGGCTGAAGAGTAGTAGGGTGTGGAAATCTCAACGCCGCGATTTACTCATTCTGCTTAACAGTTGAATTCAGCGACCTTCACTCTGAAGGTTGTGATCGCCTTCATAGTAAGGTGGTCAACAACTTTAAGCTAAAGGAAACTCAAAGAATTCGCGGTACGCAAGCAAACAGATTTAAAAATGAAATTATAACATACACAAAATTCGCATAAAACCTTTCCCCCCACTATGTAGAGACGTACTTGAGCTCTTTTTATAGATCCGAGAATAACAGCTTTCTTTAAAGTCCTACTCTCGCAAGTAACGTTAGTAATGTAAATACGCTGTCGCCAGCCAGCAGTTCACTTCCGTAAACACTTTCTTTGTGTGACTGTTTCTCTCCCCCCCCCCTCATGTTCAGATGAGCAATCAAAGGGCGCGGAAAAGAGTCAAGCTAATTAGGTTTTTCTTATGTTTTTGAAGTGCACGGTAAAGTGTCAAGAAGATAGATGGAAAGGAAAGAAACTGGGCGGTTACGTGTGCGACAAGTTTGCTAACGTTTCTTTTTCCGTATTGTACAAAACAAATAAATTTTAATTCACTGTTCCCAGACCGCAAATGTTCGACATATTTTAAACACTAGTTTAATTCCCTTCCAAACAAATTGACACTTTTAGATTGTTCTTCCTCAAAAGAGAATTTCCCTTCAGCGAGGATCTCGGCAAGTTTGGCAAACTCAAGACCTCTGATTGCAAATGATGAACTTGATTTTATTTGCATCGACGCAAACACAACTTTAAGATGTATGAGGTGGTTGGAATTACGTCAGGAGTAAGTAAACAGTTTTTCATCTTGCAAATATGACTTGCAAAATGAAAAACTGAAGTGTCCTATCTCAGTAGTTCAACTACCTTCTTGTAAAAGTTACCCAATACTTAAAGTCTCTCCCCTATCCTTATTATTGATTAGATTTATCATCTCGGTGTCGTGCATCTACATTTACAGGCAGTTAAGGGAATCTCAAAAAACGTTCTGTAATTGGGCACCAAATGAAATTACTTGTGCTTAAATCTTCACATTTTAAGTCCCAATCGGATTACTTTCGAAAACATTCTTCAGGCAAATAGAATTGGATGTGGTGTTGTACCGGTGAGTCTCTCTAATGAATAGCTTATTTTGTTCTCCGAAAATGTAACCTAAAGACAGAATTATTCACCCATTATACACAATTTGCAACATTTCCAGAAAATAATGGATAAGATGGGCGAAAGGACATCGGCAACCAGAGGCGGAGACTGGTCGCACAAAGTAATGAATATCGGTTCCTGTTATTCCATGTGGACGGAAGACCAAGTGCACGACTACAATGAAACGAAATCAAGTATCCATCGCGTTTAATCACACTAATGCAAGATGGCGGAATAACTGACTGGAAGCAGGTTTACTTTGCGCTCCTTAGTCAACTCAACATTAGAGCAACGTGTAAATAATGGGAGTCTCAGGATAACACGCCTTTTCATGTGATATGGCAAACTTAGGATTGCAGGAATATGATGGTGATTTAGCATTATTTCACTGCTTATCCCATCCTCTGGATCTCAACTTCATTGTATTTTGTAGTTAAACAAGATGTTCCTAGTAGGAACCAATCACCAAAAAATCTGATGAAACCGCGTTATTTCACCAGATCCGCCCCTGAATTAGGATACCTGGCGAATATTTCTGGAACCCCGGTGAATCAATATCTGAATGAATCTGGGCTATTGCGACTGGAATTAAAAGGTTGAAGTGCCTAATGATATGAGTTAAGTGCGTTATATCTGATATAAACACCCAACCACCTACCCGGTGAATCTGTCAAAGAACAGTTCTATTTTCGGCTCCGAAAATTTAACCTAAAGACAGAATTCCTCTCACCTATGACTGTATTTTAGCTGGTTTTCAGTAAAAATAAATAAATAAACTTCGTTGGCATTAGCAAATTAGCTGGAGGTGCTTTTGATGCTCATCATAAAATAGAATGGATGATTCAGAATTTTCAGTTATATCAATGCCTATTCATGCTGCACGTTACATTATATCACCAAAAGCAAAAATAAATTATTAATGCAAAAAAATGTTAAAAATTAAGTGCGAATTATTCTTATCTACTAAAAGCAAGCAAAACAAATTTTCGCCTTTGATGCTGATCATTTTGTTTTTGTAATAAATGGGAGGTATTTGCAATCGATTCTCCCCATTCTTTTGAAGAATGGAATGTTCACCCCACCCCCCTTCTCAGGCTGTTCCTTCAACACTTGTCGATTTTATTTTAAGAAAACATTGTTCACACACATTGGAGTTATTACTGTAGCATAGTGTATTTGTAAGAATGAATTCTTACAGCAACGAGAATGTAGTTGTATTGATGGCTGCTGCTACAGACTCTCCCTACAGGTGTCTTGGGATATGGGTCGTAATAGACGTGCTGTTTGGGGTTTCATGAAATGCTCCATTACTTTGAATATAGGATGTTCTTTGTATTGAAGCTGTAACCACAATAGCTTAATCATACACCGAAATCTAAATGGAATGTAGCCGTTTGTGTGTGCCACTCCGATGAGAAACAAGGAGCGACACTTTAAAATCTGCCGGTGAACAGAGGAAACAGTTTCTCACTAACAAACGAGTTAAGAGAGAAACACTAAAGCCTTTGACCTGGTTCTATGAGATTCCTGCTGCGAGACGAATTGTTTATTGAACGAAGCCATTAAGCACAGATTCTACTTAGTTTAATAACATTTGGAAAAACCGAAATGTAAAACGCATTTCGGAGGGAGGAGGAGCAGAGTAGAATGGTTCTCAACGTCTGCACTGCGAGAATTAGTAGACTGGAACAAACGCTGAAATTCATAACACAATCACTTGCCTAACCTCAAGAACAACTATTTGTATTGTTCTTTTTTTTTTCTTCATTTGTTTATATTTTTAAGCGAAGAAAAAAAAAAGAAAGTATCATTTTTCAATATAATCAATACACATAAGAAAACCAAGAGAACCTAATACGAATATTAAAACAAATTGGCGAGCCTTTCGAGATATTTCACAACGCACAAAAGATTTCTGTCCCCACTTTTCTGGAAAAAAAAAAAAGTGGGGGGGGCGGGATACCGACTACAGCATTAAGAATTTTTCGCTTCTTTTCACCAATTGTGTGAATACTCGCCGTCCTTAAAACGGGCACTTCCAAAATAAGAATGGCCATTTGATTCTAAGCTTGATTAACCACTTAGGTCGAGCGCAAGATTTAGAGCAATTATTCCCCTCCCCCCCGCCTCCAAGGAAATCTCAAAAGAATACTCAGTGGTATCCTCTTATGGGATTAGTTCAACTAAATGGCACTGCCCGCCAATTTTGCACTTCTTTAAGCTGTTTTCAGTATCAGTCCAACCACACTGCACGAAGTTAAAAGAAAAAGGGCAAGGCTGTTTTCCCAAACTTGTCCCAAAGGCAGGTGTTAGAGGGCCATTTCATAGCTATTAGTTACGACTGTTCGTTTCCTTTGTGCAGGCCACACGCCTTCAGTGGTGTTCTGCATTTAACGACGCTCAAGAAATTGACAACAGTTGGCAACCAAGACTACTCTAACGACCACAGGAAAGCAAAGTCCGGAATCACTGGAGCAGTTAGTAGCATGAACAAAACAGGAATGCGAAGGTTTTTCATTAATGTATAAGATAACATATTAAGAAAAGGTTTAGCTAATGCTTGTCGATTAAAAACAAACCAATGAAATTTAGCGACTTTAGAGAATTCTCTAAGTAACGATATCCACTGGCCTGTACAGCGAGTGTTATTAAAAAATGAATAATCCCACAGGCTATGATGTACAGGGTTGCCCAAGTCACGAATAGGTTTAAAATTAGTGGTTTTTCATAACTCCGGGTTCTGTATTTCATTGTAACAAAAAATAATAAAGTTATGAAATGTATAAGCCCCTTAGCGACTTATGGGATGGCCCATAAGTCACTAAGGGCTCTACCTCTCATATATAAAAGTTCGGGGAAAAAATGGTATACTGGATCTAAATGTGTTTCCAGTACTGTACCCAGGACCACATGACCTACTTTCACCCCATATGAAAGTGGGTCATATAAAAAAGTAATGTTTTTTAATAGCCGAAAAAAGTCACGATGCACGGAACAAACGACATTTTGTATTTTTATTTTCTTTAGAAATAAAAATTCATACAGCTAAGGAAGATAGAACGAAAGGAGACAACTTGAACATGTCTATATTCATCTGTTAAAAAGTAGGGCTGTCTGAAAAGTCAATCGACTGAGCCCGAGTTCAACAGGCAGATTAGTATCATCAAAACAGGAGTCAGCGAATATTCCCTCGTTGAAATTAACACGCATAACATTCGGGATATGGGTTTGAGGGAAATGAACATCCTCCTCCAATCACCCATCAAGCAATGTAAACAGCTCTTTGAATTAAACAGCTCTTGCAGTTTAAGATCAAAATTGTATTTAAAAGTTAAAATGTTCGGCATTGAAAAAAAAAAAATAATAGAAAGAATAAAAAGGGAAATAACAACTAATATGAGATGGACGTTGTCTACTATTCATCCCAAAATAAAGAAAATGTTCGTATTTAATTAGGGACATGCATTTCACTAGAAGAAATAATAATAAAAAAGAAGAACAAGTGTCAAACGTGCTTTCAAAATATGTCAATTAAAGAGTGGCATAAACCGTTTTCTATTTCAGCTTTCACGTCTGACAAAGCGGGTTGTTTGCACTCTTGTGTTAGATGAAACATGTATTACCCCTCCGAATCTGCGCAATAAAATCATGTTCATTACTGCAATCATTGTGTCAATGAGTAAGCAATTCCCACACCATAATATAACTAATACTACATGAGATACTATGATGTATAGGTAGTGGAAAGAGAGCAAAATAATTCCCTTGCATAAGAGAAGTTCGAAGACTGCAGTAACAGTTATAGGCCAGTCAATATCTCAGGAATGGTGATAAAAGTACTGGTAAATTTGTTTAGTTTAGACAAAAAAGAAAATTCAAATATGGTTGGGTAAAAATATGATACTCTATGAGGGGCAACATGGCTCTGTGAAAGTAATCGACTAACTTTTTAAAATGGAGCAACAGCTGAGTTGGATAAAGGAAATGGCTAGACGATGATTTGCTGGATTTTGCAAAGGCATCATTTGACAGAACACCACACGGAACTCTGTTACGCAAATTAGAACAAATGGACTGGTTATGTGGATAAGAGAGTGGGTGCTGAGCAGATATCAAAAAGTATTATATGGAGGGACAGGATCAAGGCGAAAATAGGTGACTAGTGGTCTGCCGCAAGGTTCAGTACTGGGACCATTGCCGTTTATTTTGTACATAAATGATAAGGAAATATTCAGTTGTTTACTGGTGCAAATGTTAAGTATAGCAATAGTTAAAGCTATGTGGAGAGCTTTAAGGAAGATTTAAAGTAGGCTGTCAGCATAGGCAAATGACAATGGGTATCAGTTTAATGTGGAGAAATGTAAAGTTATGCTTTCGGGAAAAATAGATTACAAGCCGTGTACCACATTGATGACACTTACTCCAGGAAACAGACGAAACTAGAAATTTAAGGGTGATGGTGGACAAAGTTTAGAGGACAAATTTCTAAGTTACTAAAGTAGCTCATATGATTACTTGGCTGTTGAAGAACGCATTAGCAAGTCGAAATAAGTAGTTGCAATTCCACTTTATAAAGCCTTGATATGTCGACATCTGGATTACTGTGCTCAGGTCTAGTCTCCTGGGTTTCATGGGGATGAGGAAGCGGTGGAGAAGATTCAGAGGCAAGCGACCAAGATGGCGAGTGGTCTGTGCGATGTTCACTATGAGGATAGATTGAAGATGTGCGATTTGCAGAAGTTGTTGATAGTGGGGAAAAAAAGAGGGAATATGATAGAATATAAGTGTTTTTTTTTTAAGGTTTTGTAGAATTGATGAAGGTGAAATGTTTCAGTACTTGGCTAAAGGTGCCAGGACAAGAGGTTAACCCTGGAAGTTGAATAAAGGTGTGGTTAGTAGAAACATGAGGACTATATTTTTTGCTTGGAGAGTTGTGAATGAGTGGAATGGTTGCCCGAGTCAGTTGCGAGCGCTTTGTCTGTTAATGGGTTCAAGAGGGGGGGGGGGGGTATGATAGATTGTGTGGATAATTTGGGTCTCCCGCAATGAGACTTCGGACTCCATGGAGGTGCCCGTACGATGATAATATTTCAGTGATAGCATCAAACAACCGTTTTGTTGTATATATAAGATATCACACTGGTCAAAGAAACTTATGTAACACAGATGCATTCAGTGGCGTTGGAATGCTCGGGTAGTGGGCATTTGCAAATGGCACCAATGATTGAATATTAAAGCAGTCATTGAAATTGTTCCGTATAAAAAAGGCACTTAGCTATGAATTTGCCGAAGGCGCTAAAAATCTAGCTATGATGTTGGAGGCAATGCCAAATTACAACTTCTCCCATCTTGTTGCGAACTTCCAATATCACCCCCCCCCCCATCCGAACATTTCTTTGTTCTCTCCTATCCCTACATCGTGCGTTTCCGGGCACGATAGTTTGCTGATTGAGGCATTGCATCCTTCTTGATGTGCTGGCGGCCACACCTCGAAATCGCTTCCATGCGTTTACTCAAGTTATTTTTAGTATAATGGACGTACAGTTTGACGTCCTGGAGATAATGATTTTCTTGGGTATTTCTTTATCACAAGAACCTAACAGCCTTCCTTGGCCACCGCTACACCTTTTATAGATCTACAATATGGTTGATTTAAGCAACCTAACAAATTCATGGGCGTTCTCTGAAATCCACGTGAATACATATGGTTATACATGCTGGCGATAGTTAATTGATGAATACCGAATCTTTATTTAGAATTGCAATACTGATGTTCCTAGTGTAGGTAGGAAATTAACAATTAAATGACATTGCATAATTTTATTTTTTCAATAAAAGCCATTTAATAATTAATTGTGCTTTTAAAAGTTATCAAATATTCTGTGTAGTCTATTTCCGATATTACGTAAATTAGCAAAACATTATTATACCCTGCAATGAATACTAGAAATAAAAATTTTTCTGTGCCCGGGGGGGGGGGGAGTCGTAGTTATTCTTACATGAACACACGGGCATTGAAACTTTTGCAGGGAGAGGGAAAAGCAAATATAGACTTGCGTAGCCTCAGTAATGCTCGCAGAACAAAAGTCGAGTGTTTAACCAGACTGGTATGCAGTGATGTAGCTAGAGCTTTTGCCGCCCGGGGTCGCCCTCTCAATATACACCAAAAATACTACAACAAGTCAAAACGACGTATAGGGAAATAAATTAAAGCACTGTTTATTTTTGAAGTAAAACTTTAATTCCAACATTCTAAAATGTTGAATAACTAACTCTTATTTAAAAGTATTGGTCAATACTTCTAAATAAGAGTTAGTTATTCATTAATCCCAGTGGTCAAGAATTATAACATTTTCAAATTCTAAAATGTTATTTTTCTTACTTTCGATGTCACTGGCGAAGTCTATTTCATAGTAATGTAGGTAATTCTTAATTTTAATTTAGAAAAACTCCTCTCACAACTAGCAACACTTACAGCAATTGTGAGGAAAATTCACAGTAGTATTACTTATTTATTAATATTTTGAACTGAGTTCTCAAGACTGTATTTTAGTATTAACTGCAAAGGTTCAAAGTGCCGCCCGGGACGGACTGCTCCCTCTAGCTACGCTGCTGGGTATGTGCACTTCCGAATAAAAGATATTTGGAATTGAAATAATTAACCTACCTTACGCTTCATGGATAATCCTATTTGTGTTATAAGTCTGCAAACAAATAACCATAGTTTAGACTTGTCTCCGGTGAAGCACGCATCATTCCAGTTAAATTTAAACGCACGTAATTAATTAGCAACTAACACTATTTGCACTCCCAGATAATCATAACAGCGATTCTTTCTCGACCTTCAAAGAATATAAGAATATGAATAACTTGAAACATTTTAAACTATTGCCGTATTTACAGGGATCACAGTCTTTGCCATTCCACCTTTCTCTCACAATTGAATAATACAAATGTACGGTATCTCCGGTGTGCAGAATACACGACTCGTCACACCTACCAATAGACGAGAGGGGAACGGAAAAAACGTCGCACAGAATTCTTTAAATCGCAACATTCTGACCAGCACGTGAATATATCGTTCGTGCGAAAACGCGACTTACCTCCAGTCAAATGCAGCGCAACGGCAACACAAACGTTCTCCTGAACGTTGGTTTTATTCCACTGAGTAAGAGAAAAGGTGTTGACAATATTTCCTTTTTTACAAGTACACTCGGTTAGCATTAGAGTCAAAATTTAATGACATCGTATTTAATGACTGCCTAGTGGATATTTATTAACAGACTGTTTGGTTAGAACCCAACATGGTGAGGGATACATGGGCAAGTATTTAGATAGGACACAATTTTCATTGCTCGGTCCGAGACCAACATCCTACTTACTACAGGCTTCAATTTTCTTTCAGTTTTTGTATACACCAACACAACCATGCTGATTTGCTCGAAAATGCTTGTACATTTATTGAAATTTAAAAACTATAGTTAATCAAACAGTTCCTTCGCAAATTTATAGGGTAAAGAAAATGCTAGTTGTGAATCCTCTGAATTTTTATTTACACCCTCTCGAAGGGAAGAGTACCTTTTACTTTTTATGTGCGGAGATCATTTCTTCATAAAGTAATCAACAGAAATAGTAAATAAAAGATTTTACTGTAAAAGGTTTTACTGTACTTTTTTACAAAAATATAGTAAAGTATTTGGAGCAAGAGAATCACTTACTGCCGGGATAATCAGGCAGTTCATACGATGCAAGTATAAAAATAAATAAAATAAAAATCGTAAACGGGCTAACTGTAGGAAGCTGCCTGTGATTTTAAACCGGCTACTTTGCTCAAGTTATTTTTATTACTGGTATTAGGTCGAATTTCAGAGAGAAGTTATAATAATTAAAACAATAATTAATTTTAGTGAAAACCGACTGAACTACACAATCAGTAACGTTTTACTTTCTCTCTCCGCTTTCAAACTCCCCTATGCATATGGCTCCCAAGGCGCAGAAATTCCGAAGGAACTTTTCTTACAAAGCTTACATCTTAAGAAACAATGATATTCCAAAATGGATGGAATCTGTTGGAAGATAAGACCTTTTAAAGCTATCTGCAGAAAAAGGGATGCGGACAAACTCCTCTTTATTTTAAACTGGTTGCAATGCTAAGAGAATCTTAAGCAACGTGAGAAATAAATAATCCAATTATGTTGGGAAAAAATTATTAAATACAACGTGTAGAAGTGTCTGCGGAATGAAGAGCTACCTCTTTTGCCTACCTCCACATCTTCCTATCTCCCCTTCGTTTTTGGCCGAATGTTCGAAATTCTCCGTTGATCGTAACAACTTAAAAATATTTCAAATTTGGTCAAAATCAGAACGATTCCATCTTTAGGTGTATCTGCTGAGGTTAAAGAGGGTTTTTTTTTTTTTTTTTTTTTTGCTATTTTCAATGTTCTAGTTTTTTTATAAATCAGATTTAATGCTGAGATCCGACAGCGTGTTCTGTCATTTGTCAGGAAATATATCTAATAAAATTGGCATTTTATTCGACGAATACTTCCGTAAAAAAAGTAAATAAATAAATACAGTAAAGTAAGTCGAAGTTGGACTCCAATTCATTTCTTACAATAAGAAGAGAATCGGTGACTTCGTATAGTGATTCGCTTGAGTCACTATCGTGACTTTTGATATCAAATATGAAGAGGATTCGAGGAAAAAAAAACTGTAACATAAGTAAATAACATCAGAGATAATAAAAGTAAAATAAAACAGAATATAATTAAGAGTAGCATATAAATAAAACAAAAACAAGTAAATATATATATATATATATATATATATTTAATATAAAAGGTGAAAAGTATGCTAGTGACTACTAGAAAAAGTGGCACATTCAATTCGCTCATCCCTCTCCATACAAAATATTTCTTCGCTTCCACGCTCAAAGAACTGTGTATAACCTCTTACTCTTTAACGCACCTACTGCTCTGTGCAACATCTCCATGCATCTATCCAGGCTTCTTGCCCAAATACACACACACACACACATACGCTCGGTCTTAAGGAATGGCGAGCAATGCCGATGACTTCGGCCAGGGCCTTAAAGCATCACTCCTTCAGACCAGCACAAAAAATGAAATACATATGCAGACTAGAATCTCTGACCTCTCAACTGGATTCGACTGATTGATGTAAACCGTTACATTCACCGAAGGGACTAACTTGCTGCCAAGTACTCTGTTAACTATAAACACAAGTCTCGATTAATAATAAACCACATCACCTCTCTCTCTCTCTCTCTCTCTCTCTCATATTCCAATCTCTTCCTCCTATGCACTGAGCTCTAATTAAATTCCCACAATCCTTTGTCATAGTCAAAGTTTTGAGAGAACCTTAGTCACCTCGAGACCTGTTACAGAATTTCTAGGTGACTAGATCTACGCGCAATAACCGAGATGTGTGAGCGTCTTATAAAAAAATATACGATTACATCCTTATCCCTATTTTTGAATAACCTTCTCGTTATGGCAACAGTTCTGAGTGATATTCATATTTCGCCAAGATCCCTTGTCTTCTACGTGCACTTTTGCCAGTATAATACAGTTTATTTTGTTTCCACTCTCGATTTTTTCTCCCTCTAATTTAGGTTTTTCGTTCCTCAAAGCAGGCAAATCGTTCTCGGAACACACAGATCTACAGGCAATTACCCTTTGGTAATGCAGCGAAGGAGCGGCATACAAGATGCGTTAATTCGCCGTGATCCGTTATCAAAGGACTCCATCCGTCCTAATGGAACGCTTGAAGAAAAATAGTTCCGTTCATGATGCCTGAGTGCAATCGCAAATGCAATGTGACAATTTGATCCTCGGTTTTAGAAACACTGGTTGGATTAATGTTCTGCATATGAATAGAACGCTTACGTATTTTTTTAAACTAAATTAAAAAATACGAGAAAACACTGATAGGGTGAAGAAAATGCTAGTGAATTAGAATATAGAAAATAGAAAATTTTATGAATTACATACGCTCTGAGGACAAGTAGAGTGCATAGATGCAAGGTGTCCGGAAGGAACCTAGAAACTTCATGGTTGATTCCTTGAGAGATTTTAAAACTTACATTAAATCATAATCACGACCGAAAAGCTAGGGCTACGAGGCCAGCATGTGTGTCTGTTAACTACATACGTTCTCTGGCTTAAGTCTCCAAAAGGAGAGACCCTGTCATCTCCGTAATGTAATTATAAGCAAAAAATAAAATAATCATAAATAAGTAAATAAATAAATAAATATATCAGTATCTTTCTAAAGTGATGTTGATATTAAAGAAATCCCGAAGTAGCTTGAAAAGAACTTTACATTTCGTCTCCAGAACAGGGTTCCCGGATTACATCACCCATAGTCTCTACAGCCAGCACTTCATGTTTTGGGAACAAATAAATGTAGAGCTTGCTGATTGTGCTACACTTTTGTCTAGTTTTTTTGTGAATCTCACCATGGAATATTGTAAACCTATGGTATTGTGAGTGATCTAATGGTGTGTAATCCGGGAACCCTGTTCTACAGACCAAGAATATTTCATGCAAGCTGATATATAATCCATAAATAAATGCTCATGGTAATATAGATAATAATTTTGGTGAAAATTGGGGGTTGTAGTTTTTGCGGAACACTTAGTGAGAACGGCTGTTCAACAAAATAGAGGCAAATGGAATAAAAGAGAAAGTGTCATGCTCATTTACACATGGACTGTAAAGGAATGTTGCGCAACTGCTGCTCCTGTGTTAACAGGAATTACGGACGCCAGTTCGGTTGAACAGTGTGCACTGAAGTACCATTAGAAAAGACAATAGAAGGCTGAAACAGATCGTCTATGAAATAGTGAGTAGAAGTAAGTCAGTAAGAAAGGAATCATCTATCGGTCTAACGGCTCTCCTTTGGCGGCATCAATTATTACATGTGAGATTTATCAAGATTTCATCAAGAGTGATATGAGAAATATGAATAATTAGTTAAAAAATAATGAAGTTAGTGGTAAGAGAATTCAAATCCAAGTGATTTGAAATATTCGTTTACATTCCATTCAGCAAAATGTGTTTCAATTTCTTCAGAGAAGGTTTACATGCAGCTCTAAATCATCCTCTTCTCCCATTATATTCATTTAGGCCATCTGGCATTCCTGCACACATCATATTGGATTATGAATGTCTTGCTATCTCAATGCACGTACATCGCTTTCCCCTTTGTTTTCGTTTGTTTGTCTGAGAAAAAGCAGTAGCTTATTATAGTTAATGATACTGCAGTACATAGGCAGGAGTTATAAATGCTCATCAAACTATTTAGGAGTAATTTAGGTTTATTTACTTCATTCATACATTTTCTTTTAGCATTTCACTTGTGACAAGGTGGATGACAATTGGCTTAATATCCGCCTCTTCATTGGTAGGCTCTTTATGTTCATGCATAGCATCCTCTTTTTGTAACTTCCAGCAGAAATGCTAATTTATTACGTATGGCATTAGTATGTTCATGTCGTGCTTCTGATAAGCTATATATTTCGATACTCTGCTCTAGACTTCGATTTTAATCTGTTTTATTCAACAATTTCATTTACCGCCTCAACAATTAATTCTGTGAATTCTTTAGTTAGCTTCCACTACTATAAGCTTTATATTTTAACTGCTGAATACAGACCAGACTTAATTCAAATAATTTTAAAACATTAACTTTGAATTTAAATAATTCCTCCTTTCCATTTTGATTAAAATATACCCCTTTAATTTTTGTTTTTTTTATCTTTCATGTCTTTATGTATTTGAATCCTGCAAAATTATTAAGAAGATTTGCTTTGGTTTTTCTCTCACCCATCTATTTATAGCTTTGGCATAACTAGCAATTAACACTTGCTTTTATCGATAGATTTTTATGGCATTTATCGATAGATTTTTATGGCATTTATCGAAAACTAGTCATTTATAAATTTTGCATTTCAATTTTCGTTTCTTTCTGAAGTTGACTTCTGTTATACCAGAGCACACATGGGATGGTAATTGTAGCATTCAAAAGAGCATTGCGTAATTCACTTTTATCGTTTACAATTAGAGTGCCCTTATAAATCTCACAGATTTCCTTCAGCCTTTTTCTTGAGATGACCTTAAAAAGGAGTCCCATACAGATGTAGTTTAGGAGTAATTAGCATCTTTGCAGTGTTAAGCAGTGAAGAGGCGTTTGATTCAACAGCTGTGCACTTTGAATGATGGCTTTTCTGGCTTGAATAACGTCCAAGTGAAGATTTCAAACATTAATATATCAGGAACTACTTTCTTGGCTATATTTTTTTCTTCGGGTATGATTTTTAAAGCGATTTAATAACAAAAACTATTCATACACACAAAACAAAGGGTCAAGCGACATTTTCCACTGCGCCTTCTCGCAACACTGAAAAATATCTTTGAAGTATTATATTTTAAAGTGCTGTCCCTTACTAATGAAAGTGCATTTAGCGACACAGTGCTAAACGAGTGGGGGGAAAAATGGAAAAAAAAAGGATCAGTTTGGTGCAATATAGATCTTTTGAACAGAGAGATCACCAACTGGATCCGTTACATAATCACTAAATAATACAACTCAGTTAATTATATAAGTTAAATGAAACATAAAATATCCTTGAAATAATCAACATCAGAGTGTCCCATTGTGTCACAGAGATCTATAATGAGGGAAATTAACATATTCACCTAAGTGAAAATAGAAGCTGCGCAGTACGTCTAGATTTACATTATTCTCTGATCGAGGCGACTTGAACATCATTTCCATCAACGTTGTAATTCGGAATGTTACACCGCGTAGATGCTACAAGTTCTGAATTCTTCGTTGACTATCTAAAGAAGATGAAGAAACGCAATCCCGTTCTAGGACCGCTTCACAAGAGATATTCTGAAATTTCATTTTTAATTGTAGACCATCCCGTTGCGTAATTGTAAAATATATTATTTTTAATTTATTATTGGTTAAAATACTGTTATGGTAAGATAAGAATCCGTAATGGATATGTGACCTAAAAAAAGGAAATGCAACGTCATGACAGTGACTCATAAGATTGTACTGAGCAGTCGATCTCCATGCAAAAATCTAAAAGCTGAAATTCTTCTAGAAGTAACTACAGTACCAGAGCGATCTGTTACTTGTAATCAAATGAAACATTCAACAGAACTCAGCTTGAAAATTATTTAGCGTAAGACAATTAAAAAAAACAAAAAAACTTGGAAGTACAGTATATCGAAAAGGACCAAAATACAGTACATTCATTTTCTTCTTTTTCTCCTCTTTCGTACACGTCTCAGCAAGTTACTGTTACCAACCTGAAATCCTATCCATAGTTTTACTGATTAACTGTTCCGTGCACCTGGAAGGACGAAAAGGAAAAATGACGAGGAAGATGATATCAGGTTGGGTAAAGTAGGATAAGATAAATCGTCAATTTTTTCAGAATGAAAGTGTTTAAGAATTGTACGAAAGTAGGATCAATCAATAATGAACATACATGAGGAATGGAGTGTTAGTGACGTTTATGATCGTATTAATGATGCAGTACAAAAGGCAACAAGCGAAGCACTTGGTTTTGAAAGGAATTTAAATCGCAGTAGCGCAGAATGGATGGCAATAAAGCTCTTGTAACTAATTATTCCCGAGAAGAATAAAGCAAATAATGCTATAGTCTGGTAGTCTGGATTAAATATTTTAAAGATCTGCCAACAGAGGACAAGAAGGAATATATATCGAGGGAAACACAGGTAATGATTTCAAGGTACAGTGGCTGATGGATTCTTTCCTGTAAGATCAGGAGTGAGATGCCTTGGCAAGGTCACTGAATGATTTTAAAATTAATCATTTTCTTTTATTTAAATTGTTTAAAGTGAATAATAATAATAATAATAATAATAATAATAATAATAATAATAATAATAATAATAATAATAATAATAATAATAATGTCGGGAGTTTATAGAAGGAAGAAGGGCTTTATATATAAAAAAAGAGTAGGCTTCTAATACTAACATTCATTTAAGGCTTTTGTCCTGAAATTTCGAAAAATGGTGAAAACAATCGAACAACAAATGGGGACTTTCAGAAGAGTTAATGGAAGCTAAAAACAATCAAATTTAAACACATCACAGGATGGCGGGAAGAAAGCGTATTACTGGGCAAAGTACAGGTTAAGGAATAGGCAGTTGAAAGTAACTCAGGTCAGGTCAGGTTCATAAAACCATCAGGCATGACGATGTCGGAGCGGGTACAGGAGAAAATTTATAAATGTATGTTTTATGACGAACTGTTTAAGATTTGTGGATTAAGCTAAAGAAAAAACTATTTTCATAATTAATACAGATATACAACTGCATGAATGAAATGAAGGATAGTAAGGCAGAAGTTTTAATTTTTTTTTAATGTTTTAATTTATTTTTATTTTTATGCAAGTGGAAAAGTGATGTATAAATCAACCAGAAGACAAAGATTTGATTTAAGAATAAAGTTTCAGCTAGATTGTACGAATGGATAACTAGCCTGTTTTGAAGAAGTTAACATGGACTGAATGGATATCAGTGCAACAAAAGTTTGCATAAAGGCTACCACACGGTAGCAATAACAAATAAAAAACACGCCATATAGCATTTATTATTATGAAATTGAACATCGCCTTAGTAAAAATGTGGTTACAAATTACAAACTATAGGTATTCAGTCTATTAGAGTATATATTTTAGAATTGATTTTATTTATTTATTTTTTCACCAAACAGGAATGATACATTTCACATTGCATATATAAGTTACATCAACAATGTAAAGCAACCTATCCCATATATTATATATAATGCATACATACATACACTGCATGGAAAGAAGTCAACAGACACCATAGTGTGAGTAACAAACACAAACAGCCATGGTGCCTACCATAATAATACGTAGGACCTCCTTTCGCTGCGATGACTACAGCAATCCATGCTTTCCAACAGTGTACGATAGATCAATGGGAATTTTGGACCATTCTTCCTGGTAGGCCTGTAATGAAGTCCTGGACTATTGTATGTTTCTTCACCTCACCTGACTCTCCGGTTCATCCAGAGGTGTTCAATAGGGTTGAGATCAGGACTCTGTGGAGACCAGTCAAGTGTGGTGATGTTTATGGCCATAAATCACGCAATTACAGTAACAGACTTATGACACAGTACATTGTCTTGCTGAAGAGGCAATGGTCAGTTCCGTAGAAACTCAACAAAGTAGGAAGCATTGCATTGTCCAGAATATTCAGATACTTTTTTGGAGTTCAACGTTCGTGGCACCAGAATCAAAAGTCCGAGACCAAACCAAGAAATACAGGGCCATACCATCACACCGCCATTTCCGAATTTCATAGTTAGGGTAATGCCCTCTGGTAAAATACGTTCACCGGGCATTGTCCACACCCGTCAACCCACTCGTTAGAGGATGTAGCGCGATTCGTCGCTCCTTAACGAAGCTTTCCAAGCTTCCATATCCCATTCTACATGCTGTTTGTACTACTGAAGACGACGCTGCATGTTGGTCGGGTAATGTGGGGCTTGCATATTGCTGTCCTGCCATGGAAACCCATATTGTTAGCCTTTGTTCTGAATGTTTTTGTGTCGATTCGTGTTCCAGTCGATGTCCGAGCTCCGCATTCAACGTGTCGGCCAACGAATGATGTTTTTTACATATTATCGTTCGTTGAGTGAGGTAAGTCGTCCACTGCGGGTAGCAATTGGGGTTGACTCCCTATGCTTCCATCTCGGTATGTATCACTGATTGTTGACCTGGGATTGCCCAATTTTTCAACAATTTGTTGAAGAAATAGGTCTGCAAGATGGTATCTTATCACAACGGCTCTTTCAAACTCCGTCAGTTCCTTTCTCGCAGCTATTTCACCCGGACACAGTTACACTGACTTGGGAGCTCCTCCAATTTATACCAGCTACAAACACGTGACGGCACGATGCACCTTGCTCATGGGACCGTTGACTTCTTTGCAAGCGGTGTATGGTATGATATAACGTACATATATTCCAAGTTTGTCTTCTAAGTTCTCGGGGAAAAGTAGAATTACGGTTTACATTTGTGTCTGCAATTAACTGGTCTGGTTGATCGATTGGATAGCAATCCCTCTCCTCAATGAACGGACTGTAGATTCAAATCCTACCACGGGCATACTTATTTCTGAATGCCTTTAAGGATGAAAACTTTAAGGTGAGTCTATCAACACTGCCTCCTAGAGAACTGAACTGTTCTAATTCACGTAGGTGAAGGTCTAAGTTCGTGTCCAAACCACCTTAAATGACTTTTCTGAATTGTTTCTATTAGGGATCTTTGCTGGATTTCTTCAAGAATGAAAATATTAGGAATGCTCTTGTCATGCGTCTCCTAGTATTAATTGAAGGCATGTTGTCCAAAGGCTATTGATAGTAAATGGTCGTTGAGTAGTGATATTCCATGTGGGCGCCAAATATAAATATGGTGTTTGACTGGTGGTTTTGTACAGACGAATTTTGGTATTTGTAGTGATGAGATTGGACTTCCAGATATTAGTTAGGCTTTTATGGAAGCTTTGTGCTTTCTTTTCACTATTAGAGAGTATTAATGTGGGAATTAAGATACTGAATATATTTTAGTTCAAGAGTGTAATAATTTAGCTTAATATTTCCTTCTATTCTGTTCTTCGTGACTTTAGTTTTACTGCTGTTGACGGCCAATCCAATTTTATTATTATATTATAGGTTTGATGCTATAACGGCCGTGAGGCCCCTTTTACAATCAATGCTGCATTTTACATAAATAATATAGGTGATTTTGGGCAGTCTGAATGTTAAAGTCAATCAGCACAACATCATCTGCAAAACAGGGAATGCTTATGTGGTTTGTCCTGCAGAATTTTCAAGAGTTATTCCATATCCATTTCCTCCAAACTGAAATGTATAGTCAAGGGTAATAATATAAAGATACAGTGCCAAAGAGTCTCCTTGAATGAAATGGGGAAAGATATTAGTGGTCTCTCCATTTACCATTATTCTTGCACGGTAATTCTGGTAGAGTGCTGTTATTGCTTTGATTATTTTCAAGAGTATGCTACAATTACTGAGAATTTCGAACATCCATTGTTTCCATATGGTAGTGATTGATTGACTTGAAAGCTTTTGAGATATCTCTTTCTCCTTCCAGCAACTCTAGGGTCATGGTGTTCCACAGTGCTTCTGGATTGTTTATGGACTGTTTACATTTATCGATGTTTATGGACTGTTTACATTGCTTTTTTGGACATTGGCATTATTAGGCCTTCTTTCCATTGTGATGGAATGTTGGGTACCGGTAGAGTTGTATTACAGATATTTAGCAGTTCATTTCAAATCTCTTTTCCTCCATGTTTAATGGTCTTTGCTGTTTACTGTCAAATCCATGTGCTTTCTCATTCTTTTGGATTTTTAATGCAGTCTCAAATTCTTGCATTGTAAAACCGTTACAAATAATGTTTTCTTTTCTGGATTTATTATTACTTCTGGCAAACACCTGTAGTGAAGTTAACTAATGAATTATTCAAATTTTTTTTTTTTTCAAAGTAATTCTTTCAAACTAAGAGTTCTTTATTTTTGTCTTCGGGTATCTTGTCGTTTTTAACTTTTATTCTTATTTATTTATTTATTCTTCTTATTATTTTAAATTTCTTTCATTGGAGTACAAGGAAATAGCTATCTGGTATTTTAATATAATTAGAATTTCTGTTAAATAGTCTGGATATAGTTTTCCTTGTCGTTTTGAAAGACCATATATACTTGATCATTTAGGTCGTTTAGAGTATGCAGACTGTGCCAGTAGCGCAGTCAGGAATGAATCTTGGGAGGGGGGCGAGTTGAGTAGACGATTTGACACACTACACATCGCATACGACCTAAGACTGAGCATCTGCAATGATCGCTAATTCATAAGTAGTATAGAATTAGAAGACAACACAACATAAATAAAAAAAAAAAAATTTTATTAGGAAAAGATTTTTGGAAAATTTTCTAGTGTTTTTTTTTTTTTTCCTAGTGCGTCACTGGAGTGTGCGTTTCTTTATATTTGTTCTTCAATACTTTGTGGTATCCATTTCCTCTGAGTAGATGAAGTCTCGGTAATCAAAGTTTTTGCTGCTGCTTCATGGATGGATTATGCAACATATGTGAAGTTATGGAATGGTTCTTCAGGCATGGCGCCTTCCATTAGTTTGTTTCGTAGTACTTCTTTATATTTAGTTTGCATGATAGGAGTAGTTAGGTCATTCCGTTGATATTTATCTGCCGTTTTTTAGCTTCAAAAGCACTGAGACGATGTTTTATAAGTGCACTTACTATTCTGTAATTGGAGTTTAGTTCTACACTATTGTAACTCTGCAATTTTGAGCTGATTTCACCCACTTTCCATTGATTAAAATACGATGTATCTGTGATCTTGTTCCATTTTATACATCTTGTTCCGATATATATATATATATATATATATATATATATATATATGAATATATTTTTTAACTTGGGGATATTGTATATTAGGATAACCAAGTAATTTTATAAACTTGGTTATTTTATAACTCCTAATCCCAAGTATGCAAACAATTAAGTTTGAGCCTGAAACAAAGTTCAAGTCTAAAGATGGTACAACACCAGGGCAACTCATTGTAAAGGTGAGTAAAGCTCTGATCACTATTCTTAGTATTTTCCCATAATGTAAAGCACATCTCACTAGAAAATGTATACTGCAATGCATTATGGGTGGAGTCACTACCCAGACCGGTTTCAACCTTTTTTGAGGTCTCCTCAGTGAGTAGCTAGACCCTAAATATACCATATACCAAGGTTTCAGTAATACGGAGCCTTATCAACTTTACCTATAGAAGTGGCAACAAGGTGTTTTTGTTTTTAATAAAAATCTCTGGAGGAGATATAGATGAATAAATTTTTTAACTTCGGGATATTGTATATTAGGATAACCAAGTAATTTTATAAACTTGGTTATTTTAACTCCTAATCCCAAGTATGCAAACAATTAAGTTTGCGCCTGAAACAAAGTTCAAGTCTAAAGATGGTGCAACAGGGCAACTCATTGTAAAGGTGAGTAAAGATCTGATCACTATTCTTAGTATTTTCCCATAATGTAAAGCACATCTCACTAGAAGATGTATACTGCAATGCATTATAACCGGTCTGGGTAGTGACCCCCACCCATAATGCATTGCAGTATACATCTTCTAGTGAGATGTGCTTTACATTATGGGAAAATACTAAGAATAGTGATCAGAGCTTTACTCACCTTTACAATGAGTTGCCCTGTTGTACCATCTTTAGACTTGAACTTTGATTCAGGCGCAAACTTAATTGTTTGCATACTTGGGATTAGGAGTTAAAATAACCAAGTTTATAAAATTACTTGGTTATCCTAATATATATATATATATATATATATATATATAGCTTTTATATTTGTAAATCTGGAATTATCTGATTCCATTTGTGCCCTAAAATCTCCATCTATGATGTGGAGATACTTCGAGTTTCTTCTGAAGGCGCAGTAGGAACGTATGTTATAGTTGCTTTTATTTTGATTTTGAGTTTAACGTTTTGGCGATTAATCTATCAGATTTTACAGTGATAGATAAGATGTAACTATAGATCCATTTGTCTAGATTCCCACTCCTCCATCACTAAATCTGGGTGCTGATGATGTATAGATGAAAGTCTTTTTTTTTTTTTTTTTTTTGATGTGACTTCATTCGATTTAAAATCTGTTTTCCACTTACGTTCTTGTATGTAAACTGCATCAAGGTTGGCTGACTGTGCTGCAGTGCAATATTCATGAAATGTTTCACATTTCAAGAGGGTACCAGCATTGTAACCGGATACAGTCAGTGGGTATCTCCAGAGTTGAGGTTTTGCATACCTAGCTACTTCCTGCTGTATCTTCTGGGCTTCCCTGATTCCCTGAAAGCTTTCACCAATAAGCTTCATGACTTCTCTTTGAAATTTAAAAAAAAAAAAAAAAAAAACGAATAGATGATTTTTTCTGTATCTCCTGTTCCTTTCGTAAGTCGGCAAAAGTCCACATATTGGGTAATCAGCCATGACATTCTCCACCAGCCACATTAGTCTACAGGAAGTACACCCAGCGTTTCCTGGGGAGCACCAAATAGGACGTGTGGCTTGGGTTTTATCTCCGTTAGAAATATGATACAGTAATTATAAAACAAATAATTTAATATTTATTTAACATCGATACCACTAATAATCCTGTTAATTTACTAGAACTGGGTAATTCCTCTGTAATGTTTGGTTATAATTGTGTGGAATTTCTAAGTCTCAAAAATTATGCGTGTCGCTTATAAAAATAACGGTTGATTTCCTAAATGTTCTATAATGATCTTTTTCAGGACGCATATTTTAGCCAACATGATGTGGTGCTGTCATTTAATAATAATAATAATAATAATAATAATAATAATAATAATAATAATAATAATAATAATTCGTGGGATTACAGGTCCTTAAGACTCCACGACTTGCCAGAGTGGCTTTTATAACCACAACTTTAGGATAAGCTGGTTAGTCTTATGCCTAAACAATAACGTTTATATATAAATTGGACATACAAGGGGAAGGGGGGGGGCTGGAAAGTTCTGATAAATAGCTAGAAAAAAATGACATTAAAGCAACTGATATAATCACAAGAGAGAACATACGAGGATGTAAGAATATACCCTTCATAACTCTGCTGCTAGTATGTTCTTTCTTGTGGTTACTTTAATATCATTTTTTTTTTCCTTGGTAGGTGCTTATCAGACCTTTCTAGCCCTCAACATATATATACTCACCAATAAAAATTTTGGAAGAGCATGTTACAGCAGTGGACTTAGAGCTAGATAATCCAGGAGACTTTTGCTCTTTATAGACCAAACACCGTACATTTTCAACCCACTTCTGTCCTCTCATAGTAGAGTGATGGTTCTATACTATTTACTGAAAGATTATTTGTAAATACACCTTTTCTTGTCGACGAATGCAAGTAGGAATGCACCTTGATTGCCTGTGAGTCCCTTCGTTCTTATCTCTCTTAATGCATTCATATTCATACGAGGGTGATCTGAAAAGTTCTCGGCCTAACAAGGAAAAAATAATTTATAATTTCAAAATTATTTTTATTTTTTCACAACACCTTTGTGGGCAGGTGCATTGTCCTGATGAAAGATGATTTTTTTCTTCTGCAAACCGGATCTTTTCTCACGAATTTTTTCGTTTAGTCTGGTAAAAATATCAGATCGGAATAATATTCCCCAGTTATTGTTTTAACCTTTTCAAGATAATTAATAAACAAAATGCCTTTAGCATTCCAAAACGCCGATGACATGACCTTTCCTGCTGATGGAACCGACTTTGTCTTCTTTGGCGCTGAACAACCTGCTTCTGTTCATTGTTTTGATTGCTGTTTGGATTCTGGTGTGTAATGGCGAATCCAAGTCACATCCATAGTAATAAATCGACGCACAAAATCAGTTTCATTTTTGTTAAAACGCTCCAAGCACTGTTCAGTGATGTTCATGCGAGTGCGTTTTTGATCTGCTGTGAGCAAGCGCGGCACCCATCTTACGCAAACTTTTCATTTGTAATTCTTCATGAAATATATCCTACACTGCGGCGGTCGGTTAAAATTTTTAAGTGGAGGTGCTGCATATACAAAACAAGAAAAATAATTCATTTTTCCTAATCAGTAACCAATTTATTAATAAGTAAATTTACATATTAAAAAATTTCTATATTAAAAATATTTCACCCTCACCTCGAACACCCACCAATAATAAAAGTTTCGTATCTCACAGAAATAACGCGCGCAAGCATACAATTTACCTGTAGTGACACTTTGTCGGATTCATTTGTTACGTGCAGTGATAAGCGCAAACGAATATCGGCGAGTCTGGCTGCAGCTGGCCGAACATAATAATTCTGACACTGCGTTAGATCGTAGTGAATTTGTTTCGTAATCTAAAGCGTTAATCGAACAATTCCAATTATTAGCTATTCAATCACTGTCGAAACATAAGCTGTAACGTTTAATATCTTGTATTTCATTTATATAATGTAAGCATTGTTATTATTTATAAACACAAACAAATTTTAATTTTATCATTTCTTCCTTGGGGGTGCTGCAGTGTCGCAGTATTTATGTACGTGCCGTCACTGATCCTACACGTTCTTTTAAAATGCTTATAGTCTCAGCAATTTCACGCACTTTGACTCGCCGGTCATCCATACCATATCGTGCACTTGCAATGATTTCTGGTGTCGTTACACTTTTTGGACATCCTTGACGTGGATCATCTTCAAGGCTGGTATGGCCACGTTTAAACTCAGCAGCCCATTTCTTAATTGTCGAAAACGAAGGAGAAGATTGCCCATAAACTTTTTTATGAACTTTAAATGAATTTCTTTTGGAGTTAAATCTTCTTTTACAAAGAATTTTATAACCGCACGATTCTCAATTTTATCCATTTCAAGGGATACAGACAACACTTTTGCTTCAGACAGCTGTATAAAGCAAACTGCTTGATTAGATGACTTACAATTTCACATGGATGATTATGACAGATGTACTAACTTATAAAAAAAAAAATCTTGTCGATAGTGTTGCCATCTATGGTCGAAGCCGAGAACATTTCAGACCGCCCTCGTAAATGTATTTAAATCTATGATCAGAACACAGAAATCGTTCAATTTTTTTCTTTCTATTTTGTACAGTCACTACTTCATCCTTACAGTTAGTCAACACTTTTCTCTTTCACAATCTAACAATTTAAGTATAAAAATTTGATTATTTTTATGCAGAAAACCAGTAGCCATTGCCATATCGCGTCCAGACAAATATGTTTATTTTTTATTCGAGACTGTTGCAGACAAAACGAAAGAATCCATTCATTTCGAATAAAAGTATTCATTCATTCCTTCATGAATGAAATGAATAGGAGAAAAAAGAATAAAAGAAAGAAAGAATTCTCTTAGTGAGAGAATCTGCTTCGTCCATGTTCTTTGCTCTCAGCAACCATTATAATTACACTGGCTAAAAGATGTCATCAATGGTAGAACTACGATTGTGTGCTTCTTACCTTCTCCCTTCGCAATAAGTTTTTGTTGAGAATATAGACGCTTTTATTAGAAAAGAAGAAGCGTTTTAACTGCTATTGATGTAAAAAAATTAGTGATGACGAAACTGCTTACTCCAGAATAAATATCCAAAGAAAACTTCTCAGATGAGCTCACCAAAATCGTTATTAACAGCAGGAAAACATTCGCGGAGTTGTAGGAAAAGAAAGAAATGCACGTTTATTTTACAGCGTCAGCTGGAATTCCGAAGAATGAAATGCTACTAAAGCGATGCCCAGACACGTACAAGTTTTAGCAGATGGCAGCATTTTAAATGGGGTGAATCTTTACAATTAAATGGGTCGACTTTCTCTTATTTTAGTAGTTTATTAGCTCGAAACACTCTTCAGTCATACTTCTTCCAAAATCTACCGCCGTGCGAATTTTACTAGTCCTCCTCTAACTTTACTTGCCGTGAACAGTTGTTCAAAATGTAAGTTTGCAAATTCCAACTTGAGGGCTGCACTAGTGGTTTCGAAGAACAGTAACATCAATTATTGTCAACTCTCTCAACAATTGTTTGCCCAACTCTGTCTCTCTCTCTCTCTGTTTCAATACTTGTATTAAAAAACTGTGTTTAAGAAATTGCATGGCTGTCTTAATTTAAGAGAACTTATCACTTCAGTTATTTGGTATTTTCATGGACAAAAACATGCACTCTTAACCGTATAACATACTTGCCATTGTAATAAGGACAATAGCGAATACAGATGGCCAATATTAGGAGTAGGATTCAGGAAGTTTTCTAAAATTTCTTATTTCATTCATATAATGGGGGAGGGGGGAGACGCACCATATTTATCTCTTTCTCCTCTCTATGGGTGAACCATTGAATAAGATAAATGATATTTGCTCGACAGTGTACCTCTGACGAAACCCTTGAAAAATTAACAGCCTGCAATATCTGTTTCATTGGCTCGATAAGGCGCCGAAAGTGGTTTATTCTCCTTGCGTCTACTCTTGTTTGGTCTCCTGTAAATTTCTATTTCATCTATGACAAAAGTTAGGCTGTGATGCATTGTCACTAATACTAACATTTATCCCAATATACTAGTACAATCGTTACTATTATAATTAGTAGAAGTTGCCCGTTAATGATTAATAACACTTTTTTTTCTTAAAATCTTCAGCTAAAGAATTAACAATAACAACAGTATATTCTGACGCCGAGTTTGTAACTATACCGCAAAGAAGTTGACAGTTCAAGAATTCGACTGTTACTTCATCAATTGTTGTATATCCGTTTTACCATGAAAATTCCATATTTCCAGAGTGTCTGACGATAGTTTGCTGTGGGTTCACACGTGAGAAGCATTGACTGTCACACCGCGAAATTCTAATACACTCAATAAAAACATTCAGCGTTTGATGAAACCTATAAAGAGAATCATTTAAAGTTCTTATCAGTAAGAAAGGAAAATAATTGGTTCTTTACTGACGAATTAAAAAAAAAATTATAAAATTACCGTGTCCGAGTGCAAGAACTGTGGACAGTCATTCCGAAAAAGTGAATCTGAGCATTTGAACAGAGTTGTACCTGCCTAAATTCCCTCTCTGCAAATGGCTAACTTTGTATCTGGATTTCCAGTTTTCCCTCGGGTGTTTGTTCATCATATCATGGTGGTTGGTATTCTCTCTTCAGATTTTCCAACTGATGTAGGTGTTCTTCCTGGCTCTGTTATTTCACCCGCCCTCTCCCTCACGTACATAAATAACCTATTCGCACAGACCAGCCACAGTTTAGCTGTTGAGCACTCTCTATCCATCCTACTCATACGACAAGCCGTTCATGCTTACACATTTCAGGCTTCAACATCATCCACGATAACTGCTCTAGCGATCCTCACATAATATTTCACTGGAATAAGAACAATCTAAACTTAGTCGCCTTCAATACTTCCAAAACAAAGGTTTGCAAGTTTAGTATTAAAAAAAAAACAAGCAAACAAAAAAACCTTAAATGTTCTACTCATCTTGCCATAATGCTCATGTTAATAGTCAAGACCAGCTCGGAATGATAATTACAATCATTTCTATAGCATTCTCAGATTCCAAAAGAACTTGGCATTTTTTTTTTTTTTCAAGGCGTTACTTCCTTCTGTCTACTCTATACAAATCCTAAATCTGTCCAACTTCGGAAGGCGGTTTTTATAATTAGAGTGATACACCTAAAACCTTTCTTAAAATTCTTAATCCTGTCATGAAGAGGATAATTCAGTAGATATATCCATAAGTACTGTTTAGCAGATCTAGCATTCGTCATGCTTCCAATTTCTGCTAAACCTAAAATAACATGATCAGCAGCTCTTCAGCATCCTTTTCCAGTTGAAGTGCACAGTAAAAAAAGCATAAACTTAAATAAATATATATATATATATATATATACAGTGGAACCTCGGTTGTCGAACGCTTCTGTTCTCGAACAATTCGGTTCCCGAACAGGCAAACGGCAACCACGTGCTACGCGTGCTGAGCTATAAGGCGGGAAAGCGTCAGTTACGCTGCAGCCTTCGTTCAGTGTAGTCACCTGCTCGAATTTGCAGTGAGTTTTCTTGATTTTCTTCGTGTTTTTTTTTTCTCCCATAAATTATTATTAATTAAGCCACCATGGGACAGCAGAAGAATAGGGATAGCAGCAAAGCAAAAAGAAAAGTTGTTAGAACGACGACAGAGATGAAAAAAGAAATCATATCCAAACATAAAAATGGCGTTCGTGTCTCCAATCTTGCAATGCAGTTCGGTATGGCGAAATCAACGATATGTACAATACTCAAAAATAAATAATGTTTTTATGGAAGGGGACTCGCCTCCTTCCACTTATGCCATCAACTCTCCTCCGTGTGTATAGTTAAAAGTGAAGTTAAAATTTCATTTTTATTTTATCTATTTATTGTGTTTATTCTTTTTATGTAAGATTTTATGCATTTTCATTATGTTTATATACGATCTTATGCATGAAGTATACTGTTGTAAAAGTTTAAATAAACAATCATCTGAGGTTCGGAAACGAATTAATCCATTTTACATTAATTCTTTTGGGAAAATGGTTTCAGTTTTCGAGCAGCCTTCGGGAAAGAATTAAGTTCGACAACCGAGGTTCCACTGTATATAAGTATATAGACTTTGCCGGTTCATGAGTGTTTAACTAATGTTCATAAGGCAGAACATCGGAATAAAATAGTAGCATTTATTTTAATTGACAACACGATGTTTGATCCTACTAATTGCACAGAATTTCTTCAGGCGTAAACATACAAACTAGTAATATATATATATATATATATATATATATATATATATATATAGTATTAAAAAAAATAAGCAAACAAAAAAACCTTAAATGTTCTACTCATCTTGCCATGACCAGCTCGGAATGATAATTACAATCATTTCTATAGCATTCTCAGATTCCAAAAGAACTTGGCATTTTTTTTTTTTTTCAAGGCGGCGTGGCGCTCTAGAAGGCCTTAAACAGGGACACTTTCATTATGATCACCCTATATGTGTGTATATATAGTTAAATATGAGAGTGGTCATAATTAAACAGGATGTGTTCAGAGCCCTGTAGCGAAAAATGTATTGGATGAAATTGAAACCAAACTTAATGTAAGTACACTTTAGAACATGGGATTTTTATAGCAAAAAAGTCAATTAAAATAAATTAAAAGGCAAACCCTCAAAAGTCCAACCCCGCGTACATGTCGTGGAGGCAGAAGCAGCATAAAGTAGAGCAGAGGATTGCTGTAAGGTGAAGCACGGTGGGGAATTCGTGTGCCTCGGACCGATACGGTAGCCGTGAAAGCTTGCAGAGAACTTTGAAATATGGCGACTAAAGGGGCTCTGCCGAAGATGTTAGGATTGCAATGACATCTGTTTTATCATTGGCGGAAGAATTCATATATATCAACGGTAATGTGAAACAACTGGCAGGCGGAAGAATCTGAATACAGATCAACGGCTGTCAGTTTGAACTAGTTATTGCAGACGTGGTTATTGTTATTGCATAGTAACTCCACCACGTTACTATCCTATTGTCCACCATGAAAAAACGGAAATATTTTGCTCGCTATGCTTTGGAACTGGGAATCCCTGCAATGTTCCAAGCTGTAAATAGTTACACGGAAGAAGACAATGAAACTATGAGTAAAGTTTTTAAGTTGACATCATCATCATGGAGTGTAAATGTACTCCATGTCAACTTAAATCCGAAAGGAAGGTGGGCGTTTGATATTCTTCGTTTCAAAACAAGAAACAGAGTCTTGAAAATTGGAACTTGGAATGTGAGAACATTATATAAACTAGGGAATTTTGGCAACCTTATGTAGGAAATGAAAAGACTTAAAGTTGATGTGATGGGAATTAGTGAAACAAGATGGGAAAACTAGAAAAATATGGCTTTACATTTGTATATTCTGGTGGAGAGATGCATGAATAGGAAGTTGGTTTCATGATTAAGAAAGGCATGTTTAAATCTTAAATTTTATGGGTCTATGGCCTAGAATCAATATTAGAACTTATGTATGAAAGTCCAAAAAAAGAGAAATACACAACAGTATAAAATACTCAGTAAAATTATAAAAAATTAATGCAGGAAGGCTAAAGACAAGTGGCTAAATGAAAAATGTAAAGAAATGGAGGAATTGAACAACAAATACAATAGTAAAGAAATGTGCATAAGTCAGTTCAAGCTCTGACAAATTTAAATAAAAATTTCAACCATCATATTTGTGTAAAATATCAAAATGGAAAAATACTACTAAAACACAAGATATCATGAAAAGATAGAAAGAATATGGAAAAGAACTGTTCGACTGTGATCGCAAACGCACCAGATATACAAAATATGGGTGGTGAACCAATTACCCATGAAGAAATAGAATGCGCTATAAGTCGACGAAAAAATGTCAACAGGTTCACTATCTCCATCTTCGATGAATTATTAGGCATGTTGAAGAAACGGGATCGTTGGGAGTTAGAACTAGCAGAGTTCTAACTCCCAAGGGACCAGTTCACAACAAGTGAATGAAGTTGCTACTGCCGTTGTGGAGAAGCCCATGAATAACAGCGTTGGTTCCTGCGGTGCACATGCTGTATCAAGACACACGGATGTGCCTTACACAACTGTCTGGAAAATTCTACGGAAGATTCTTCATTTCTACCCATTCGAGATAACCCTGACACAGGAGTTGCGCCCGCAGGTCTTTGAAAGTCGACTGACATTTGCTTTAACATTCCTTGCTTCAGTGGAGTTGGACGCTGTGTGGCCGTGGATGACTTTGTCGGGAGATGAGGCTCACTTTCACCTGAACGGACCTGTGAATACCCATAACTGCTGGGTATGGTCTATGCAAAACCCGCATGCAATTCAATGAATGTCTGATGCGGGTTTACAGCTTCGTTCATCATTCTTCTTTGGAGGCATTCGCCAGTCGGGTCTTGTGACCGCTCAGTCACTGCCGAGAGGCATCGCGATATGATAAACAATTTTGTTGTGCCACAGCTACAGTGGCGTCTGTGCATGGATTCAGTCATTTTCATGCAGGACGGGGCTCCTCCACATATCGATTGATCACAGGAGGTTCTTGGACAATATTTCACGGAAGCCAGAGTGATCAGCCATGCGTTTTTCCACTGCATGGCCTCCTCGTCACAAGGGATCCGATCAGGTGAACCTGATCTGACTCCATGTGACTTCTGGCTCAAGGATTTCTCAAATATAGGATTTATCGGTATCATCATCACCTGATGACTTTCCAGCGCTGAAAGACAGCATACCGCAGCATGTGCGCAACATCACTCCAGACCAACTGCGTTCTGCTGTTAAACACACTGTGCAAAGGGTGCAGTTTGTGACTTACCCGGAAGGGCAACACATTGAACAGTACAGCCCGTGAATGCATAACAGAAGTGAATAAAAATGTGTTATTTATGCTTGTGTCGCTTTTCTCCTTGTACACAGAATATCCCTTCCGCTTGACGAACAATGTATTGCTACAAAGTTTCACAGCATTTGGATTACTGGGTGGCGCTCTTCTAGAGCGCCACCCAGGCCTTAAACAGGGACACTTTAACTTTAATTTTGATCACCCTATATGTGTGTATATATAGTTAAATATGAGCGTGGTCATAATTAAACAGGATGTGTTCAGAGCCCTGTAGCGAAAAATGTATTGGATGAAATTGAAACCAAACTTAATGTAAGTACACTTTAGAACATGGGATTTTTATAGCAAACGAGGATAACAAAATAGTACAAAATTCTGCCACCACATGTAATTACCGATGTGATTCAGCATATCCTCCTTTCAGATGTCCTATGAACTGCATTCTGCGAATGATATTTTCTACAGCCAAACGCAACAGATCTGCATTCATTTACTTCTCATGCTGCGTTAGTCTGTCTTTCAAGGTTGCTAAATCAGGAACATGTCCTTCGTACATCCTGCGTTTCAGATGGCCCCACAGCCAAAAGCCACAGGGGTTAAAAACAGGTGAATGAGGTTGCTATGCTGCGGAAAATGCACGACTAATCATTCTGTGTTCTGTGAAGTGTTTTCGTAACATTCGCTGTGCTGGCAGTTCAATGTGAGGTGGTGCTCCATCCTGCATGAATATGATAGAGTCAAGGCATTTTTGCTGCTGCAGATGGAGAACAACAAAGTTGCGCAATATTTCTCGATACTTAACAGCAGACACCGTACAAGTCACTGGTACTGTCGGGCGAAGTTCTTCGGTAAAGTACTCACCGATAATAAACAATGCGATGAAACCACACCAACTGCGACTTTCGGTGATTGTAAAGGGGCCATGGAACACATGAAGGTTACTCGCAGCTCAAATGCAGCATTTGTGTTAGTTAAACACTACTTTTCAGATAAAAATGTGCCTCGTCACTCCACACGATCTTTCACGGCCATGTATCATCCACCTCCATTCGAGCTAAGAACGTCAGGACAACTGCAGTCGAGCTTTCGCATCACCATGAAGCAAAGTTTGAGTATGGGAGATCTTGTAGGGGAAAATCCTTAGCATCTGATGCAAAATTTTTCAGACAGTTGAGTAGTTCATATCCAGTTGCCGTCGTGTTGTCCAATCACTGCTGGACCCTCGACGGCAGTTGCAACTTCGTCTAGTCAACTTGTTGAGAAATAATCCATTGTTTCAAGTTTAGCAGTGAGGCCCTCGTCTTGGCCTCACTGCTAAAATCCGCTATTTTCAAATGGTAATATAATATTTCTAAGATTTGTTATTGTCATTGGACCTTTTCTCCTATCCTTCAAATGCCGGAGTTCTCGAAGGCTGCATTAGCATTACCGCATTGTTGATAGTATAGCTTGACTACCAACGCACGTTCAGGTGAGGTGAGATCCATAGCAATTTAGTCTTATCACAATGACGTTAATCCGTTTCGGTCTTCCTTATATTCGCCAACTGGTCAGTAGAAACAGTGAGATGATGCAAATATCACACGATTCTAGCGCCAGTTGTCCGCTGGTGACTGAATTTTGTACTTTTTTTTCTTTCCCCTGTAAATCTAAATCCCATGTTCCCGAGTGTACTTACACAAAGTTCTGGTTGAATTTCGTCCAATACATTTTTCGCTACAGGGCTCTGAACACCTCTTCTTTAACACTTTCATTGCCAAGCTGAAAATTGGAATTTCGTGTGGTGGCCAAATTTTTTTTATATTTTTATTTAGTTAGCGACGTCAACGCGATAACGCGTGATCGGCCGTTTGGTGAGAACTCGCATCGCGCGATATCGCGTGATTGGCAATGAACGTGTTAACTATGGCCACCTCGTGTGTGTGAGTGCGCGTTTAATTAAACAAAATTTTGTTATGATCTTTTTTTTACAGTTCATTAATATTTTGTGATCAATTTGCATAATAACTACAGAGGGCAAGCATAATAAGAACACCCGACATTTTAATGGCAGATACAAATGGAAGTAAACATAATGAGAAATTTAAAAAAAATCGGATGTTTCCAGTCTTGTCGCTGTGTGGCTTAATAACGGAACTGGGTAAAGAAAACTTGAAACAATGATAGTATAATCATGTCAGAAGGACGAAACATGGACAATAATGGCCTTGAGATGTTCCCAAAGAATCGTTTTCTTTGCTTTATAAACCCCCATCTTGTTTATTAAAAGTTTGAAGTAGCTTATAAACGCGTCATGTTTGGTCTTTAGAGCAGCAACCTTGCTCTAAAGACCAAATATTATATTATCATTATAATATTTCAATAATTTTAATTCATCGTAAAATTACCATAAAATGTTTCGAGATTAAATTTAAAACAAGATTTTTAAAGTATCACACAAAATAGACATAAACACCAAGCGTTTAAAGTTGAACGCAAAATATTTGTTTTTTAAAAAATGCTACGAGATAATTCAAGTGATATTTAAATTAGGATGCTAGCTGGCGACAGTTGTTTTGTAGGCCTCATTGTATGCTGATTGCTTTGTCTTTGGAAACAAAGGAAAAGGAAGTCGCCGGAGACACGGAGGTATGGCAGCTGTGAACCCAAAGTGAGTCCAGCTGCTGTTCCACCCCTACCACCGTACTCTTATTTTATAATGGGTCATTGCAGGGTACGGTGACCTTCCGTCTACGAATGTCAGCCAGTGAAAAATAACGGAAGAAGTCCTTAATTGCTATGTAGGTGCCAAAGCATATGCCATGTAAACCCATAAGGCGCCCATGTGTTGTATGGACAATTGCACGTGTATTTCAGGTAGAGTTAATTCTAGAAGAAAAATCTCTCGGAAATGCCTGACGCTAGTAACTCAGAATCGGTTTCAAAGGGCAAGAAAAAATTATTCCCTCCTTGACGTCACTCTACCTATCGTTATCTTTTACGCACTGTGAGGAATGCCTTTCTCAGAGGCTGCGAGAGAATTTTATCAGTAAATAAATATAATACAATATATTAAAGTTCTTTTACATTTTGTTTAGTTTCAATATAGAAATATGCCTATGTTTGGCCGCCTGCAGCATATCTCAACACGCGAGCGATAGGGTTACACAAGTGCAGCAACTGTCCCCACCGCGCCGAATAAACCTCGCTACCCACGTGTTAGTAAATATATTTCATACGTTAACATATCTTGTACTTGTTTTATACAATTTCTTGATTGAATGCTTGAATTCGAATAAACGATTAAATACTTTACACTTTTATTAAATACTTTACACTTTTTTGGTATAATTCATAATAATGCCATTCCTATCCTAATTTCCTCTGATTTAACTTTCCACTGAAGGATATTAAGGTTGCGTATGTTACGACAACTAATCCATAATTTTGCCTTAGTGCGGCATATGAAGGCTCACCTCTGGTGGTAAAAATGTGACTTATCGGTAAAGGGTTGGGCATCGGGGGTAGTGGGTTATACCATTTTGTCCAAGTGGGACGCTGCCAGAACAGTTTGAGAAACACTGCCTTAGAGAGTGCAAAGTAATGTTTTAGTATAGTTCGCCCACCGATTTGAGGTCCCTCGAAACTACTGCGCATGTCAGAAAAAGGAGAATCCATTCCGATAATAGGGTAATCAGTCTGTCTTCTGGGAGGTAATAATAAACAAACTGAGTTTGTTTATTATTACAGGTCGGAAAATTTAGCTTTTCTTTTACGAACATTGTTGTTTTTAAAGTGTAACTATTTTGCTTGTATAACAGTTGGAAAAATGTACGTAGAGTGTTAATACGTGCAATACTACGTTCTACATAAAACAATGTCACTTCGCTCCATGATAAGTTTCCTTTTATTCTGGGACTTTTTAAAACAAAATCCGATTTCATGAAGTATTTTCCTTAAAGTTTCTCTTTTCCAAGGAAAATTAATTTTTTCTTTAAGCACAGGAATCAATTTCGGAACAGTTGGCACTCTTTTCTCGAATACGTAAAATTCGTGAATAGCTCTTCTTATAACGTCTACATCAAAATCATTCAAAGCTACGGTTTCGATGGTTTTACTCTGGCGCTTTTTTTTTTTTTTTTAGGAGATTTAAATTTTGGCTTACCTTTTGATTCCCTACGAATTCTTTTAACAGTCGACCCCGATACGCCCGCAATTGCACTTGCACGTTTTATGACTTGAGAAAGGGGAACAAGAAGACGGCCTTCTGACGATTCTTTTTCGCAGAATGTCAGCACATTATTCAATATTCTTTTGCAAGAGCTACTGAAACGTGTAACAATAGAACTTGTTGACTGTACTGGATCCATCATACAAATTAATAATAAAAAAATAATGCAAAAAGAGAACAACAAAAATCAAGCTAGTACTAGTACAGCGACAGACAAGAAAGCACGTGATTTCGCATGTTGGCGACCAATTCGTACATCCTTCATTTCTTTCTCCCCTTCAGCATGAATCGACTATTCTTGGCACAAATCCAACAAGGGATCTAGAAATGGTGGGCGAACTATACCAGTGTCAGTGATATTATTTGTAGACCATTGTTGTCTACATGAGAATATACATGCGAAATCTAACTGTATTACTGCATGAAGTGCTACAAATCGCAAGTTATAAATTACTTCAGAGGTTGGGGTGCATTATGGTATGTGGTGACGCCGGTGTTATTACTTATTTATTATTATTTATTATAGTATAATTTATATAATTATATATAAATTATATATATAATTATAATTTATTATATTTTTTTTTCTGACCATCTCACCCACGAAATGTCAACATATTAGAAGTATGCTTATGTAAAACTTATTTATGTTAATGAAATAAATTATTATTATTAATATTAATAAAAATAAATTAATGATTGGTAATATAAATTTTATAGGATTTAATTAAAAATCTTATTTTATCAGTTAAAATTTTGTTGATCATATTAAAAAAAACAACAACAACCAAGACTAAATTCCAGTAACGATAGGGTAACCGCTTCTACTTGGAAGCAGTATTTATACAGCAAGTTAATACAAATCACAGTATAAATGCTACATTTCCTGTTCTGAATTTATTATTTTTAATAAATTCGATTGAGGTTAATCACATGAGTTATAAAACCGAATGAAGTTGCAGAAACTGAAAAAGTTTCGTGTCAATAAATCATACTAAATCTTAATATATTTTTAATTTCGTCAAAATGTAATTGGTTTTATTATTATATCACTCGAAATAGGAGTATTAATTTTTTTTTTTTGCATTTTTCTTTGTACGTAATTGCAAAATTTTAGACTTAAATATATTAGTTTATTAACTGTAAAGAAATACAGTATATTATGAAAGTTATGAAAATTATTTAAGGTAAAGAAAGAGTGAACATATTTCTAACATGAGGTATGAGATAATGAAAATGCGCCTATGACAGGTGGCGCCGTTTTATAATGTTGGGAAACCACTTCCTTGTATGCGTCATTTCAACCGTTGCACTAGGACTCAAGTCTTATGATGAATTTGAGCGTTTTGAAACGTTTAAGACTTGGCTAGTGGATTGTCAGAGTAGTCCACAGAATTCTGCCGAAAAATTTTATTAAGAATTGCACAATGTAAGTTCTGAAAATGAAGAGCCTAAAGTAAGGACTCTCAAACAGGAGCTGTTTCGCATACCGATATTAGTTTCATGATGGTATTTCCATTCTGGAAACAAGTAACACCACATGTTTAGACTTTGGTTCTCACCGAAGAAGTTTTAATTAAAGGTAAAACTATTGAGCGAAATCAGGAATGAACTGAATCAGTCCTTCGATTCAATCAGTGTTTCGTCAGCCACCGAGGATCATGTAACTTCCTTAATGTGGATCTCTAGTAATAGGTACAATCAAAAGCTTGCCTATTTTGAATAATGATATCAATCTTTTGTTGAACCTCAATATTTTGAGATATTTTTCTTGTAGATGGAATGTGCCATATACAAATATTCTGCACTGTTTCTGTTTCGCGTACAATGGCCCGACAGTTATTTACATATACCATGTAGTAATACATTACATAATTTCTTTAAATAGAATTTCGAAACTGGAATAACTTGCTACGAGAAAAAAATTCGGTGTTCAGATCTTGTTCTAATTCTCGTTTACCTTGGACCTTATCGCAGAGAAGCTTTCAAAAATGTCCATTTTGTAGTTATCCCAAATAATGTCGCCTTTTGCTGTAAAATGTTTACTAACTCAAGTATTATGAGCACTTCTGAAACGAGGCTTGCTTTTGAGAAGGAGCATTATCTCTTTGGAGCATCGCCTCATTGAACTCTCAAATGCGAAAGTGTCATGTTATCGATCATATTTATTAAAACATGGTCATCACAACGTGCCATAAAGCAGAACAGAACGTGCTCATAGAAAGATTAGCGTAAATGCAGACACGAGCCTTCATAAATATGTTGAGATGCGAATGAGAAACTGGGTCAAAAGATTCGGTTCTGGGTTAGGACTTAAATGCTGTTACCTAACGTTCTTAGACTGTCGTTAACTTGGTAAAAGCCAACTTTCCTTGGAAAAATAACTTAAACGACATTATTTTGTCGAATTTCCTATTTCTTCCTGCACACTTTATTAGAAAACCTTCTTAGTTATGAAATAATAAACAATTCATTTCCAACTTTCCCATCCCAGCGATGAATGTTAGCATGGAGCTTACATATGTCTTTTTTTTTTTCACCTAAAAATTATCGAAATATTTTTATTTCATTATAATTAGACAGATTTACACACTTCAGAAAGCAGTTCAAGTCTAGTTCGACCATGTTTCTGAATTCGATAGTGGTATTTTTAAGGATTGCGAAAGACTGCTAGGCACATGTAAGAAAACTATCGATGTGGAAATTATCACCTTGTATTACTACGCTAAAGCGTGCTATCCAGCTACACGCTGTATTGCAACATACAACCAATACTGAAGTATTAAAAATTGAATAAATATTGATCCTTGGACACTATAGCAATGAGCAGGTATCGATATTGCAGCACTGATAACATGTAGCCATGTCGTTTCATTCTCTTTCAGGTCTTCTTTATTCATTAGTCACCCGGAGTGTGCACCTGAATAGATTGTGAAATGTTCGAGCTATGCGTTATTCGTAGTTTTTGTCATCTCTTTACTACTGCGTATTCTTTCTATTTTCTCCATTGAAGCCATCCCCGTACTCTCTGACGTCACGTCTGCGTTGCTATAGTTACCACGGTGAACTCCTGCTAACGTAGAACGACACAAGATTCGAGCTTCTGGAGCCGTCTTTATTGGGTATTTCTCGAGTGGCGCATGAGACCGGTGCAGTGACGTCAGTGCGCGAGCTAGCGATCTATGTAACAAAATCTTGTCTTGCTCTCTCTTTCCGATGATCGCGACTCGTGGCCTTTCCCCCTCATTCCAAGTTCTCTGCAGAAACGCAAAAACAGAGTCGCTTCATACAGTTTAAGAAGTTGTGTGGAATTTAACGTTGTCCATATCGTCGACCTGAGCACAGATACCGAAAAAGCAAAGGTAGAGATTGAAGTGAAACGCCTCGGTGACCTACCAAAAGCAAGGATAGCAAAAATGGTGTCCAACTTACACGACCTTCCGCTTATGCAGGTAAGTCGTATGTCTGGTGCTCTCTTCAAATATGTTAGCGGGGAACTGGGCGCAACGCTTTTTCCACTAAAGGAATTTAAAATATTCACACGCAGTTGCGTTTCAAGCCGGTTTTTGAGCAACCTCGTGACAAGAATGATGGATGCCGTTAACTTTCCCATCACAGGCCATCTCTCTCTCCCTATAAAGCTAATGAACCCACTGACCCATATTGCCTTTCCAGACAGATGCGGTTCAACTGCGTAGAGAGGAAAAAGGGTAGACGCGACATGCTACTGCAGTCCGCTCCATGTTAGGGCAGGGGTCAGATCAAATATTGCCAATTAACGTGGATCTTTAGGAATATATCGACTGATGTATCATAGAGCATTACACGTGATAATTTGTTTAAAATACTGGAAATAGTAAAAAGGTGGGACTGAACAAATATCAAGTTTTTTTTTTTTTTTTTTTGCGCATGTTCCTTCAAATATTTTAGGTTAAAGAAAAAACATTTCGGTTGTAATTTAACACCAATGCGAATCCTTAAGAGATATTGTTTATAGCTTATTTACATACTTTCTGAATTACTTTCGAAAGACAATCTTATTTCCTGCATCACGTGTGCGCCTCCTACATATGACAGTGTACCTGATTAAATATCTTCCTGATCTGCAGATTTCATATTCATACCATGAAAACAGCTAAAGAAAATACACCTACATGTAAACCATTTCGATCACTGCATTAATTAGTATTTTTGGGTGGAAGCCAATTAACTCCTCAAAGATCGTAATAGGGCGTATGAAGTAAAAAAGCCGCATGACCACTTCTGAAATATGGTCGAGTGCTTCAAGTACTACATATTTATCAGTAATATATATTTCATCACCTCTGTGAACGTATTTATTTGGGTGATATATATTTATCTGAACGACTGAATATTCGATTTTTGAATGTCTTTGCAATCAACGACTTAAAAAAATTATCTTTATTCGAAATGTTTTTGTTTCTAATTGTTTATTATGATCTCTTCATATTCAAGAATAAAATTTTAAGTAGATTTAATTTTAATTAAGAAAATAAATTTTATGATTTAACTTAGTCGCCTATTAAATTTACGCATCGCTATATAATTTGTTCGTGGTAATGCAAGTGATATTACCTATAATTAATGCGAATATTATACTGGATTTGCCTGTTCATTTAATATAGTTAATTGGTGAATCAAAGTACTAATTAAAATTTATATTTAAGTTAATAAATATAGGTTAGATATAGGATATGTTCAATGAAAAGACCCATTTGAAGTACAAAAAGTATTAGTCCCCAACATAAATAGCAAACTTGAGTCGTTACAGTTAAAGCATTAAAAGATGCATGCACACGCTAAGTTTTTCTGGTGGAATCGAACCCTTGCCACTCTTCTCCCCCCCCCCCCCCTTGGGTGCCTATAAATTTGCTTTTCGCCTCCTTAATTACCATCTGGTTGCTCGTGTATATGTACCGAACGATTGTTTTAAATACTAAAATAAGGAAAATATCGCATCAAATATTGCCCAGTAGGGAAAGAGTATGAGACAATGGATTTTATTTTCCTATGGTGATGGATTAAGAAAGTTTTTGTGTGAATACATTGATGATTATACATTTTAACTTTCCCTGATTGAATTCATTCTCATAATGGCAGTTGTGAAATGCAATTTTCATCGCGATCCGACATGTTTACCTAATTGGAAATACACCAAATCATCTTAGACTTTAAATCAACAGGATTTCAGAGTAAATAATCTTGCTTCCAACAGTTTGCTTTTGAATCCGAATGGCTCGGACAGCAGTGAAAGTTTTAAGGTGGTAGTTTTACATTGTCTGGTGTATCGTATTGAAAACTGATCTCTAGAATAAGGTTTCAAATGATGAAAAAGAATAGAAATTTTCAATTTGCCGAAATGCATGAAAAATAATCTTAATCAATTACAGCACATTATTAGTAATGTATAGAATAATTCTCCCACATATTCGTCCTCCCTCTTCATCACATGACCAAGCCATCTCAACCTTGCCTCCTGTATCTTCGCTCCAAGTTCGTAACTTTCACTGTTCCCCCTCACATAGTCATTTCTCAAACGATCTTTTCTGGTCACACCGCACATCCCACCTAAGCATTCTCATCTCTGCTACTTCCATCCTGCTGATGTTATTTCTCCTCAGGGCCACAGTTTCTATAGCATATGTCATAGCTGGCCTCACTACTGTCCTATAGATTTTGCCTTTCAGATTGATCGGCATCTTCTTATCGCATAACACTCCAGGCATCTCCCTCCAGTTCCTCCAACCCGCTTGTATCCTGCATCCCACTTCCTTCTCAGCTCCTCCATCTTCTTCCACTGTTGAACCTAAGTATCTAAAGTCCCTCACCTTCCTGAAGACATTTCCTTCCAGCTCCAGATCTGTCTCCTGGCCGCCGCCCACTGTGCAACACATATACTCTGTCTTACTTCTGCTCAGTCTCATACCTCTCTCTTCCAGTACTTTTCTCCATCTTTCCAGTTTAGTTCCCGCTTCTTCTATTGAATCTGCACACAGCAAGATGTCATCTGCATACAACATTGTCCAAGGCGCATCTTCTCTCACCACCTCCATCACAATATTAAACAGAAACGGACTTAATGCTGACCCTTGATGAAAGCCAACTGTTACTTGAAAACTTTCTGTCTGTCCTAGACAGGTCCGAACACTTGTCTTCACATTTCTGTACATCTCCGGCACCAACCTGACATATTTCTCCGGAACCTTCTTCTCCCTCAGACACCTCCAGATTTCTTGCCTTGGCACTCTATCGTATGCTTTCTCCAGATCTATAAATGCCAGATGTAGCTCCCGTTGTTTCTCTCGAAACTTTTCCATCATCTGCCGTAACCCAAAGATAGCATCTGTTGTTGATCTACCAGGCATGAAGCCAAATTGTTCCTTTGCAATCTCCACATTCTTCCTCAATATTCCATCAAGAACCCTTTCTATGATTTTCATTGTGTGGGACATCAACTTTATTCCTCTGTAATTTGTCTTGTGCATCCCCTTTAGCCTTGTAGATGGGGACAAGAGTATTCTCCCTCCATTCCTCGGGTATATTTTCCTGTTGGCAAACTTTTATGAACAGGTCCCACAGAAGGTCAATTCCCTCTTCCCCTAGTGCCTTCCTCCACTGGAATCCTGTCGGGGCCCACCGATTTTCCATTCCTCATCCTCTTCATGGCTTCTGTCACTTCCACTCTACTGATGTTCTGCACCATCCCCTCAGAAGGCTGCCCATCTTCTCTGTGAGTCCTTGCATTTTCCTCATTCAAAAATCCCTCAAAGTATATTCTCCATCTGTTTCTTATGTACACATTCCTCCATAATACTCTTCCTTCAGCGTCTTTGATCTGCCTCACATGTAAGATATCCTTTGCTACTTTATTTCTACATTTCGCTAGTTGGTAATTTTTTCTATGTCCTTCCTTTGTTTCTTATTGATCATACAGATCTTGATATACCATGGCCTTCGCCTGTGCCACAACTCTCTTGGCTTCTTGCTTTTTCTCTTTCTTTCTCTGTACACCTCTTCCACTCTTTTCTGAAAAAATTAATTTTTAGGTGGATCTTGTGTTCTATGAAAAATTAGTTTTTTTTAGTCGTACCCTTCTGCTACTATTATTTTAATCATGCTTCAAGCGTCGCATTCTCCTTCGCTCTAAGCATTGGCAGAAAAATCATAGCATAAAGAAGCTTATAACAAATTATAATCTGACACGTTACTAGGGAAAGATTTAATTTCTATTAACAAATGCTGTCAGCTCGCTTTCCATCCCGGTAGAATAATTTCATTGCCTCGTCTGAGACCACTACCCAACTTATTGGGACGGATTGGGGAAAAAGTACCATTGTCTGAACTCTAGAACATTTACCAGTCAAGCTACTATAGTATAAGCTAACACCCTTTCGTCGGTGGGGTTCACATTTAAAAAAAAAAATACCGAATCATCTCAATGCTAAAATTTGGATGGATGACTGTGCTCCTGGTGTTACTCTTTTCATATGTATAGAGAATTTGTACAGAGTTAGAATAAAATATAGAATAAAATCGTCCCAATGAGTTGGAAATTAATCAGGTAATCAGGGTGAGCTTCTCTAATCAGGGTAGTTGATCTCATGTCAGCCATTTAAAATCATATACCACCCTGAAAACAAATATCGGCGTCACAGTGAGATTCGAACCTGCAATGTTAGTTGCGAAACAGGCTATTCACCACGTCACCTACCAGGGCGACAGTTCAGGTCACTCAGTCCAATATTCCATATACAGGGTAATTCATCAACATCAAAAATCGCCATCACGAAGCAGAATTAGTATAAGACAATCTCGTGGAATACTTCAAATTAATAATTAGTAAATCGATCAGTTCGTAGTTTTTGTAACGTCTTTTTTGTAGCAACATAAAGATTCAGTACATCTGAAACTGATATGAAACTCAAATAACTACCGTCATCTTTAAGAATTGGAGTCTCTATTTAAAAATAAAGAGAAAAAAATATTCGTTATATTCCTAAATTGCAGGTTGGTATTCTTTAAATTGGGATCTTTTCTGTAGTAGGCAAATGCAAATAAAGACCAGCTTTTGTAGCGCCAAATTATGCTACCAAATTTGCTAGAAGTATAAATTCTGAAATACCTCATGGATAATATAGCTTCGAGCAACTTCTGCATACAGTACTGTATAAATTATATTATAATTTATACTGATTCAGAATCAGTGTCCAGAAACGTTTGAGTCTCTTTCCACCGTGCCTACTGTCCGTAATCTCATCCCATAGGTTATTTAACTGTTAGTATAGTTTTTTTTTTTTTTTGTTGTTGTTAAAAACAAACAAACAAACAAACTTAAATTTCAACTAATTTCTGAACCGAAATATTTGAAACATTTCTGAAACGTTTCAGTTAATCCTGTGTCTGTTATTATTTACTGACTCCATTTTCCCCTCCAGTACTGAAAAGTGGAAATTCGAACTTAAGAAAATGAATGCGAATGATGCAAGTCTTAAAATGAGGAAAGGAACGAATAAAATTGAATTGCGTCTGTAGTGATTTATTGCTGCATTATTTGACTAAGAAAACGACTTTCCAACCAACTATGAGAAAAGGAATTTAATGAAAGAAAATCGAATCCGAGTTCTATGCTCGCATTTAACCTCGATAAGAATGGATGTCACAACCATGAACCAAATAAAATTAGAATGAGACATTCTGAACTTTGGGTTGTAAACCAGGGATTGATTTGCAAGTAAAGAGTAAAAAATATTTTTATGGAGGAGGAAGATTTTAAAGGACTCTTGATTTCTGGCAAACTGCCAAGAACTAGAAATCAATACATTGTATTACTCGTCGCATTTAGATTATTCAAGTGGGTAAAATGAAACCTCCCTGCAAAGGTGCAATTTCCTCTGAATTGTTTACTTCTGATATTCCTTTATAATAAGAATAGCCTTCGACTAAATTACTTTACATGCAGATTACTAGAAGCAATATTCGCTACACTGCGAATTATAAAATTTCAACTGTTCATTTTTTCCTCGTTGAATGAATACGTGTGGAGAGGAGAATATAAGGAAATTTTCTTAGATATATAACACTGGAGATATAAGATATAACATTGGAGGAAATCATACAAATTTAATGTACGTAAAAAAGGTATAATTTTATTTTATTTGTTTTAATAAATTTTTCAACCATTTAAAATATTTAGCTTGATAAGAAACAACTAAAGAAAAACTGTTTTCCTCTTTTGCCTGTTTAATTGGAAATCTATATTTGTGATTAAACAGATAAAGAATAGGATATGAATAAAAAATACCATAGGTGTAAACTTCAAATCCATTTCACGTAAAATGCAATATTTTACTTTAAAAAAATAAAGCGCTGCTCCTTGTTACAAATATGCAAAAGACTGTTTCAAGTAAATAGGCTTACATTATATCAATTTCCTCCCAGTTATTTAGTTTTTCTTGCATCATAGTAAGTTGTTTATATCTTAATATAACATAATAATTAGGGGGAAGGTAGGGGTAGCCCCCTCGTAACCCAAATCGAACTTTGTGTTGATATTCCAAAGCAAATTCAGTAATTGGCTAATTCCTTTTGCTTTTGGCGACGTCCACGATATGTATATCTTAACATATCAAGGTCTTGAGTACTGCATGATGTTAACATTGCAAAATGCATAAGTTGGATCAATATTTAGCAAAAAACATGTAGAGCGATATGTGACATCCCCCTCCACACTTTCCTCCCAATAAAAATTTATTTCAAACACGATTTAATTTATGTTTTAGCCTTATTAAGGGGAGAAAAAGTCCATGTTAGAAGTTTCCAAAAAATAAAGTCGTAGATACGAAATGCGGACACAACATAAAACTGATGTGCACACTGGAAAAACAAACTGGAAACAGTTACTCGAAAAGACAACAGACGCCCCCAATGGATATATATAACAACCAAATGAGTGGTCTCAGTTCATTTCCTACATATCGTAGCATTCCATAAAGCGACCAGATTAAAAAAAAAAAAAAAAAAAAAAAATTTCGACTCGTCCCTACAAAGCATAGTAGTTCTTTTGGTCTACTAGATCTGCAACATAGTTGTTGCAGCAGTTGTATACTTTATGTTCCATAGACCAATGATGCCAGATCTTCCAGTCTGTCCATAAGAGGTAACCTGAAGGTGAAAATAAATTTGTAATACCTAGAAATGAAAGGAGGACACATTTTGAAACAGCAGATGGAAATAAGTTTGATAATGGGTTGGAAAGCTGTTCAGATATTATTTTTCTAGCGAACTGACACTCACAAAGATATATTGCGAAATATTGGAGTCGTTGAACTGACATTTAATTCATTCCCTGTTCATTTCCATTAAACTTAAGCTGCTTAACGCACTTAACTCCATATATGTGCTTCAGTAATAAACTTTGAACAGCCTCAACAAAATATTTTCAGTTTAAATATATATACTAAAATTTTATAGAGACAATATTAGAAAGAAAGATGCATTTTTCTTGTTTATGGAGGAGACACTACGGTCATATTCATCTCCTGGGATTCTAGAGGACGGGAACTTGAGTTTTCACTTTTTGTTGAAATGAGCTGATGTTCCTTGTTCTGTGGATGAAATTGTTGGCTGCTCAGCTCTTCCTGCATAAATTTCGCTTGGTGTACTGAGTGGGTGATTGACAGATGGCAGTTTTCTAGACAAAAGTTGTAGATGACAATCTTTGCAGCAATGAAGAGGAAATTAAGTATTCTGTATTGAGAGGTTATCAGCAGCATTCATGATTGTGTGTTTGGGAGGGCGGATGGAATGTGCTACAGGCATTATTCAGGCAGTATATGATAATTGCTCCCTATAAAAATGTAGACAGATACAAAATTGTGAGCATATGATGGATTGTCGAATTTTTTTCGAACTGATAGCCAGATGGCATTATTGTAATTCTGATAAAGATCCTCTGCTAGCTGTAGGTAGGTTATAGAATTTATTGGGTAACTGACTAATATTTCAATGTATTTACTCTCGCTAATGGGAAGTGAATAACCATGTGAAATTTCCATTTCATCAAAAATCCGCAAACTTTTAATAATAATAATAATAGTGCTATAAAAATCTTCAAAATGCTTAAACTTTGTTTCGTAGAAGAAACAGTGATTACAGCTTTAATTTGATTTTTCAAAAATGAATTATATACATTAGAGAAATTGTACATTATAAATTCCAAGGGCTCTTCGTGTATTTCTGTTGAGACTTCTGTGACATCTAATGAAAAATTGCAACGAAAAATACCCAGGATAGCCCACTGGAGATGGTGTTTCTACCATAACAATACTCCCGCCTACTCTGCTTTCATGTGCATAAATTCCTTACTACAAACCGTACAAATATTCCCCCCCCCCCATTCTTAATCTACAGATCTTGGCATCCTATGACTTTATTTTTCAAACTTAAATCGGCACCAGATAGGAAGACGGTTTTATGACGTCATCGGGATTAAAAAAAATAAAATCCAAGCTACGTTTGCTGGGTATAAAACACTGGATTTAAGGACGTGATTGCTCTGGTCACGTGTGAACCGTTTCGAAGCGGAAGTATGGATTGGCAAAATAAACGAGGCTATTATTAAGGAAAACTTCTGGATTTTTTTATTTTTTTATTTTTTTAAATAACACCTTGTATGCAGTTAATTTATATAAGAGCGAAATATTTTTTTAAATTTATTCCTTGAATAATCTTACATTGGAACTATCCGTGGAAAAGAGAATCCTCCTGAACATGGAAAGACCGATTAATTTCCTGTTATTAATTATTTGCTCATTCAGCAAATAGTTATATGTTTGTTGTAAGATTGTAATTTTTTAATTGCAATTTTTAATTTTTTTATTAATATCAAAATAATTTTAATTTTATTTTTAATTAGAGGTTATATTTTGTCAGGTTCAGAGATAGGTACCAGGTCTAGACAACTGTTTTTTGCTAGGTACATTCAAGATTTCTGCACCATCAAAATCTTAATTTCATTTCTATATTTACAAGCTTCTATTGTTTTCACGGATGTTATTGCTATAATCGGTTGTTACATTGCTTTAAAGTTCATTATTTTAATATTTTTTTAGTGTCTAGCAGGACATGTGTACACTAAAGCAGTTATTATTAACTTTATGAAAATACCAGTGAGATATGTTTACTCACGGTTTTAGATGACAATATAGTGGAAGCTTTCCTACTCCACTTAAAGAATTCTTCGCACTCAAACAAAATCGCCACATGCCCAAGTAATTGACGTTATCTGATACCTGGAAATTAAAATTATTTTGGTTCGTTATGTACGATGAACTTCCGAAATAATAATTTCTGAAAGCAAGATGTCATATATACATTTCTTTTCCCTTCACCGAGTTCTAACTCGACATTAAGTGTCTCATCCTTGAGGAGAAAAGCTGGCTCCGTCTGTGTGTACATGTATCAAGCCTACCCAGAAAAGGTTAATCTAGAGTACATAAGTAGGTGAACAGCCAAAGATTAGATAAGGAAAGTTTAGGATGGGTTCAGATTTTTTTTTTTTTTTTTACTTCACACCAAGTGTGAAGTAAAGCAGGGTCTCATATCAGCTTATGAAGAGCAAAATAATGTTTTATATATATATATATATATTAGTTACCAGAACAACCCAACGTTCAAAGCAATCATCTTACATTACGAACGAAATGGTAAATTTGAAATGAAGATGAAAAGTCAGAATACCACTTTTCAGATGGGAGAAAAGCGAAGGGAACAAAAATTTATTCCAAAAGGGGGGAAATGAGCATATGGAATTCTCACAACGGTGATTTTCACCACTAATAATAACAGAGGGCAACAGTATCGCCATTATTGATCTCGTTCCTTCCCTACACGGTTACACCAAACTTCTGTGTTATAAAGACTATATTTAGGTCTGGAATGTTCAGAGCACGAGGCACCACATCGCTATTTGGTTGCTATGGAGCTATGAGTAGGCTACCCTAGCGAACTCGTGGAGGCGTAAGTTGCACGATGCCACTGCCAAGCGCCACTGTGCTCGACAAGCAAAATTTCTGGGCTGTAAAAATTGGCAGCGGCCGCAGACCTGGGGGGAAACCGTACGACGCCCGACCTCCGATGAATTTTGTAAGGTCGTAGAGTCACCGGATATGGTAATGCGTCACTTGACGATTCAACGTAAATGCAGAATGGTAAAGAGTAAATGCAGGTGAGGTGTCGAAACGCCGTTCTTCCCCACTCAAGACAGATATGTTCTGTCGAGAGCAACGCGTTTTATCTCTCAGAGAATTATTTTTTTCTTATATGAAAAAAAGTTTCTTCGTGGTTCAGCATATGAACAGCACTGAATATCATAGTGCACTGATCTATATTTCCTAATCTAAAGCAACCATTTTTCCTTCTGTAATCACACTGTACGCACGTGACGTGGGAAACAATTGCTTAGAAAAAGCGTACATTTGGTTCCAGTAGTCTGTGCTCCGTTGTTATCACTAATGTAACAGCTCCTTTTATGTTAACAGCAGTCAGGTGCCATTGCAATCAAGAAAGTGTTTCATAATCTCGTGCTTTCCTCCTCTTGCTTCAACAGAAAATTATACTGACGTCAGTAACACGCGCAAAGGTCCCCAAGCTATGTGTGCGGCTACTGATAGGTCACTATCTGATTATTGTTGAAGTTTGAACCTGATGGTGTGTGGTTGTTAATCATATCTGGATTGAACTTTGATCTTGCAATTGAAAATGTGAACATTATTCTTAATTAGTGTTCTAAGAATTTTTTTGAAGAACAAAAATGAAGATAATAAAATTATAACGTATAACTCATGCCCTGTTTAGTAGAGGTTATTATTTAGTTAGTCGAAAACTAAATGCATCTCACAACATCTACCAATCTTAGTAGACATGAGACACACACCATTAACGAAAATGTTTTTCGAACGTACATTTTCATGAGTGGAAATATCCGAGTTTTCAGTGAAATAAAAGGGGACATTTTTGTTGAGATTGAGACAATCGACGGCAGCTATATAACATCGTTATGGATCCAGTCTTTTTTTAATTATCCTGGATTAACTTGTATTAATATAATTGTTTCACTAAAATTAAACTCAGAGGTCCCTAAATACTTTTCTAGTGTGGCTCCCACCCATGAATGGTTTCTTTAATATACTTATAGTACATTCAGACATGGATGTACTATAGGTTTATAATAGTTATATACACTAAGAATAGTTTACCATTTTTACTTAGTCCGAAAACCCTGCTTTAGAGATCAAAATTAACTTTTTTTCCAGCCACTTCAGACCTCCAATACGCAGGGAGGTGATCTCACACCGGGCGACGAATTTCATCTCTTATCTAAAGATAATCGCAAGCATCATTTAGTCCATATCACCGTTATAACTGCAATAACCTACATGAATTTAATCTAAAAGTCATTAATCAAATTGACATCTCCGAATTTTGGATAACTCAAAATTCAAGACTGCATTCACTGCTCTGTTCCTTTGGATGAAACATTTCTCTTAGAGCCAATTCGTTTCAATATTGAGCAGAAAATAATTTCTGTTCGTATTAGCATAATTCTCGAAGTTCACTTTTTAAGTAGTCATTTTCTTCAAAAGAGAAGCATTTCATTATCGTAGGATCCCATCCATCTCCTTCTGGACTTCTAGTATTATTCCTGGTATTATTCCTGATACATTATTCTTGTGGAGTTGGCTGTTTATATTATGCCAGTTTCCTTATTTTTTGGGGGAGGGAGGGAAGACCACATTTGTATAAAAAGTTCATAAAATGTTCATCAGATGGGATTTGACTCCGGGTTCAAATCCCATCCTTCCTCTTTGGTCCTCTGAAAAAGACAGTGCTCTCGGAAGGGAAAGTATCCTTCGGCTTAAACTTAATCTTATTATATTATTTGAAATATTGTGTGTTTGTCGGAATGAACAAAAAAGTATCAGGAAAAACAATAAATAAAACCGACTTTTGTGAGATCGGCGAATTCACTTTTAGATAAATCCTATGAGAAAAGAAGTCTGAATTCATCCGAAGGGCATGGCCAACTACGGAGGCTCTCACATGAATACTGTATATCAAAACAAGCTTTCATGACTGTTTTTGAGATATACTCACACTAAAGTGAGGAAAATAGACAGGTTGAAGAGTTTTTCAGAGGAGGGAAATATCACTCATACAACATATAAAATATATGTTGTATTGATTAATGTGTATATATATATATCTATCTATATATATATATTAATCCTACAACTAAAAAGTACCCAAGGTTGCTAGTAAAAATCCCATTTTTTTTAAATCTATAAAAGTATATTTTAAAATAAATAAATAGAGCTGCAATGCCTTCCATAGCACAGTCGAAGGGGTGCAATTTTTTTTTTTTTTCTGAGACCCAGTTTCGAATTCCATCTGACACTCCAAAACATCGAGTCTCAGCTTAAACTTGATCGTGCAAGTTTGTGAAGACCAGAGAACACATGCAAATTAAGACATGATGTACTCGTCACATAATCTTAACTGCATTGGTATATTCTTAAATTAGCCTCCCACAGTCGCTGCCAGTATCGGATAGCGACTAATAGTTGAAATTCCACCATCCCAATAGCTAACTATTTTTACTGCACTGCCCAAGCAAAAATCGGAAAAACCGGATTTTGAATTTCGTCCGTGGTGCAATTAACCATTTTGAAAGAATTTTGAACAACTGAAGGTGTGTTATTTGTTGTCCTCATACGGAAGTGGAAGGGTTTTCCGATCTCTAAATCAGGCAAACCGTTAGGATAATGAAACAAGTAATAGACATACTGGCCCTGTATCTATAACTTTAGTTGCTTTCAGCCGTAGTTCTAATAATAATAAACAACAATAACAAAAAAAAAAAAAAAACGATATTGCATTCTTAGAACATCAGAAGAACTGTTAAAGAACGAAGGAAACACTGCAGAAAAGTCCGCATTAAAAAAAAAAAAAAAAAAAAAAAGAGCACAGTGCATGGTACTTATCAGCATTTGTCGTGACTGCGGTAGGGAACGCTAACGTCTGATCACGTGAACACCTAATGATTTTAAGGGCAAAGTGCTCTCAGCACTATAAGTATTTTTGATAAAAGATGAACATCACGAATAAGTTAGATCCCTTTTTTTTACATTACATTAGATTTTTACATGTTTTAAGACGTCGACTCTGTTTCTTCTGGCTAAAAAATAATAATTTTAAATGTAAAAAAAAAAAAAAAACGTTATGTATGAATCATACGGTACACCTAGACAACAAAAGGACATGAATACACGCAGTAGAATTTCGGACCATCATTGCAAAGTTATATTTTTAACATTTCAGCTACTTTTAAGTTTCAATCTCCTGAATGATTTGAAACATAATCTAATCGTCAGCACCAAATTTCGACGCCGTAACTAAAATTTGTATCATGTATAAACAATATTTCAGTTTTCTTGCTAAATGCGCATGCATTGACTGGTTGATTTTCTTTAATATTTTAATCTGTATTTAAAAACCGTCATAAATTTATTGTACTCCCAAAGTCGTATATAGTAAGTACAAAAGAACCAATCCTAAGGCTTTCTAACAGCTGCTTACAGCGCTAAGCATTTGTTAATGCACTTCAGGCGAGTCATGCAGAGAATTCCGCAGCTGTTTTTTCGGTGTTAAGAGGATAATCTACATCGTGTCCCTTTAAAGAGTATTTTTCCAAAGCTAATCTACCCCCAAAAGTGTAATCCTTTTAATTCCCTTAAAATGATTTAAGAATGACAGTAACCGGGAGAAAATGAAGCAATTATGTAATTTAATCCTTTTAGTTCTCTACGATAATTAATAACCACTTAAAGAGATTATAGTCATCATATTGTGTTAATGTTCATGTAATTAAAACAGAAGTTATTAAATTTCCCATCTTGTCGCTTGTCATAGCAAACCAGAAAAGAAAGGCAATGAGTTCTACGAGCTCGCGTTGTATCCTGGTAATATCATACTGACGTCATACCGTATATAAATTTCGTAGATGATAAAGCATTTGACACTCCACTACAACTATGAGTGCAAAGAACAACCGAAAGGACAATGCGCTAAACCCCCCCCCCCCTTCCACTAGAAGGTTTGCCCTGCGGGTTATTTGGGCTTTTCATTCATGAAACGACATTTCGGGCAGGGACAGCAGTAACAGATATTATATTATATATTGTGCTTATATACGATGCCTAGTTGATTTGACCGAATTGCAATATTCTGCTTTGCAGAATGTTGTGATGTCATCATTATCTGGAGAAAGGGGGGGAGGAAAGAAGAAAAAGAAAAAGGGTTCTACCTGCGCAGTGTAGACGTAGAAGGCAAAAGATTCCTATCCATGTTGTAAACCCAAGCATTTGATTTATTTTAGGTAAATCGATTTCTCCGTACGAAGTTGCAGAACTCTGGTAGGGTTCATGAGGCAAAGAGCCCACTGATATCCTCTTTCAATAGTTGGATGTTGTAATCCATACGAACTAGCTTATGACAGACTGTTTCAATTAAATAAAATAATAATAAAAAAATGGCGCTTGGACACTTTACTTTTCCGTTCTTTACCTACTTCGGTTTAAAACTTCATAACTTGTGAGTGACCCACCCTAAGAATATTCCATCGTAGGATTAGCAAATAGCTGGTTTTCGATCTCGCACGGATGGAAAGGGAGTCGATACATGCTACGGTTTCCCTCATCCAAATAAGTTACGTCGATGTTAAAAGACGGTGGTTTTCATTAGTAAGAGACGTGGGATTTTCATATTCATTTTTACTGCATTTTAAACAATCTAATCGTCGGTGAGTTTTATCGCTGCCATAAATTGCAGATCCAGTAATAAACACGTTGCTAAACACGATCAAATAAAATTAAAAATAAAAAATAAAACGAGGTGCTTATTAAAATTAAAGGCGTTCATTCCTATCTGTCGAGAGTTTGTTTATTTATTTTCAATGACAACGTTTTGGATTGACATATTCGAGAAAGAAATAATTCAATTGTCGTCTCATTCCGTCATTTTTGAACATCCCCCGTTAATTTAATTCTTTCAGTATGTGATCTTTGAAACAGTCTCTGTTTTCCATTTCTGATACTTATTGTTCACATATTTTGTTTATCAGTAAAAAAAAAATCATAAAAAATAAAAGTGTGACAAATCTTCAAGTTTCAGATTGGTCGAAAGTAGCTGTTTACAAACTTCCTTAGCAAAAATTTCGGAACTCCCCTTCACAACATTACTCCTTCAGGCACCGCAAATGGTATCATATGAAACCTCACCGAACCTCCTACTGCTCTTCCTCCTATTTAATTCAACTATTTCAATTCTTTGAAAGAACCATTCTCATCCAGCGTTCTCCATGGACTAAAAGTATTTCTGCTATTCAAATAAATAAAATTTAATTGACAGAAAAACCATTTCCTTTGTTGACATAATTACTAATATCTGCAAGCTGTGCAAATACCCCCTTTAGGACTAATTAGAATTAATTGGTTAATAAAAGGCCGAAAGCTCTGGTACAAAATGCTAAATGGTATTTACGATAAATCTGCCCTTCTCCATTCCAATACTAAGCATTTGAATTATGCAGTATTTGTGATAGGGAAACGCAACGGCACAATGACTCAGAATTCCATCAAGTATTCAGAAGAAATAACATCCGTTAAACTTTTGGATTTTGAGCACCCCATTGTGTGTTGACCTGTCAGAGTTGACATTACGATGATGTCAGCAGCGAAGAACAAGATCAAATCAGCAGGAAGCCATAAATGCAAGGTTTTAAATTCTCAGACAGATTGCTGAGTGTATGGAATTTGCAGGAAATAAAAAAAAAGCAAACATTGCTCACAATTTAATGCAACTTTTTTCCCCTGCTATTCAGCTAAATTAGCGAATTATTCGAACAAGCATTTATTTTATACTCTATGATGATAGCTCTAACTTTCCTTCTGGTTAAGAGATGACAATTTTAAATAATTGTAATTAAAACTCGCTGAAATTTGGATTTCAGCGAATTTTATTTGGAGAACTCCTTGATTAACAACATGAAAAATTTTACTATAACTAGAAATTATACGAATATCTTCATGTTTTGTGTACAGAAGAGGCTAAACATAACCTTTACAGAAAAATGTAAAGACTACCTCGACTTTTTTTTTACATTTTTGTCCATCCTGATATCTTATCCTAATCTTAATAATAAAATATGCAATTTTTCACCATTTTCTCAGATGAAAAGGACTGTCACAAACATAGTGAGCTGGATGGGACTGAAAAAAATTTAACGTGGTGTTAATCAGCAGCATAACAGCCCATCTTAATTTCGGTTCTGAATATTTTCTTTATCTTGTGTTTAAAATGTTCGTAAGAATTTGTCTCAATGAAAACCTTCATGCTAGCTGCAATTCGCTCCTGCATTGCATCAGTTCTTTCCATATTAATATATGGAAAGAACTAGTGGTTAGCGTGTCCGCTCTCCAGTCAAGAGGCCGTGGGCATGGATGATTGTCTGTGGAAATATTAATGGGGTGGTCGGTGGTAGATGGCGTTGGTGTAGTTGCGGTCAGTTGGTGGATTGTGAGTGGTGGAAGCAGAGTTGTAGAGCAGATGCCCTCCCTCGATGAGTTTTGGCCAGCCTGGCTGGCGAAGTGGTTAGCGTATCCGCTCTCCAACCAAAAGACTGCGAGTTCGAATCCCGCCGTGGGCATGGATGTTTGTGTTGTCTATGGAAATACTAGTGGGGGTGGTTGGCGGTATATGGCGTTGGTGTAGTTGTGGTCAGTTGGTGGATTGAGTGGTTGAGATAGAGCTGTAGAGCAGGTGCCCTCCCTCAATGAATCTTTGGACTCCCTGGAGGTGTGAAATAATAATAATATCCAGAACACTCGGAAGAAGAAAAAAAAATGTCAGCGAACAAAGCAGCAGTTGTAAACTGAGTTAAGCAGATTAAGCATTCTCGAGGTTTGAACCTGTCAGAGCATTTGAAATTCATATTCTATCTATCTATCTATCTATCTATCTATATATATATATATATATATATATATATATATATATATACACACACACACAAATCATTGGTTGAAAGCCGCGAGCTGTCAGTTTATCCCACGTGGCTCCCTTAAGCAATAATAACGTGATGTCATATAAAAGCCTACCGAACCTGCTGGTCCTCCTGTTTCATTCAATCTATCTCAATTCTGTGGAACATCCTTCTTTACCAAGTGTGCAACAAGACCAGTAATATACTGCAGTTATTCGAAAAGAAGAACATAACCTTTACGCTACTATAGCTGTGCAATAGGTTCTACTATTTTCCGTGCTTCGGATTATGTAAAAATATGGAATGATGACAAAAAGTACTTCATAGAACAGTTTTCTTTTGTATAATAATAATACGAAAAGTTTTGACTAAAATAATGTATACTTCAATTACAACAATACTTTCTGCTTGAGTACGCCATGTGATAGCGCAGCCAGTATGCTTCTGCTTTCAGTAAGCATATGCTCTGTTTGCTATGGTCACCAGTATATCACATCAGTTACGTCATATCAACAAAAGCCTTAGGGGCGAGCTTAAGTGGTAGTATGATTTTATTTTATTTTTTAAATGTTATTATTAAAGATTGGCCTGCGCTGATCTTCCAAAGTAAAATTGAAGGAAAAAAAAAAAATCTTTGAATCAAATCACTTGCTTTGTTACCTGCATATGGTCGTAGACAGTACCGTACTGGACTCGCCAAAGTGGAATATTAAGATACAGCTTATTCGTAATATTTCCATTAATTTTCCTAAAGGAGAGTTCGTGGGAAGAAATGAGTGCAGTTAAATTAATATATGCAGCATGTCATCATCATCAGCGATTGTCGATCCACTGCTGGATGAGGGCCTTTCCAAGATTACTCCAAAACTGTCTGTCCATGGCTCTCCTTTCCTATGTCACTTCTGCAAATCTGATGATATCATCAATCCACCGTGATTTAGGTCGCGTCGTTGTCGTTTTCCTCTCCTGGAATCCAATCCAGTACTTCTTTTGTCCATCGTTGATCTTGTCTTCGAGCAATATGCCCAGCCCATTGCCACTTCTGATGTCAGAGACTTTGGTTTAATTTCATATCCATGTATTCCTTTTGTGATCCAATCTTGTGATACCAAGCATACTTCTTTCCATACTAAATTGTGTTGTTCTTAATTTTTGAATTTCCTTTGCATTCAGTTTCCATGTTTCACAGCCATATGTCAGTATAGGAAGAATACATTGGTTAAAAGTTTTTCTCTTCAGGCATAATTGTAGTTGGCTTTTAAAGACTGAATGCAATTTTCCAAATGCTTTCCACCCAAGCAACGTGCGCCTTTTAATTTCGTCAATGATATTTTGTTCCATTGATATCTGTTGTTCTAAGTATTTGTTCAATGCTGGTTTTTTATTATTTTATTATACTCATTATTGATTATTATTTCTGGTTGGACATAGCTATTGAACATAACTTGGGTCTCATTTAGGTTTATCTTTAGGTCTGCTGTTTTGCTAGCAATTTGGAGCTCATGGATACGCGTCTGTAATTCATGCGCAGTTGAAGTAAAGACAACTATGTCATCTACAAAGCGTAAATGGCTTAAATATCTTCCATTTATCTTCAGACCTTTCCGTTCCCAATCAAGAAGTTTGAATATTTCTTCTAGGCACGCTGGGAATAAGTTTAGAGATATTGTGTCACCGTGTCTTATACCTCTCTGTATTCCCACAGTAGAGAGAGAGAGAGAGAGATGTTTCCATCGAAATGATTTGCTGCTGTGCATTGATGTATGCTGATTTGATGGTCCTGATGTATAGCTCCTCCTTCACTTGTTGGTTTCGTAATGCTTTAAGTATTGCACAAGTTTTAAGTGAATCAAAGGCTTTCTCATAGTCAATAAAACCAAGATATAGTAGTAATCGATATTCATTACACCGTTAATTCAATAATCTGCTGTACAACTTGAATATGGTCCATTGTACTAAAGTCCCTTCGAAAGTCTGCTTGTTCCTTTGGCTAAGTCTAGAGTCGCACAAATGAGCTAAGATTTTTGTAAACACTTTTGCAAACCACTGATAGTAGACTGATAGGTCGGTAGTTCGTCAAGTCTTCTATCTCACCTTTTTTATGTATCAGAATTAGGGTAACCCTTCTTCCATGTTGTTGGTACATCATTTTTCTTCAGGCATAAAGTAAATAGTTTTCTTAAGAGTTTGTAGATTGTTTCTCCACCTGTTTTTATAAGTTCAGCTATAACTCCATCCTCACCTGCAGCTTTCCAATTTTGCAAGCTTTGGATGCTCCACATAACTTCTTCTGGTAGAATCCGTGGTACTTAAGCTGTGTCGTAGTTGTTTACTTCATTTAATTCATCATCCTGATAAAATATTGAGTAAAATTCTTCTACTCTTTTTGCTATAGCATATGTATCTCTGGTGATGGTCCCGTCTTGTAGTTTGACTGCAACCATCTGTTTGTTGCTGTTCATCTTTTACTGTTTGGCTTTTATGAGACTACGGTTGTTTTCAATTGTTTGTTGTATGAATATGCAATTTGATTTTTCTTATTTCTTCTGTGATACGTTTTCTGATCGTTTTGCACAGTTCAGTGTATTCAATTTTATTCTGTAGGCCAATTGACTGTTTCATTTCTCTTCGTTTCTTCATAAGTTGTTTTGTTTCTTCAGGGATTTTGTCTTGTTTCTGTTCTGGGGTACCAGCTATTTCAAGTGCGCATTGTAAAAGGTTTTGGGTAATAATGTCATTACTTGGTGATAGATCAGCATTGACATCTATAAAAAGATGTTTAAATCTGTTGTTTAGTTCGTGTTGGAATATATCTTTTTTAATGTTGAGTTTGTGTACATCTACGTTTTTCTATAGATATGTGTACATCTATAGATGTACATCTATGTACATCGTGATGAATTTGGAAGAAATCGCTTGATAGGAAGCTAGTAGTAATATTGAAAATGTAATCATAGTACCAGCACACTCCTTGAGGGTACATAGCAGGAAATGATTATCACGCGACTCTTCATGGACAAGACTATTCTGTAAATCTAATATAGATGATGATGATAAGCCATAAAATATGGCGGCTGCTGATTGATTGGTGATATCCATATTACCACATTCTGTTGCAAAATTGCAACTGGAAACGTATTGGCTAATAATAGCTTTTGCACATCATGTGGTTATAGACGTCCACATTACGGTGTCGTGTTTTTTTATTTTTTTATTTTGTCTTCCAAATCATTGGGATGTGTAGAGTTTTCATTGCGTTACTTACAATAGTTCAGTTATGAATGGCCAAAATATTGAAATTTTCCATATGATTCAACGGTTTATTGGAACTGTGGCAAAATGCCTACATATATTAATACCATCGGATTAGATGCTGGCTGCTATCAGAACACATTTGAAACTGATTGGAAATACAATTCCATGAGATTCATTTCGTCCTTATTCTTATATTACTTTGATAATATATATATATATATGAAAGAATGATCATTAACTCGGTTAACATATATATTTTAATAAAGAATTGAATGACTAGAACCGAGGTTTAAGTAAAAAGGTTTTAATATAAAAACACGACTAGTTTCGGCTTGTAACACCTTCATCAGGTGACATTATAAAAGAAAGAAAAAAGAAAAAACACTGAAGCTTAAATAAACTATGAACATCATAGAGAGTCTCTATACATAATTGACACTAAATCGTTGTAGTTGTATTTAAAGCTGTTCTTTCGTTAGTTGTATTGCTGGGAAAGTGCGTGCTAGTAGCATCTCGTGAATGCCAGTACATGATTACAGCTGAATGACAATCTGGGAGGTTGTAGCTCAAGTTATTATTTAGATGAACAGGATTGAAGATGATTTCTATAGATTCCACGATTTTTCTCTCTAGTTCATCATTGCAACGGAAGATGTTAGTAGATTTTTCCCAGCAGACTTTGTGACTTTGGTTTTCATCATTAGGATTAGCCGAGAAAAGGATATGACTTGATAATGCACTGGCTCGCTGTCTCTTGTAAGTAATGTCCCTCATGTGTTCTCCCATACGCAATTCGACAGATTTGTCTGTCTGCCAAAAATAAGGAATATCACAATCACACAATATTTTATATACACCAGAGTATTTGAGTCATTTGGGTTTCTCTTATCTCTACGCTCTCTCCATCCATTAATTTCTCGCTATATGGTGTTCCAAAAATCCATAAAGAGAACACCCCATTACGCCCAATTGTAGAAGGTATCAATTCTCCAACGTACAACCTTTCAAAATATCTTGCCAAATACCTAAAACGTTTTTCAGGCAAGTCACCATCCTTGATCGAGAACACTACAGAATTTGTTACGTACATCAAGGATATTACAGTTAATGAAGATGACATCATGGCTAGCTTGGACATAACTTCTTTGTTCACTAATGTCTCAATAGATGAAGTCCTAACATTACTCAGGACAAGTTATCGAAAAAAATGTTAGCCTTGCTTACACATTGCATCAGGTCCGGTTACTTCAAATTTCAAGATAATATATACAAACAAAATCATGGACTGGCTATGGGTAATCCTTTATCCCCTGTACTCGCATATATTTACTTAGAGGATTTTGAAACCAAGGCTATCTCTTCCTTTATTTTAATACCTAAAGTTTGGAAACGCTCTGTAGATGATGTCTTCAATATTTGGAGCCATGGACATGATTCCCTTATGGTTTTCCTCGAACATCTCAATAGCCGACATCAAAGTATTAAGTTTACTGCCGAGCTTGAAACGGATAATTCCTTGCCTTTTCTTGATATAAAACTGACTCGCTCTTCTGGTAAACTCAAAATATCGATATATATATATATAGAAAGCCCACACATATCAACAGATATCTGCATAGTCAGTCCCATCACTTCCCTCCTCATAAGCTTGGAATAATTTCCACCTTGGGACATAGAGCCCGTTCTCTTCTGGATGACCCAAATGAACTTCTTACAAAAATAAACCATCTGAAAACTTCTTTCGAAGTTAATGGATATCCCAAGAGAATCATCGAAAAATTCCTTCTTAATCCTCCTAGATATCACTCAGAAGAAACAAATAGATTCAAAGGCAATATATATATTCCTTACATAAGTACAGTTTCACATAAATTAGCAAACGTTCTAAGAGAATACAATATCAGAACTTTGTTCACTCCACTTCCAAAGATCCGTTTCTTAATAAGCCACCCAAAACCTTGTCATCATCAACTCAAATACCCTGGTGTATATAAAATATTGTGTGATTGTGATATTCCTTATTTTGGGCAGACAGACAAATCTGTCGAATTGCGTATGGGAGAACACATGAGGGATATTACTTACAAGAGACAGCGAGCCAGTGCATTATCAAGCCATATCCTTTTCTCGGCTAATCCTAATGATGAAAACCAAAGTCACAAAGTCTGCTGGGAAAAATCTACTAACATCTTCCGTTGCAATGATGAACTAGAGAGAAAAATCGTGGAATCTAGAGAAATCATCTTCACTCCTGTTCATCTAAATAATAACTTGAGCTACGACCTCCCAGATAGTCATTCAGCTGTAATCATGTACTGGCGTTCACGAGATGCTACCAGCACGCACTTTCCCAGCAATACAACTAACGAAAGAACAGCTTTAAATACAACGATTTAGTGTCAATTATGTATAGAGACTCTCTATGATGTTCATAGTTTATTTAAGTTTCAGTGTTTTTTCTTTCTTTTATAATGTCACCTGATGAAGGCTGTTACAATCCGTGTTTTTATATTAAAACCTTTTTACTTAAATCTCGGTTCTAGTTATTCAATTCTTTACACACACACACACACACACACACACACACACACACACAATATTATTCGGGTGTTTAAGAGATTAACTGAAAGAAGAAATGTGAGAATACAAATTTACAATCAAATACTATGTGTCTGTGCGAATGCGCACACATACAAGTAAAATTTGGTCGATATCTGCAGTTGCTTAAATAATGCAGATAACGCCAATGTGGCATAGCCGTTCGTCATGAATTGCAGCAAGCGAATATTGATTGATATCTAATGACATATGAAATGGCAGTAGTGTATCGCACGAAAAAGAGACCCCTTAATAACACTCGCAACTAATGAATTCTCTTAGGTTTATATTTGGTTTCAACAATTTCCTTCATGTATTTATCCTGGTACACGATTGTTTTCTAGTCATTCTCCGAAATGATTAATTTTCCGCTCTTTCTCAACGTGATGTGAATCAATTTCTACTGTCTAATATGAACGTCAATCGTCAAAAAAGTGCATGAATGGGAAAGATATGCAGTAATTTGTTTCTCACATCCATTTTTGCTCCAACGTCGCTAAGTATTATTTCCCGCAGTTACAAATTACAGTTTTGTCTTTCTTATGTGAATTCAAATCAAAATTCAATTAAAAAACACGCTGTTTAATTTAACTGAACAAAATTATTATGATCTAACAAGTAATAAGAAATCTGTGCTGTAACAGCTCAACTGAAAACTATAAACATTGAACTCAAGAGCAGTGGCGCACTCGGAGGGGGAGGGAGGAAGCGCCCTCCTCTCCCAAAGAGGAAGACGCTTCTCCCCTCCTCTTCCCTCCAAAGAGGAGGGCTTTATTTATGTTGTGTCATGTCTTCTATTTCTATACTACTCATGAATTAGCGATCACTGCTGATGCTCAGTCTTAGGTCGTATGCGATGCATAGAGTGTATTCTCGAATCGTCTGCTCAAACTCCCCCCCCCTCCCCCGCAAGATTAAATCTTTAGTGCGGCACTGCCCACGAGTAACCACGTATAAGCTGTTCGTGGTATTGACTCTGCTCCCTCCAAAAAGGTTTCGGAACCTTTGAGAGCTTTTTTTTTCCGGATTTGTGAAACCCTTGTTAACCTTCGGTGATACACCATATCTCTAGTTGTACACCCCAATGCACTATGGGGTTTTCTAAATAAGGGCGCTCGTTCAGCCATATTGCGGTAGGCGCTGTCGCTACGATAACAATTCCTGTTAGCGTAGCGAGTGCGAAAAGAAGTTTTTCCAAGCTTAAACTGACTAAAAATTATTTGCGACCAGCAATGACAAAGATTGGTTGGGCTAGCAACTATATCATTAGAGGCGGTTCTTTATAATATAATAAATTTAATTTAAATTTATAATTTATAAATTTAAATAATTTAAATTTAGAACAGCTTATAAACAGCTTTATTGTGCGATATCACCGTAGAGCAAACATTTAATTAATATTATTATGTAATTTTTGCATTAATGTTTCTCTTGTAATAAAAACAAAATAGCAATTGGAAATTTTCTCATATTTTTGTCTTATAATCCATGAGGGGCGAAATTTAATTGTTTGGCTCAGGGCGCGATCTAATCTGGCGATGGCCCTGACTCTACCACCTAAATACACTCGCAAATATCCATGCACAGGGCGGGATTCGAATCGACAACCTATTGGTTTGAGAGAGGGTACACTATCCTTCAGGTAGGCAGGCAGATGATGGGAATGATGCATTATAACATTTTCCCGGTCGTTGCAATGGATCTCACTTTATTGCACGATAACAAGTTCTATCAATCCTCAGTGCACCTATCCCACAAAGTGCGCATTCTTTGATTTAGCACGCGTGTTTGTGATTGAAACTAAGAGTTTAATTCGAGTTTAAAAACTTGAATCAAGCTGTTAGTTCTGACAAAATGGAAAATTTTCTCTTTGATAGTTTCCAATTAAAAAGCGAAAACGTTCTTGGCAATTAAAAGAAATTGATTTATGCAGCTTACTAGAAATGTCAACTTTTGAAATTTCAAATTTGAAATTTGAAAGTTATGTTAGAAATATATAAATGATTTACTTTAATTCGAATGTTTGTTAATCTGTACTTTTAGTAATGTTAATCTCAATACTTAATATCATTAATCTTAATAATAATATTAAGATTAATGTTAATCTTAATACCTAATAGATTTAGTACGTTGCGATTCTATCCCTGTATGTCCAAAATTAATATTAATGCATCATTAAAACATAAATTGTTTGATATTTTATGAAATTTTCCAACTTTATATAATGGCAAATCTTTCTTGTGATAAATGACAGACGGTGAAAGGACATCTTGATATTGAACACTGCGAAGTTCGATTCCCATAGATCAGGGATGCACAAACTTGTTAAGGAAGAGGGCCGCATAGTTCCACTGTTACTTATTGGAGGGCCGCAAAAAAAAAAAAAAATTGAAAGTTATCTACCATATATTGTTTATTTTATTTATACCTATCATAATTGTTAGAAAAAAGACAATAAAAAGTAGGTGAATTTAATTTGATGCGTGACATTGCATTGATTTGACAATTGTTTTGATATTCGTTTCGAGTTTTGTAGTAGCCAACCGCAAAATTCATTCTAAATTTTCATCAGTCAAGCGGTTCCTATTTTTCGATTTGTTAATATTCATGACTGAAAAAGTTTGTTCACAAATATATGTTGAGCCAAAGAGGCTTGCACATTTTAATGCATTATCTAGCAACCATTTATAATTGTTTTTATCGACACAACGATAGACGTTTAATAAATTGCCTTCGTTAAATTTATTTCGCAGGCGCTCATCGTTTTGAATGTCGATGAGTTAAAGCTGTGCTGATTCGGGTGCATTTTCGGGCAAAATGGCAAAAGGATTGCTAAATAAATCTAGCAACGGTTTCACTTTTTTAAAATCAGAAACTCGATCCTTGAAGGCTGATATCAAGTTATCAATCTCTTCAACACACACAGTTTTGAAGTTGACATTGAATTTTTCAGAAACTTTCTTATAATTAGGAAAATAGATTCCATTCCATGATTTCAGTTGAATTTGAAATAGATTTAACTTGCACTAAAAAGACAAAAGTTGAGTAACCAATTGATCTTTGCCCTGAAGTCGCGTATTTAAATGATTAGTAATGTCAACCAGAAAGGCTAAGTTACATAACCAATCCGGATTTTTTATGTCAGGGACGTTTTTGTTTTTTTCACTCATGAAGATTTCAATTTCATCAATTAAATTTAGGAACCGCGCCAATGTTTGTCCACGACTTAGCTACCTCACTTCTGTGTAAAAAATTAAGTCACCATATTCACTTTCAATGTCTTCAAGAAACGTTTTAAAATCTCGGTGATTAAGGGCACGGGATTTTATAAAATTAATCGTTGAAACCACAACTTTCATGACATGTTCAAATCCAAGTTTCTTAGGGCACAAGCTCTCCTGGTGGATTATACAGTGGAATTGTATCAACTCATCGTTGTGTCGTCCCAAATGCTGTTTCAATAATGTTACCAATCCAGAATTAGCTCCTATCATGGAAGGAGCTCCGTCAGTCGTGATACCTGACAATTTTGTCAGATCTAAATCAATTTTGGAACACTGTTCCAAAAGCCCAGTGAACATGTCATTACCTTTCGTTTGATCTGACAATGAACTCATTCCAATCAGCTCCTCGCTTACCTCAAACTCTTGCGTTATTCCACGTGCAAATATTAACAACTGGGCTGTGGAAGTAATGTCAGTTGATTCATCAATAGCTAATGAAAAATAGGCAAATTTCTTTGAATAAGATGTTAATTGGTCCTTTACATTTTCCGACATTGCAGTAATTCTTCTTTGCACAGTCATCCTGTTTAACTGAATTTTCTCAACATTTTTGGCTGATTCAGGACACATTTTTTAGCAGCTATCTCAAGGCAATCTTTAACGAAATCTCCGTCTGTAAATCGTCGGCACCTTTTTGCTATAAGGCAAGATATTTCAAAACTTATTTCTGTTGCGATTTCCGAATCTTGAATAGGTTTCGTAAACATCCCTTGCTGACCTGTCAATTCTCGTTTCAAAAATGAAATCTTTTGTTTACGTAGTTTTTCGGGTAGATTTGAAAATGTAGAATGCAGACTTTCATAGTGTCTCCTTATATTGTATTCTTTTGGTATGGCTACAGCACTTTTGCAAATCAAGCACACGATATTATTAAACGACTGCACAAAACCATATTTTTCGGTCCAGCTATCCTGAAACTGCCGTTTTTCAACCTGTCGTTTGCGTTTCCTACTTGGCCCTGCTTTATCCATTGTAGAATGTATTTTTTACCGTTTCCTAGGGGTGATAATTAATTGTAGCAACCGCACACCTACGAAAACAAAATACTCATATGACAAATAGACGAATTATAAAATTTGTTAACATTATTACTAACTGACTATCGTAAGTAGACAGGCGATCGTGACGTCACAGCTACTTTGCTTTGCGCATGTACCATTTTTAAAAATTACCTATCGTGTAACTTGTTAAAGTTAAAATAACACACGGTGAGGCGGGCCGCCAGCAAATCAACGGAGGGCCGCATGCGGACCGCGGTCTGTGCATCCCTACCATAGATAGTGATCCTGTTAATCAAATAACCGACTTCGGAAAACAAAAATTGTTCCTAGCGTGACTGTTTCTTTTAGACCGTCGGGGAGGACTGCTTCTCCCTCTCCCACCCTCCCTCCTCCTCTTCCAGGTGCAAGATAACTCAAGGGTAACTATTATTCAGTTCGAAGATAATCTCATCGCTAACCACCATTATGTCTGGTGACATTAAATAAATATCTTGCAGCGTACTGCTGTGCACACCTGGTTGGCGCATCCAGACTTTTTCTTATAATCGCTGGGTTTTTGTCTGTTGCCACCCTGCCCTACCCCACAAAGTTGACGTCGACTCCTGGCTTTTGCCCCGTTGCTTAAGGATCTGAACACGGTTCATACAATGTTGAAGGGACATTCGAATCAGCTCCCCGCGGTTAATGCACGATGTTTTGTAATGTGTCGATATATGGGAGAGAGGATGAAGTACATCTAAAAAAAATTTTCCCATGATGAAAAGAAAAAAAATTGCAAGATGTCTTTACATGACAAATATGAATGAAAAAAATGCTACAAAAATTATCACATTCAATTTCTTTAAAAGAAATTGAATGTGATAATTTTTGCAAAAATTTAAATTTAGGTATAAATATAAATTTTTCAAAATTGAGGTATAAATTTTGCAAAAATTTATACCTAATTTCTGATCGTTTCTTACCATAAGATTTATTCTCTGTGTGTGTGTGTGTCTGTGTAATGGTCTTCGTTTCACAAAGAGTAAGCGGAAGTCTTTTGGTTCTGATTTTCTTTTGGAAATCGGCAGCAGCCTTCGCTCTTCGCCATAAAGTACGGATTTCATATGCCATACGAACGATATGCAGACTTGCTGGTGGCAAGTGTGAGGAAAACAACTACCGCAATTTCTTGCAATGATTTCTTATTGATAATAATAGTTTTTTTTTTTTTTCTGAAAAACGCATGCTTATTTCGCCAAATAAAGAACCCTATAAACTTTTAACAAACATCCCTGGAGCCCACCTTAATAAGATGTAGGACCTCCTTTCGCTACGATGACTACAGCAATCCTACGGAAGCACTTTCCACAAGCGTAAGATAGCGATCAATGGGAATTTTGGACCATTCTTCCTGTAGGCATGTAATGAGGTTCTGGATTGTTGTGGGCCGGACGTCCCTTGTGAGATCAGGGCTCTGGAGGCCAATCGATGTGGTGGTGTTCATGTCCACAAACCACGCAGTTATAGCAGCAACTTTATAACAAGGTGCATTGTCTTGCTGAAAGAGACGGTCAGTTCTGTAGTAAAGTCACAAAGTAAGAAGCACTGCATTGTCCAGAATATTCAGATACCTCTTGGAGTTCAATGTTCGTGGCACCACAAACAGAGGTCCGAGGCCAAACTAGGAAAAAACAGAAAATACCATCACACCGCCACCTCCGAATTTCATAGTTGGGGTAACGCACTCTGGTAAGAGACGTTCACTAGGCATCCACCACACTGACACTCGTCGATCTGCTTGGTAGTGGGTGTAGTGTGATTCTTTGCTCCATAACAGCTTTCCAAGCTTCGAACGCTCCGCTGTGCATGCTCTTAGCACCAGCGAAGACGATGCTGCATGTTGGTTAGGGTATTGTGAGATTGCAAATTGTTAGCTTATCATGGAAACCCATGTTGTGAGCCTCGGTTTTAAATCTTTTCATGCAGATTCGTGTTCCAGTTGATGCCCACAACTCCGCATTCACGTTTCGGCCGCAAATGGTGGTTTTACATATTATCCTTCGTAGCACCCTATGGTATCACTGATTGCTGCCCTGGGATGGGCCAACTTATCAACAATTCGCCGAACAGTTAGGCCTGCAACATGGCATCCTAACACAACGCTTCTTTCAAACTACAAGCTACTTTGGGAGAATCATATTCTTCCTTTTTATACCAGCTACAAACATGTGACGCGTTACATAGCAAGATGCAGCTTGTCCATTGCAGTGTCCGTTAAATTCCTTTCAAGCAGTGTATTAAATAGAGTAACTGTGTTCAGAGCCCTGAACAATAAAGAGCAACCTGTTTTTATTTTTTTTTCCCCCTTTTATGTAAATCCCACTCACGAAAGGTTGTAAACCTATTTTACATTGAGTTCCGTAAAGGCAGGGCATAATGTTAGATACTTTGATTGCCCAGCCGTGCACCAGGCTTGGTACTTTTTATTGTCAGTCACTTCAGGCATTTTAAAAATGAGGGCGGCCAACTCACATCGGACGATGAAAACAGTTTACCATAGAAATGCTCCATTTAGCAATATAAATATTGGTTTCAAATATTTGTCTCTCAATAAAGCATTAAATTTTATAAAATGAAAGCCGCTCAGAAAATATCCGACTATTTTCAAAAGTTGCTGCGCGCGAATGCACGCGCGCGAGCACACACACACACACACACACACACACTGTTTACGTTAGTTTATTTCGCACAGTTAATCAAAGCTTGATATAGTTTTTTCGCGAGAAAAAATGTAGGTGTTTTTCAAAAAATGCCTAAGCAACTATTAGAATGGTGAGGTTCTTTGGCTAGAACATCATTTTTTTTCCTTTAAATTTTTTTTATGTACGTCCCCCACCCCCTGGCCTATGAGGTTACAATTCTTTATTACAATATCACTGGTGATTAGATAATCTGGTGCTGTTCTAGATACCAAACATTTAACCCTTTCATGCAGTATCAAACAGGGTAGTCTTACCCTGTTTGATAAAATTCATCTGCCACTTTAATTTCGGAAAGTGCTTCTAAAATTTGTCGAGAAAAAAAATCAACAAAAGGATTCCAAAACGGTAAAATTATACGTTAGAGGACAACAATAAGCTGTGCACAGTATATGAGGAAGCGGTATAAAATACAACACTATTGAGAAATAGTTCAGATGGTATCCAGTTAATTTCATATGTAAATACCCACAGCTTTAATCATGTTTAACCAAAGATAAAAATCCTTATATATATTATATAAATCAAGTGGATAAATTAAATCCAGAATTATTTCAAAGCCGAATACAGAAACTATAAAAGTTTCGTACGAAATTTGACCAGAGAGCTTACGGGAATACATTCGCCGGCATTTACGAGTTGCCCTAGCCGGACCTTATAGGAGACACGATCGCTTTGCCCATATATACGCCTCTTATTTGTCCATTTCATAAGGTTTCACTTTTTATTTATTTATTTATTTATTGTTTTTATGGACCAATCGGAGGCGAATATAGGGGAAAAGCGATCATGTCTCCTATAAGGTCCGGCTAGGACAACTCGTAAATGCTGGCGAGTGTATTCCTAAGCTCTCTGGTCAAATTTCGTACGAAACTTTTATAGTTTCTGTATTCGGCTTTGAAATAATTCTGTATTTAATCTCCACTTGATTTATATAATTTTGCAACGCCGATATGAAGCCTTTTGGCTCTTTATATCTTTAATTTAAATCTTTAGTATAGTCCTGAAACCATGCTCTAGAGACTAAACATGAAAGTTTTTCAGGCGACTTGAGACCTCCAATAAAAGCCGAGTGGTGGTCTCACACCAGATGATAAAGATTCAAATACCTCTTGACGACAACCCAAACACCCATGCCCATGGCGAGATTTGCAGCTGTTGTTCAGAGAGTAAATATGCTAACCACTCTACCATTCATAATTCATTCGCACCACCGGCCCTCACCACTTCCAAAGACATGCCCTTCTAAATTCCGTTTTAATCCAATAACGCGTCACTGTATAAGAGAAAAATCTAGCTCTCATTGCTTTCTTGACTGCATTCATTCTCGTATTCCATAAATAAAAATTCCCTCTACAGGCATCGTACTATCTGGTTTCTTTCGACGACAGTTAGCCGGTCTCATACGGAGGTAATGGTTCACCGGAAACTCGGGTTATCTGTTCCCCAGAACAGGCAAACCGGCCCGTGAACACACGCATCTACAGACATAGAACACACCGGGATGCATAGGGCCAACTACTTATCCTCGAGACATTCGCGGTTGTGAAGTCCACTACTAAAGAACTTCAATGGTTCGTAAAAAACTTACGACAAGAGAAGACTGGTATTCTATACGACCCAGAAATCTGTAGGTCATATCACTCCCCTTTCTTTTGTTTGAGAATCTGGACTGCGCAATCTATCCACTCAATCTACGCTCCATATTGCCGATATCATCGTTAACACTCCTTTGCACCCTCTCTACTATGACTGCACCTTAAAAACCACAAGATCAGAAGTATGCTATATACATAAAACCAGACAAAGATAAAAACTTTATAAAACTCAGCGGTAATTCGATATGGTAATACGTGACTGATTCTAAGATTTTCTTTAATCCTCTTAGCAGGAATAAGAGGATTAATCTTAGAAGATTAGCATTTCAGTTTTCTAAGAACCGTAGGATACCGATTTGTATACTCCGTATGGAAATAATGAAAGATGAGGGATTGTAGAGTAATAATGAAAGAAGAAATTCTCTACAAAGTTCTTAATAAAATGACACGTGAATGGATGGATTGCTTTAATTGTGTTGCTTATAGAACTCTGTGGCAAAACAACTGGAATGCTTAACAAAGCTTTGTCAACCCGAAACCAATATTCTAAATGCTTCCAATGGTTAATGGCAAAACAAATATTCAAATACTGGATATTTTTCAGATATTAACAGTGTGTACCCCTTCATTCAATAAGATATCTTTAAGTATTGATCAAAAATCAATATCATCATCGAGTTCCGTTTTTTTTTTCTTGGTCTATCTTAAGCATTTTTACTATACTACTTGGAAAACACATAAAGTACAGTGTTCTGCATAATCTCTCGGTACAATTGTATCTTGCAATATTGTACCGTATAAATCAACACAATGCACTTGGGATAACGCACATGATATTTAAATTGATAAGATCAGCGGAAAGTCTTTTCACTGTGCAAGTAGGCATCCCCCCCCCCTTCGACTCTATATCCTTAATTTTATAGTTTCCAAACTTTTTTTTACCATGTTTACGATCTAAACTTGAATTTATGAAATATTTGTTAAAAAAAAATCTCCCTCAACCTCCTTTAGTTAATTATACTTAACTAGAAATAATTTATTTTTATTTCAATAATAACAATAAAATAATTTGTCCCGTATAATTTAAACTGCATTTACAACGTTCAGTAATATTCTATTTCTGGATCACTCAAGATCGGGACGTTCACGTAGACAAAGCAAAAGTATATGTGTAGGTCGCTAATAAATACTTGTCGCTATTCTTCAAAATTTCTAAACGGCAAGGGGTCGGACATCTTTTGGCATATGATTTTCTACCAACAGGTAAACAGGTATGGTCTACTGCTTCAATATGATTGGTTGTTTTGGATTACGAGTCTGGGATTCGTCATAAGTTGCAGAGTGTGTCAGCATTCTAGTTTAGTGTTTTTGTGTAAAATTATTCGGCTGTTTAGTAGTGTGCTGCTTAATTTTCGAAATAAGTGATTGAAATATTAATTTGATCGAGTTGTGCTTCAAACTCGTTAAAATTTCTTTTATGAGCTTCCAAACTTCGCAAATCAACAGTTGTCATCATAAAGCTGAATCACAGCGCTCATAGAAAGCTAAAAAAGCAACTTGAGGGATCATTTCCTTTCAATGCATCAGGAATTTGTTCGTGCGATTCAAACCTGCTGACCAGCGATATTAATGAATAATGAAGTGTCCTTAGGCGTTTAAAAGGGAAGATATTTGACAGAACTTATCAGAAAAGTGACAAACATTTCATTACCCACAACTGCGACTTCGCATACTACATCGTCTGTTTTTTTTTTTTTTTTTTTTTTCGAAGAATAAAATGATCGTGCACTCTTTATTCTCCTGACCTATTCTATGATTTCTGGCGCCTCCCCACAGCTTCGAGTGCACCCTTAGGCTCAGAATTGTTGGCGAATCCGCGCATTCTCTTATTTTCTTTAGTCCCAGATTGTGGGATCTCATCGTGTGTGTTAGTTACACTTCCGCAATGACAATGTTTGTTTCCCAAAACGATAATGAGGCTCAGAGGATTGGATGCTTCAGAGATGTAGGAAATGCTGTGAGTGGATAAGATCTGGTCATAAATGGATGAGGTGATAAATACTTAACGAGACCACAATTTTTTGACTTTTTAACTTTAAAAGAACAGCCTCCGTAGTCAGTTTTAAAAATGCTTTTTGGCGGGAAAGACGACCCGTGTTGAAAATTTTTCTAGGGCGCAAAGGACCTTTATCAGGACCTTTCAATTGAATGGGAGGTGGCTGGTCTCATACGGTGTGGGAGATTTTCTTCCGGCAAGTCAAACTAGCCAGAACACAGGGTATATATACAAACATAGACCACAAGAATAAGGATTAACCACCTTGTTTCGAAGGATCTGGTTTCGAAAGCCTGTATGGGACGGGGTGGGTCTACTCATAAGTATAAAACGGAGATAGATCAACAGAAGCACACCGATCACTATTTGAAATTGAAAATAATAGAACTTTTTTTAGAACGTTAAAAAAATCGTTATTTTCAATTTTCGACACACGTGATTAAAGGAAGGGAGAAAAAATTTCTCTCCTGCTTACTTAAGTCGTTTAATCCTTCGTTTTATAGGAGACATTTAGATTGTGTCTAAAAACTAATTCGTTGCAGCTAACAGGTGGATACAGCCGTCTCCATTTTCAAATTGTCGTTACAGTTTTAAGACACGTCTCATCTCTGTAAGCGAACAACGCAAATGGCTTCCTATCTATTTCCAGCTAACAGATATTACGTGGTATCTACGCACAAGCAGGCGTTGCAGCGTGATAAAATGAGATATTACTTATGCCATGTACGTTAGTTTGGCGATAATGTCACGCCATCTAAGCTACAATATCAACTTTCTTCAGCTGCGTAAGAATAGAGATTTTTGCGATGATCAGTTTACGTCACTACTTTAAGTACTGTCATTGCCAGCTAAGGTGCCGAAGTTTCGGCAGTTTATTCGAGTAACAAATCTTCAATCACGAAAAATATAAAACACCTGAAAATATTCTAAATATTTCAAACTAATCCCTACGGACAGACGTACGCAATGCGTACGTCTGCCCGTAGTGTTTATTATCAGCAAGAAACTTATTGCTGTTAGAAAGTCCTGTTAAGGAGGAATATTTTATATGGAAAAATTATTTCGAATTTGATGAGTAAATTTTGTCTTAGCAAAACCCAGAACGAATCTCGACCACCTAGTTGACGATTTTTATACTCAAATAATTATTATTTATGAGAAGCCTTCCAAACTTAACGTGCTATACAATCTCGTCCAGCGTAGGCTTTTACAAATGTTTATGCACGATATCGTGAGATTCGAACTCGCAGCTTTTACACCGAGTTACCGAGACAGGCGACTAGTTCTCTGCTCGATAGATAGAGATAGCTCCTGAGATTTCTTCTACGTTGATTTTACTTTTTGTGCTGTACAGAGAATTACCGAAACCGGAAGGGAAATTTGCACAAAGAAAAAAAAATGTAGCTATTATGTGCAGAAGCATATAGGACATCACAACGAAATACATGTACGACGCATTCTTAGTAATCAACGAGACCAAATCATTTGGTCATCTGATAGAAGTATTCAGTGTTCCCACAATCATACATATGCTTGTCCAACCGTCCCATTTTTTTTTTCCCGTGCCATTCCCAACTGGTTCTCATGACTTTCTTCTGCTCTTACTGCACCAGAACCGCTGCCACTAACATTGAATAATTTGTGGTCGCTGACCTCATTTTGTGACATCACATAAACAGTTAATTGATATGCGTGTGGCAAGAACAGAGTTCAAAGTACACGAAAAAAGGGAGCAGGAAGTTACCAGTGCGCTACGTTCAAGGTTACAAAAAAAGTTGAAATGCGTGCAAGGTCCGTCTGCAGAGAGACTTAAAATCTTCAGAAGGAATTTTGCATCTCTAACCACAAAACCCTTTAAAAGAGCAGATGTGTTCAATGATATAAAAGTGGTGAATCATTTCCTTTAGTTTAGTTCTAATGCCATGACATTGCATATGAGACTTCTTCCCCGAGGTATGCAGTTCTGATAGCGTTATTATTCTCATATAACACGACTACTCGCTCCTGTATTGTATCGCCGTAAACAGGTTTATTTTCCTTCTGTCTCTCTAGAACAGATGAATGAATATAAAATAGTGAAGTCTATCTGACTCATGTAGTGGCCAACTTTGGAAATTCACAATAAAATTGTTTTCAAGGAAATGACTGCGGGAGTGACTTTATCGTTTCTCTTTTTGCATATACTCGTATGTATTATTGGTATTTATGTGTATCCTACCAGCGAGAGGTGTAAAGCTTTAGGGAATATTTAATCATTTTTGTATTTTTAATGTATTTATTTTTAACATAGCCCGCAAATCCTGTTCTAGAAATCAAACATGGAACTTTTTCAAGCCACTTCATTCCTCCCATAAGCAGCGCTGTAGTCTCACTTGGTAAGAAGAAATTCATTTTCTATCTAAAGACAATTGCATTTCAGAAAATTCAATTAAATAAAATGCATATTATAGGTTTACAATTTTATTGATAAATATTATTATTAATAATTATAATTACAGTCCACCTTACACTGTAATGAAGAGTGATTTAAGTATAACCAAGAATGTGTGATCCACTCGATCAGCTGCGAAACTGTACAACCTGAACAGAATAAATGAATCATTCGAACTATCATAATGACCATCTGTCCATTCCTGAAACGTGACAAATGAAAACATAACCGGAACAATGTTTCAAACAAGAAGTTAACACTTTATTTACAGCTTTATGACAGATTCTAGTTTGCAAAATTCATTTTCCCTATTATTTTGTTTATTTATTTTATTCTAATGCCTTGTTCACGAAATCCGGGACTTTCAGACATGTTCCGGGGAAACAGGGATGGTTGATCACCCTATTCGTCACAGCTCTATTTTTCATCTTGATTTTTACTCGAATGTCCACATAGTGGGAATGACCAATAAACGGAACACTCTTTGTCCGTGTTTTTTCATGACCGTTATGCACTCACAACAAACGCTTGAATATTGCGATAAAATGAATTTAAACCATTTTTAATATCTTCCTACCTAATCTTAAAGACAATTTGAGATCGATGAAGTATCAGCGAAGATTAGTGGGTGTAATTTATGGTTTTTAATGAGTTCACGCACGCCAGTTCCACTGACGATGTTTAATTTATTACAGATTGCAGTCACTAAATTTAATAAAACAAATAAAAAGCGTCCATTCAGTACAAGTACCACGCGCTGCAAACTCTTAACGAAGTTAACGAAAACGAAGTTACTTCACTAAAATAACAATGTAAAACAAGGCTCAGTCATTTATCCCGAATAAAAGGAATACAAATATTAGGAGAGATGTGACACGTTAAATTATTACAATTTTATTATTCCAGTTTGTGCTTTAGCAAAGAATATTTTCTTTATTACAGAGAAGATCTGAAGAGGCATGAATCCTTTTCTCCAGAATAGGATTCTTGACTTAGAAGACTGCTCACTAGTAATACTGTTCTACAGACATTCAGCCTTTTGTGTAGGGCTCTCTTTCACAGACACACACCCTGACATTTAGCGTTATTCTTCTGCATCTGAACGAAACGTGAGGGGTAAAGAGCCTGTCTTACGATCTTTGGATCTTCTATTATCAATGTATTTCATTGATACAACTTTCAATTTTTTTTTTAGACCATCGCCTATCTTGGTAACTGGAAAGGACTTGATAAAGTACAAATCTTTACAATAATAAAGAACCTAGAAGGCTTCAATCTGGCCTAAGGGATATCAATTTTTTTAAAAATATTTTTTATTAACAGATTCAATAAAGTATAACTTTAGTTTCTTGAACACGGTTCGCATTATCTAATTCGTAGCACATTGACAGTACTAATGTATTCCAGATTTACACTTTCGTGGACACAATTCACGTAAAAGGAATTTTTTTTCCCAGCAGTTAACGTATCTGCTCTCCAACCAAGAGGCTGCGGGTTCGAATCGCGCCATGGGCATGGACGTTTGTGATTGTCCTACTAATTCTGCATGGAAAGAGCATCTGCGAACCTACCACTTCTAGAAGCCTTCACTTCCAAGATCCAATGAAGTACGGGAGTGACTATACAGTGTCAAACCGACGTTCAAATGTGAATAATTAATTTCCTAATAAATGATATGGGATAATTTTGTGTTGAAAAGCTTTTAGCTATTGAACACAAGGATTTCTAAAAACATCAATGGTTGCTGAACTTATTTCCGTTATTTCATATATCCAGGAATCCGAATCGGACTTTTGAAACAAATTTTAAGTTAAATATAGGATATTTTTTTTAAACATTTACAGATGAAATACCAGACTTTCGAAATGTAAACCTAAATAAATACGATATCAGAAAGTTGTTTAGTTAGCTATAATGTTTTCCGTACTTCAACAAGAGACCAAATTTATATTCCATTCTTACTGGACAATACTCGCTTCAGAATTGGTCTTGTGTGTGTATGCGCGCGCGTACGCCATATAATACCGAATGTAATTGAATGTAATTAGGAAAACTGTGAGCCAAAACATATCAGTTCTGTCTACGAAAAGCTGAAAACTTACAGTACATCAAGAGCAGTACTAAGATCTTGACCAAACGTGGAACTTTTTCAAGCTAATTCAGTCCTACAGTAAGCAGGGTATCCCAAAGGACGAAGAAATCTACCACCTAAAGATATTCATTCATATCCTGGAATCCGAAATCGCATCCTGTTGGAGAGTGGAGAGTCCACTTGGCCATCCAAGCCAACAGTTAGAACTGCACAGTCGCTAACCATACATTTGATCCTCCGTAGTAGCTCACTAGATTTCAACCGAGCCTTTGGTTGGAAATACGCGTTCGAATCTTCTGACGTGAAGGACCTTTATCGGAATTTTTCAATGGTAAGTTAGCCGGTCATATACGAAAGTACTTGTTTTTTGTCCCTCAAAACAGACAAAACCGATCACCTAAACACGCATATGTAGACACAGACTACTGGACAAGGAAGGCAAATGGGGTTCCTTGTTCTATAATTATTTGCTAGTAATGTAGTACTGTATTGTTACCCCAACAACCATTAGTTTGAGGGACAAAACCACAACAACAAAGTAATAATAAAAAACATTTTAAATATATTCTGCGATTACCGAGGAGGAGCTGTCAGGTCCATATGTAGTTTTCTTATGTGAATCCCATCCAAAGATTCTCCAAATGTATAGTGCATCAACATTAGAATCACGAGCTGAGACTTCATTCGGAAACTACTTTAGACCAAACATGACTCTTCTTTCAAGTCATTGTAGGCCTCCATTGAGAGCAAGGTGGTGGCTATACCTGACAATGAAATTTAGTGATATATTCTTATTACGTGACACCCGAGGACTCATCGAGGGAGGACGCTCTACAACTCTCCGTCTACCACTTAATCCACAAACTACACGGAACATCACTCCCACCATCAACACACGACGCCATACATCACTAGTATATCTTAAGATAACTTATTGTTTAATTTTTAAACATATTGTTTTTAATTTGGGTCTTTAAAATCACATTGATTCGGCTATAATTATTGAAAAAGTGAATGTATGTCTAAAATATATATATTGAGATTTTTTTTATTTTTTTTTTGTAAAATGCTTGGCAAAATAATTGACAGCAGTTATGTTGTAACTTTCATATTTTTTTATTATTAATTATATTAAGTACCTGCTGCGGCGGTTCTGCTTAAAAGCAACCTGCCACCACATAATCAATATTGCAAATCTGCTAAAAAAAAAACCCAACTAGCTTTCAATAATTTATTCGAGTAACGATAGAGGGCGCCACCAGGTTGGAAAATTCGAGAACTTCAAATCAGACATTTTTGTCACAGTCGCGAGTATTCTGTGATGAATGCTGATCTGCTTTTAATGATTTAGGCAAACATGTCTTAATTAATAATAGCAGCGATAATGGAAATACAAATCTCTGCTACTATTCTATATTTATAACTTAATTCTGCTAGTTATACATAAATTGTTCTAAATGAATTATGGATGTTCGAGCAAATTCTAGTAAATAGAACACTATATTAAAGGATTAAAAAAAAATAGAGTGAACTTTAACTATTGCCTTGCGCCGCGTGTTTCGAAGGGAATAGTGACATCCCCAGTTATTCCTGTTCTTTCCTAATTCAATCGGTGGTTGTGATTATGCTGTAAGGCAACCCTAATTCTATATATATATATATATATATATATATATATATATATATATATATAAATCCCCCATACTCCAAACCCATAGCAAATTATGCCGAGCCGTATCGCTTAATTAAATATATTTGGCATCGCAACGAGTGTACTCGTACATGGCAGAGCCTCTGATTGCACCACTGGAATGCAATCAACAGCGAGCTTCTGTTAATCACTCGTACATTGAACGCGCACTTCTCTCGCAACATCTGGAAGTTTCTTTCCACTCGCGAGTATCCCCCCTCCCCCATCCTAATTCCGAAGTCTTCGAATCAAGGCAGAACGGTACGTCTGAATGGAAGCTATGACTTGTTCACTTGAGATATCTTGATTTAAAGATAAGATTAGGAATTTAGTAAAACCATTTTGACTGTCTGGGTGACGAAAACGTTCTCTTCGACGTTAGCTGTGAGATGTGACGTATTTGTTGCTAGGCAACCCGTGTACCATTGCTCTGCATGCTTTATCTATGGCGGAGGTATACGTAGCAACGGAATAGATATTCCAGTTACAGAAAATGCGCAAACATCCGTTTTAAATTTAAACACAGAATATAAGTAATGATGTAATAAATTTCCATATCTTTAAGAATATTATGTTTAGATAAGTATTTGTAAAGTGCTGCCGTTTCATATGAACTATTTTCTTATTGTCGGATTAATTTATGACGTAGGAGATGTTGAAAGGTAAGTGGCAGCAAAAGTAGTCTGTAAGGGTAGTCTAAGCTCACAGCAGCGTGTAGCTGTGTGGGCACCTGTGTTATGTGGGATAGTAGTGATTGCATTTTGTCGTGCCACTGATATAGTTTTCTTTTTTTCTTCCCCTTTTCGTCTCTCCTTCTAGTCTACAAAACAAGACGCTCTTCCAGAGCGTCTCCGTCAACGACTCAGCATGGAAGGATTAGGCACAACGGCCGCCGATGGACAGCGGTTCGCTGTACTCAGTTACGAGCAGGTGAAGAAACTGGACGGTGTCATGGACGAGGTTGTTCCCATCCACGGTAGAGGGAACTTCCCAACACTCGAGATCAAGCTGAAAGACCTCGTTCAAGTCGTCCGTGCTAAGCTGGAGAAGGACAGTGTAAAAGTGCGCGACATACGTCTCAACGGTGGAGCCGCAAGTCACATCCTCAACCAGGAACACTCCTCTTACAATGATTTGGATTTAATCTTCGCGGTGGATCTCTCCAACCAGCGAAACTTCGACAAGGTGAAGTCTGCGGTGCTCGATTCTCTTTTGGACTTTCTTCCAGGCGGAGTTATTAAAAAGCGCATCAGCAGCTGTAGCCTGAAAGAAGCCTACGTTCATAAGATGGTGAAAGTGAACAACGGGGACAGGTGGAGTCTCATCTCCCTCAGCAACAACCGGGGAAAGAACGTGGAACTGAAGTTTGTCGACACGATGCGCCGCCAGTTCGAATTCAGCGTCGATTCTTTCCAGATCATCTTAGACTCATTATTACTATTTTACGAGTGTGCCGAGATGCCGATGAGCGAAAACTTCTATCCCACAGTCGTCGGAGAAAGCGTGTATGGTGACTTTCAAGAAGCCCTCTACCACTTACACAAAAAACTCATTGCCACCCGAAGTCCAGAAGAAATCAGAGGCGGTGGACTTCTAAAATACTGCAACCTCCTGGTACGAGATTACAAACCAGCAAAAGCCGACGAAATTAAGAACTTAGAAAGGTACATGTGCTCCCGGTACTTCATTGATTTTAGTGATATCAACCAACAAAGAAGCAAGTTAGAGGGTTACGTGGCTAATCACTTCATCGGCGAAGAACAGTATAGCAAATACGAGTACCTTATGGTTCTTCATCGGGTCGTAGATGAGAGCACGGTGTGCCTTATGGGTCATGAACGGCGACAGTCGTTAGGTCTTATCGAAGCTCTTGCCTGTAATATGGTAGCTCCAGAAGATCAATTATACATCAAGCATCCGCAGTTACAGCCATACGAATTACATCCTCATTCGCCTTATGTGTTTAGCAGTGGTTTCTTCTACACGCCTTATGTACCGGCCCAAACAGCTGCCTACGCTCCTTGCACCTGCACTTGGATGCCATGTGCGTGAGGATGCTGAAGGGATTCACGTGTGTGTCCAACCAGGGTCACTTCCTTCAGGATGGTGCATTCGTCAGAGATAGAACAAGATCAAGTGTGCAAAGTCAGTGATTTGTTCATCGTTGCTTCAGTGAGCCAAGTGTGTGTGGCAGAAAAAAAAAAAACAAAAAAAAACAAAAACAAAAACAAAAAAAAATAGTGATGCCATTTATCTGTGGAACGGATCTCCGTTTTTTTTTTTTTTTTAAATTCCTTTTGTTTGGTAAATTGACAGAAGAAACCAAATCTTCATTTTTAGTGGCTTATTTTTTTTTTTTTTTTTAATTCTGAAAAGACTTTTGGATGCAGCACTAAATGTGTGTCTGTGTTGTGTGTATCGTTAAGGATTTAAGTCTACCTGAATATATGTTGCTTTCGGATAAAGTGTAGACAGCAAGAACTGATTGCAAATATCGCCATATATATATATATGTAGAGTCGGAAGATTTCCGGACCATTATCAGGTAGACAATTTAGGCTTAGCCTTGCGTTTCAAAGTAATGTTTAACTTTTTAACGTCACCTTCCAGTTGATGTCCTTTATTATTATTATAATATTATTATTATTATTATTTGTGAGTCAGTCAACAGTTCATTAATTTCTGGGGTTGCCATAATTCATGAGTCGTTTGCAAAATAACCCCATCAGTATAACTTGCTATGATTTCGGGTCCATAATACAGCTTTGTTTGAGTCTAATTATTTTCTATGTGAGTGTGTGTGTGTATGTTTATATATATATGTTAGTGCATATACAGACATACATACCCACACCTAATATACATACATATATGCATATATATATTCTAGCCATATTAAGATCTGGTATTGTTTAATATATTAGGTCTAGTTAATTTTGTGTGCCCTTTATTACGGCGTCATTTGAACTTGGGTTTAACCAAATGAGTATTTGTTCGCTGAAGATCATATCTGAGGCCCAGACGATTGCCATCTTGGCTACAATTTGATATGTGATAACGTTATTTTCTCACTGGAAAAAAAATAATCAAACATTCCTTATGCAACTACTTGTGTTTAAATATCGCAATTTAACCACGTCCCGGATTGGATGTACATATGTATAAGTTTCTGTGGTACAGATATTCTATTGAGAGGGGGAAATGAATGTTATATCTGAAATAGGGGAAAATAAAAACAGTTGTATGTAAAACCGCTGTGTTGTTTTATTTTGAGAACTGGTTCTTTATATTTTTTTACAGGTTACATGGATGAATTCTTTGTAATAATATAATTTTCAGTAAAAAATATTTTTTTGCTGAATGGATAAAGTCTTCATATTCAACACAATTGCTAAAATGGTGGAAGTTTTAATATTTTCGATAAACATTAGGCCAAATCCGTCAAAACTGCAATGCCAGCTAAGTTCAGCTGCACATTTTACAAGGTAAAATGATTTGATATTTGTTATGAAATCAGTATTAATTGATTTAAAACTTCCATCACTGGTACATGTCAGCAAAACAAAGGAAAAAAAACAACAAAAACATTAAAGCTAGCATTATTGAAAAGTTTCTTTTATCGAGCATGTCTACAAAGTTTGCTGAACACGACTACAATCCGTATAAGTACGCCTAACATGACTAACCACATGCCAAACCAGTTTATAAGCTAAATAATGTAAGAAAATAGAAATTAGCAGCGTAACTGCCGTCTTCTGACTCGCATAACTTCCTTGTGAATCGCACATTGACTGAAGTTAAAAGTAAAAATGTACGAGCGACCTTGAAACGAAGAATAAAATTGACAGTGAGTTGCGTGTCATCAAACGAAAAATATAGCTGAATGTTGCTCGATTTCAGTCAAAAAGTTTCAACCCGGTTTTTGAGTTGAACTATTTCAAGTAAGTAAAATGTGATGAAATATTTGCATATTCATAAAATGAAAAATATTTTATAATTTTAATCAACAAATTTTTTTAAGTCAAAAGTTGGCGCGATCATTGGAATTTAAGTCATAATGGTGTATTTCTTTTGAGCCATCTTTTACAACATGTGCCGAAACCAAAATGCCATCTTCAATACCCAGTCTGTTTTTTAGTTATTGCTGGAAAACTAACCACTTCTACAACTCACTCTTAGTAATTGGCTTTGTAAATTGTCACAGTGACGTGAAAATTTAAATGCGTTGTACTACATATTAAAAGGCAAGCAGCCTAAGTACGAGATGTGCTGATTGCAGATTAGTCTTAAACAATCGTTACCAATATCTATGTATTATTGCTTAGAATATTCTGATAGACTTCTTTTTGGATTATTTCTGTTTGCCTTGTTCGTCTCCACTTAGATTTCTCTCGGAACTATCATCAGAAAAGAAAAGAAAAAAAAAGTTAAGAAAACCGAGAAATTAGCCCGTTCCTTGCTACAAACTTAAATCTGAGAAGTATGCTAGCCAGTTGAATGTTTTTAAGTCGTAGTTTTCCGCTCGCCTTAGGAAAAGGCACATTGGCTACAGATGAGCTCCGCTTCAGCAGCTAGCTTTTTTTTTTTTTTTTCCTCCTGAGAAAGAAAGATGAACAGAAATATTATTAAAACATAGTGAAAGGTCGTCTTAACAAAATTATCGAAAGCTAATGGCTCAATTGGTGCTCTTACTGTACACCGGAAACTGTATTAAAAGTTAATCTGTCAGACAAACGAGCTATGGTTATAGCTAATAAATGTATTTTCGCAGTGAAAATTATCGAGAAGCCATTTTGAATGTTTTGGTATTGAAATTTCAGATTCAATACCAGCAAAACCCCAGAAATTTTACGCAGGTTTATTAATTTCGAACTCTTATTCCCGTTTATAGAAGTTACAGATGCACACTCTTACTGCGCGAGTATAAATAGCTAATCTAAAAGATATTTAATGCTAAGTTAGGCAATTATAGTTCTTCCCGTGCTTTCTTGGTGTTTGACCTTAAGACGTACAAGTTTAGAAACCTTTGATAGAAGGTCAGGCATCAAGAAAGCACTAAACACTTGGCCTTTTATGAAGTAGTTAATGCATTTTTCGTGTATAGAACATTTCTCAAAATGGGAATTTACATCCGAACAGAAATACAGTACAAGAGTACAGAAGATATCACTTTTTTCCGTCCCAGTAGGACTTTCTAAAACTGATACCATAATGAAAGATATTATACAAACACTCTGGAAGAACAAATATAAATTCCTGATTTGTAGGCCAGTGTAGAATTTTGTTATAAAATATAATTTTCACATTTTATTTTTCCAGTATGTTTAACAAACAAGTTCTCATTTAAAACAAGAACTTGAAAAAAAAAAAACAGCGTAAAACCTCATTTTACACTTAAAAAAAAACTAAAAAGAGGTTGTGTGATAAATATACTGTCACATGTACAATGCTATCTTTTCTATGTGGAAAATGAATCTGCTGTCATTGACAAATGCAATCAGTAAATGATGATGAAATTATATGACGCTTGTGGTCGGTCGAAGCAGAATTCATTGAAGATAAAAAAATCTTTTATTGCTCATTTGCTATTATTTGTTACTAATGGCAATAAAAACATCGCATTATTAGTTTCATAAGAATCACTTAAATTTATGTTCAGAGAATTAGCATACGAAATAAATATGCCAATAACGACACAACTAGTGTTTTTTGGCATTTGAAGGCATGCAGAAGACATCATATCGACACATGACAGTATATGAATGCAAGCTGCATTAAATTTTATCCTACTGCAGTCAAGCAGCTGATGTGTTTTTGATACCATTATAAAGACAGGTTTCTCTTTACATGCTGAGAGCAAAGATTTTCTACATCAAATCACTACAACTTGAAAGTGAAGGATGGTAGGCTACAAATCCTCTATCCTTTCTGTATATGAGCTTTTGCAGTGAAAGGGCTTCTCCGTTGATCGTATTCATGCTAAAGACGTTCAAATTCTTCACGCCACGCCACATATTCATTGGCTATAAAATATATTTCCTACATGCTCAGACTTTCTGAGCGTAAAAAAGTTTCAAACTTTTTGCACGATAATGTTGGTGGTGGTCTGCATTATGACAAGATCCTTATCCAGCAGTTTACTACATGTGAAACTCTCTCTCTCTCTCTGTGTGTGTGTGTTAGATTTTCAACGCCTCTTAAGAAGCGTTTAAATTCATTTGAACTGCAGTTAAAATAGTTTTAAATGAATGCTTTGCAATAAATGCAAACATTCCAGCCAATCAGGATTTAAAGAATTTTATATTGCTTCTAATTTCGTAATTTGATGTGACCAATCATATTTCTCGAATAACAAACAGCAGTTTGTAGGTCCTCGTGCAAAGAAAGTTGCCACTGTTGTGAAATACTTAATTCTCTTCCTTCGCTGTAGAATATATTCATAACACTGATTTTTGCTACGTAATTTTTGTCCTAGGCGAGGACGTCACGAAAAACTAATTTTTTAATTTTATGCTGAAAAATTATATGCTAAAATCCGGGACTTCCATTGTTTTCAGCTGATTATTAAATATTAAATAAAACTGCAGATTCTGGCCAGAATATTAATTGATTAAGCAGATACTTTAGGACAGCGTTATGTAAGTGCAGGAATACTGAATGCTCAAAACTGCTATACCCAATTTAATTGTAACAGAACACCCTAAATGAAGAAAAATGCTACAATGCTTCTGAACATATGTATTACGTGATAATTTCAATCGCTATGCACAGTCTAGTATGAAAAGTGAACCGATGCTTCCAAACTCAACCAATTTACTTACGAAATTAATCTGGGTTTTGAAGACTATATTAAACCAAGTAACCGCTGTACGAAATCTGATCCGAAGAAAAAAAATAAACGAACGTTTTAAAAATAGCAGGGAAATGTAATTAAATCTAACTGTATGCTCAGCAGAACTGACAGAGGTAAAACATTTCAGCTATTCAGGTACAATTTTAATGAACAGAGCCAACTAAATGTGGAAACATTAAGGGATTTATAGGATATCCTGTATACTCTTTGAGAGAGTATTCCAGAAAATGATGATCCCTATTTTAAATACTGAACAACATCGCCTTGCTTATAATGATCAGTTTACACTTTGTCGTTGTGTTAATGACTGCAAGAAACCGTCCGATTTTCTCTGACTCTCTCTTCGCAGGCATGCGAGTGCCTTCGAAGAGAATGGTGTCGCTGCGAAAAGAATTGCAGCGACGATACAATTCTTTTCGATGCTATTCATAAGAAATAATGGTTAACCCTCGGTGAAGACCAGTTCAAAATAACTTGAATGCTGGGAACTGTGGATGGACGCTGTCGAGTCTATCCACTAAGTGTTTTCGAGCATCTTCCAGGTACTGTGAAACATTTGAGAACGCAAAACCTTTCTTTATTTTCTGACTGAAAGAAAACGTATTTCATACGCAATCAGACATTAGGAAAAGTTAACAGTTATTTTTTCTTTAATTTAATGTCAACATCGCAACCTCTTAATATTTTTTGTGAGTTAATTCTGTAGGCAATTTACAAACTATATTTATGAACCCTGCGGTGCTTTCCTCTTCAAAATCGCTTCTCGCAACGTAGTTTGATTCGCTTGGTATATTCAGCATTTCGTTCTAACGACTTGACAACGTACGCAAAACCATTTCCTATCTGTTTAAATAGGTTGAGCCATTCAAATAATTACTTTATTGCAGCTTGCAAGTTTTAAGTGATAAAGAAAATTATCTTAAATGATTTAAAATTTTGGACGGTTTCGTACAGCGTACGAAAGAAAAATGCAGTCTACTAAAAAGAAAGATAGCGAAAGTAGCATTACATAAGTTATTGAAAGCGATGTTTATTTTGATTTTCACATGTTATGAAACACTTCCAACAACATGCTATTTCGTAATAAGTGTTAGGAAACATCTTAAGAAACAGGTGCAATTTACAAAGCATAGCGTTTGAAGGCATCGACACATGACAGTAACCTGAATACAGGTGGCGTTTATGAATCTTCAAAAAGAAATCCAGTGGGACAAGATTTGCACTTCTTCGCGAGCTATCTGTTTGAAATGAGTTCCGTAGAATCTCAGATGGCATTGCAAAATGTGCCTGATGCGTAGGCATTCACAATCTCTTGTTTTAGGGAGTTCGTCCATTATGAAAATTTCACAAATCTTTCTACAACTGCAATACTTACTATCCCGAAAGATAGCAACGAAGACTTTGTTACTATCTCTCTGGTCACTTATTTTTTTTTTTTTTTTGGAGGTGGGAAGGATGCAGGAGGACTCACTCGTGTACCTTCTAAGCATTTTCCATCCACCCGATTCGATAATCTTGAGAACTAAAGTACTTGACACCAAACGGAACCACGCTTATTCTTCCTGAGATTTATTGGATCGCTCTGCATCAGACAATTCCTGTAATCTCTGACCAACTCGCAATACTACTGAAGACAGATATTATCTTGCTCCAGCAGCTCGTATTATATTATATTATTATTATTTGACACCTCCAGGGAGTCCAAAGACTCATCGAGGGAGAGTGTGCCAACAGCATCGAACGATTGTACCACTTCCAACTACTAACCGCGCTCAAACTTACTTAACTGAGCCATTAGTAACAGAGGCTCAACCAATCGGCCAACCTTTGCCGGCATGGCACCTTAACATTATCGCGAGTGGCATTCAGTGACGTCATATTACAAGAACCATTAAAGTACATTCGTCCTACTGTAAGTCTGATTCCAAGTTGAACATTATCGCGCCATCACTTTTTTTTTTAATTCAATAGAACTAGGTATGCCAAAGATAAAGCGATTAGTGAAAAAGTGAAGTATACTCAAAAAAACTATATTCCAAACTAAATTTTGAATATAGTTGTTAAAGTCCCTGAGAATTTGATAAAGAAACTGACCCAAATGGAGGAGAAAGAAAGAGAAATGGGTAAGTGTTTCTGCACATCGAATTGTTCAATCGCTTTTGATCAGGTGTCTCGGTTCCTTGACCATTTCACCCAAAAATAAGAAACCTCATAAAAGAACAATCTCCTACTATGTAAAATAGTGCGCAATCCACTGAGGAAGCAGCAGATTAGCTGCTAGTATTGGTCAGTAATAATAATAATAATAAAAAAAACATCGAAAGTTTCTAGGTTTCACCTAATATCCCACTGTCTCAGTATTTGGTCAAAACCAGATGGGATATATGTGAACCTTTTCCTGAAAGAATTATGGAAAGTGTCCACAGACGCCGGTGTGTAACTGAAATTCTCTTAGAGGCTTCTTCGTGATTTTTAACACTGCAGTACAAGTTTTTCTTCCACAAAAAAAGTGATTTTTTGCTTTTGTATGCTGCTACAACATTTTATAGGGAATAAGCGGTTCTGTTAATGGATTTGGATCGAAATTTCTTATTCGATTCTTTCAATTATTCTTGATTAACGACATCTTAGATTCTTCTCTAAGCACCATCACAAAATTGCTTTTTAATGCACATTTGAAAAATATTCTTTGAAGATTATTCCAGGTCTATTCATCAAGGATTCTGAGAAAGGAGGGAAGGAAGGAAGGAAGGGGATGAGTTTCTTTCTTTGGGAAAATACTTTAAACTACTACCAGAAGCAAAACAAACATTTGTAACGTATGTGAGCACACCGAAGTTATGCGGCCACTCTTGCCTATTACATTGATGCCGATGTCACTTCACTGGAATTCTAACCAATGATGAAGGCCTTTAGATCTTGTTAATTATGAAGCAGTTCTTCGAAGTTTACAAAAATTAAATGAGAAATTTATAACATGTTACAACTTAACCGGGATCTTCTAGTTTACTCATTAGTTATTGTTAGACCAATAACTAATGTCAACACTCTTAGTCATCTTCATCATAACGAGTAAATGTTACTCCATGAATCCGTTGCGCTGGACATGAATTTATAAAAAATAATTTCTTTACTTTTTTATACATAAAAAGTTTATTTAATTTTTTTTATTATACATATTGACAATTGGGATCTCTTTGTCAGTATGAAGGCTTATATCAGAATTATGGCAACATATTTTAAAAGAACTTCAAATAGTATTAATTTTCAATGTTTTATTGAAAAAGGTAACACTGTCCTCTTAAGTAAAAGCTCGATAAATGGGAGAAGACTTCACCTAGCCTTTTAAGGAATATGGGGAGCCGATCAGGGCTTCTGACCTAATCCAGTTATCATCTCTTCTTGCGCCCCGTTTAGTATCCAGTACCAGGATACTGGACGAGACAGGATTGGTTGTCAGTTTAGGATTTAAACAAATTGTATTCTTATTGGGAACTATGGTGAACAGAATTGGCTTGAAACTGACTTGTATATAGCTAGTGTCGTGTTTTAACTAATATCTCTCATATTTCATATAAATTTATTCAGTCAGCTACAGGAATTAACTTCAAATCAACATCAGAGTTCAAGATTAGTACCATCAACGGGAAAGAAATGGAACTGGTAGAAGAGTGGGATAAGTATCAGATCGACACAACAGGTGTATACCGAAACAAAGAAGACAAAAACAGGTGAGATTCATCTAAACAACAGACACGAGATGTTATAATTAGATGAATCTCACCTGTTTTTATCTTTGTTTCGGTATACACCTGTTGTGTCGATCTGATACTTATCCAACTCTTCTACCAGTTCCATTTTTTTTCCGATGATGATCAAGGAAGAGGAGCAGTTGGGGGATTCAACACTAAATTGAAGGATAAGATAATCTTGAATGGTAGGCAATATCAAGTAGAGTGATATGGACAAATATCAGAATGGAAATGTAGCAGTGAGACTTGTTTATACCTATCTTCCCACAAAAAGGAAAAAATGATGGAATCAGAGAAGGCAGCTGATATATAAAGAAGAAGGAAAAGTTGGTCCTTGTTGGAGATCTAAACAGCAGAGTAAGAAATGATTACTAGACATAGAAATGTTTTTGGAAATGCCACAATAAGCAAAGCTAATAATAAAGATAAATACTTGCTGGATTTGTGTTCAGAACATGAACTAGTCATCAGTAACACCATGTTCCAACATAAAGATGTACATGAAATAAGGAAAGTTTTTGACTATGTCATTGTTGATAATGATATCTTCTTCACTCGGGATCAATATAGGACAAGCGTATACAGAAGATCAATAGGGTGATCATTTATTTTTGAACAGGATAAAATTGAATATCATGTTGAGCAGCTTTCAGAGATGAACTCTAAACACAAATATTATTCAAGAAAAAAATAAGAATAAAACCCCGGAGATTCGGTGATAGATCTCAAGAAAAAAACATTGATTGATCAGCCAGAGAGGCATATAAGGTCTTCACTTCAAGACAGATATTTGAGAATTCTTGGAATATAACGAGAAATAACGGCACAGGATTAAGAGAAAAGCTGTTCAAAAAGCTACAGTTATATGGAGTAAACGGGGCATTATATATCTCAATACATTTTCTATATTTTACTTGTACGTTACGGTTAGAATTGAAGGAGGTACAGGATGATGCTAAATCAAGTACGCGACAAGAGCGCACTTTATCTCCATTCTTTTATCTAAATGGATCATATGAAGGAATGTGGTATTTTGCCTGATATCAAATTGAAGATATTAAACTTAATTCTTTACTTTATGCAGATGATGTTATACTCTTAAATAAATCCAGTACAAGTCTGCAGGATTCACTAAAGAAACTGGATAACTGCTATAATAAATTTCGTACGAAAATAAGCAGTAAAAAGAGAGACTGTGAAAATAGGCAGAAACATTAAACAATCAACTACATCCTGAATCGAGCACCTATAGAACAAATAAAACATATCAGCTTCACTAAATACTTTACTAAAATTGTGCCTAAATAAGGTACAATATTTAGTGAAGATGGTAAATTAAATATGGAAATAGATAACAGAATCAACAAAGACGGTGTAGTAGGAAGTCAACTGAATAAATTTATCTGAAATAAGAAAAATTAGTCAAAACACGACACTAGCTATATACAAGGCAGTGTTCAAGCCAATTTTATCTTTTGAATCTCAGAGCTGGATTAGGGGAAGAAAAACGATCAAAGACTGGTCTTCAGTTTTAAAAGATTAAGTTGATCGTTTTAAAAGATTAAGGAAGTAAACAGATGGCATCAACGGCAATATTATATTATATAAACGAGGATATTAGGAAGGAACTCGACATCGTTAAAATCAAGAAAGTTTGAGCAAGGCTAATGGATATCAAAATTGAACCATTCTGAACCAAAATTGAACCATTCTGTTTAAGTGAACAGAGTGGGAGAGGAAAGGTTAGCAAAACAAGTGTTCTTTGACAGACTGATAGGGAAAATATCCAAAAGACAGCCAAGATCTAGTAGATTGATACAGTAAAAAGTGCCTTAGAAGACGGAAATATATGATATGATATGACAATACTAGTCACATCATATTTGAATCTTGACAGGTAAGATTTGGAGGAAAATTATTGATAGGAGGTTTGTTAATCCCTCATAACCCCACGAGGGTACATATCAGGAATTTGCTCATGAAGAGTGATACAGTAGACCAAAAGAACTTAATAATAATCTATTCTTTTTTAGTCGTTCTATTACTTTTGAAAACATGCTTTTACAAGTTCTTCTGATGACAAATTAAAGTCGAAGTTTCATCAGGCCACAGCACCAAGTTCACAACTGAAAACTGTCAGGTGATTTTTCTTTTTAGCATTCGGTGATTACAGCTTCTTCATAATCAGTTGCAGCATTGTTAAATCTACAAACCTATAATTGCTGCACTCCCAGTCAAGGGCGGCGTGCTCAGAAAAAATAAAAATAAAATCACTCTGAAGTAGCAATAATTTTCTTCTACTTTAAAGGCTGGGACAGCAGTAAAATGATCTGTTAAATCAACTTCGTTTGTTTAGATCTTTACTAACGATAGTTTCGGGTTTTATAATAAACAAGGTGGATTCAAAAGCGACAGTGAATGAAATTAAGAACTCAAATCGCAAAGAAATTTAGCTACCTGAAGAGAAATTACTTGCTCAACCACGGTTTAAGATAAGAGCCAATCATATTCAAGATCTATTTATAAGGCTGTCCTTTTGATATGAGTATCTATCCGAATATTTTCAATATGTTTAATACCAGATCCATGTAAAAACTGCAAAGTAAATTAGTTATTAAATATGAAATAAATGTGAGTTGTATATAATTTTCTTAAAAAAATTTAAATAAATAAAGTAGAAAAACATTATAACCAAAGTATTTCTACATAACAAATAGGATTACGGAAGGAATAAGTGTGTTTGTGTGAGTGTGGGGGGGGGGGAATCCTTCACAGTTGATGTTGACTGTGAAGCTATATACAAGGCAATGTATATAGCTTCAGGTATGTATATCATTCAAGTCATCCGAACAGTAAAGAATTTCGCACGATTATCATAAACACAGTATTATTGTATTTTATGTATACCTTTTCTGGGCGAAATAACAACTATAAATGCACGGTGTATTAGCTCATATAACATAATAAAAGCGTAAACCTGTCTCTCTTGGGTCATTAATATCGACAAAATGTAACACAATAATGCATTGTCGTAACGCGTATCATCTTTCGTTGTTGACGACCTTTTTTGTACGATTTACAGAGGGGCGATGAGAATGCTATGAGTAGGAAAAGGAATGATGATGAATTCGACACTACCATGTGATGGTTCATTGACATAACGGTTTCTCTGCAATCGTTACATATAACCGTTGATTCCCACGGATTTAGTGAACAGACAAATGACCTTGACATTTCCATTATCAAGACCTCCTCCGATCCAGTTTCTTCCGTGTTTCACGCTTGTGGTTAATTTTGGTGTGAGAAGCTGATATTCAGGAGACGCGGTTCAAATATGGCCTTCTGGATGCCGGAACACGTGATTTTTTTTTAATGAAGGCAACTGTCCAATATACATGGCACAATATTTCTTACGAAATAAATGAATCATCAAAAGAAATTTCCTCATAAATGTCAGAAGTATTATCTTCTGGAATATAATGCAACATCTGTTAGCTAATAACAGTTTATTAGGAACAATATCTGGGTTTCAAAATAATAACGAAATCGTTAATAATTTCAGTAAAAATTGAAAATTTCGAATATATATATACGCAATGCTATAATTCGCTCATAATATTTCTATATAAAAATGAACTATTCTATCGTTATATATGAGTATGTTCTCTCTCTCTCTCTCTCTGTAGCATGCTAGAAACTGTTTTTTTGTCCCACAAAACAGCTGAAGAACACACGCAATTCAAAGACAATTAGTTACTTCTTCCATCCAACAGCCTAATTCTCATGAAAAATGGCGATTAGAGAGCACGTTCAATAAACAGACATGAAAAATTCGTTTGATATGCTATAGTGTAATCATAAACATACATTCCACATAACTGTACGTTATTATGCTATTTACAGCACCTCAAACTCCTCATAAGGAATGCAGTAACAATTAGTATACGTAGGGGAAAAAAGTAAATCACAGGAGTAGCACTGGTAATGTGCTTTTGTGCTGCTGTTAAACGGATACAGCATATTGGTCAGTGTTCATCCTACGCGATCAGGGCTGAACTGCAAACCAGGCTGCACTTTTTATCCCCATTAATGGGATTAATTATAAACGTGCATTGCGTTTTGCCTCACTCAAATCTTTCATCTTGTCTTACATTAGATATCAACAGCTTTATTTTCCCAAGCGCAGCTATTTGCAATATATCGACTACTTTGAGATTTTCCCAATTATTTAAAATTTTTCCGCAAAGGAAAAATGAAAAATATTAAATTGATGCCCTTTTCAGTAAAACAAAGTTAGTAAAAAGAGAGCAAGTAAAGCAGCAGAACTGATATTCCAATATAGAAGAAAAGTATCTTCGAAAAGAACAGTTAGCAAAGCGAATTTCCATCATGAGAGCTGCGGGCGCCTTACTTTTCTCCACCTGCAGTGTTGTCATGATTAGGGTCCCACACGTGCACAGTATTTAATCTTTACTCACCAAATGTTTTACTGAACTTTTTGTTTCAACTACCTAATCATTGAACAGCTCAGTACAATGTTGGTGAATTCATAAATTGCATTTAATTTACAGGAACGTAATGAAAGTAAAAGACTTCAAAAACTGAAATTTGAATATCAAAGATGCAGAGAATGAAATTAGAAAGCCGATGTGTAGAAAATATGGATATTTATGCTCATGAGCTTTAGAAACTTGAATCTATGTCTAGAAGCTATGATGAGCAGGCATGTCCCACATTCATGCAGAAATCGTACTTTAGTATGAAGAATGCAGAGTATGACACGTCCAGTTTTCTTAGGTCCTTCAGAGTTGTTAAGCAAAGTGAGCAGGGTAGACTCTCTACAAGATTGATACAAAAAAAGTAGATTCATAACCTAAAAATAATCCCTGAAAATTAAATACAGCCCACATCACTAATATGCGAGATAAAAATTCCAAACTGATCGAAATTTATTTTCCCCTTCAGGCATCAAAGTTTACTCTTTCTAATAAATCTTGCTTTCGCCTTCTGCACCAAACCATACGAAGATATTATCCACTATAACATCTCCGTATTCATCTGCCGCATACGACGAATTACTGTATCTCCAAATAGTTTCAGTGTCCGTTACCCACTTCATATTGGACTCGTTTCTTAACAAGCCCAAAATACTTTATGTACATGAGTGAATTTGGTCAATGAATTTGCTTCGGTTCTGATTTTTCTAGTTTCAAAACGGGTGATCCTTACACAAAGACCTTCATTACAAATAAAAATTAAAAAATTAAGAGGTGTCTAATTTAGGTCGTAACACTTTCATAAGGCAGAGCAATAAAAATTTTTGGAATTTCAAATTACACTTTTGGTTAGAAACTCGGCTAACAATCGCATGATTGAGGTGTGGGTTTAATAAAATTGGCTCGAAAAAGTTCTGCCCATGATGTTCTTCTGAATGAACTCACGGAGAAAGCACTAATCCCGAAGGGGCTCATTAAATTCTGATTGAAATCAGAAAGAGATGAGTTACAGTTCTCAAAATGAAACTTCGGAAGAGAACAAATTCCAAATATCCTGCTAACTGATGGAATTCTCTTTAGTCTCAACATTAAAGTGCGTTAGACTAGCATTTCAAAAATGAAAAATATCCAAAAAACATCATCAACCTGATTCCAGGCTGCATCATACTATATACAATTGAAAGAGAGGGGGTGGAGGTAGAAGTTAAAATTGCGTAAGTTTTTCGACTGGTTTGTTTTATGAGATAATTCCCCTTTTCCCCTTAACTCAGCTTCTTCTGAAAACTATTTTTTAAAAAATACATATATTACATTGATACGAGCAAAGATTAAAATTAAAAACATTAATTCACCCGAAGTTACTTTATAAATTAGCACGCACATGATAAATATCAGCAAATTATTTCCACATTCAGAAAGAGCGCATTTTCTTCTTTTATTCATTATACGAGCATAGGCAGCGATCACGAAACAGAACTTTACAACAAAAGACTGTTTCAGAGTGTTTAGTTAGCAAACAAGAGCAGTCCTTTGCTGTACGGCATTAACACTGGCACTGCGTTGATTTCAGTAGTATAAACTCCTAGGGGTATTGATGTTTTTCTTCTCCCTCATGAAGGCGCGCAGTTTTTTATAAGAACTCATTTGAAATTGGTATCAAGTACAGTAAATGTTTAATTCTCGTATAACAATGAAAATCTGAGAATATCCCGAAGCACTTAAATACATACGCTTCCTGGGAATTAGCTTGGAGAGAGAAAGTTAATTAACTATAACAATTCATTTTATTTTTCAGAATGGACTGGCAAATGTAGGAAAACATTTTTTTCTAAAAGCCATTCTTCAGTTCTTAAAATTTGTTGACGTTGTGCGATTTTATATATTTATTTTTTCATTAGGAATACTATTATCATCCATAGTATGTGAAGGAATAGGCAAAACACATATGGTTGTGAGAAATGAGACAAAAATAAATAAAATACGTCTTCGAAAGGCAAAGTTGAAATTCAATTCCATTCTCATTGCAAACTTATTATTAATGTTTGGAAATGAAAATAAACTGCTAGAGTTCAACTTTCGGTTCCTCGTCTAGCCCTTGAGTTGACATTATGACATGATTTTATTTTAATTTGCAAATTTATTATTTGAATACCGCGTTTATGTGGAAAAGCAGTTCCGTGAACACAGTTCATGAAGGAGAACTTGCCCCGGACTGTCCAGTTTCCACATCATGATCGATGTGAATCATCAGAAACCGAACAAGTATGTCTTGTTATTTTGCATATTTTTCAGTAATTCTTCACGTTATTTTCTTTACAGCCTTAATCCTAGAAACAGAATGAAGCGATCTATTCACGCTTACTTCGTTTACCTGTTTCAAGATGACCCGGAGAAGAAGACTGATGGACTCTTTCTTTTTCTTTCTCCTTTTTTTTTTTCTTTGAAAATCCACTATTCGTAATTGTAATAAGTATTAAGATTTTACGAGAAAAGAAAAACGTGTCAGAGAATGAATTAGATATTTAAATTTGGTTATAATTCATTATTTGATGTACATTTTTGTGATGAATCGCACTCCTTGGACATCTAATAAAATTCAGTGCCACATTATGCTGCAATATGCGCAGTCATACAGGACAAAACTAGTGTGAATTTAAAAGTATTGATTCCATCCTATAATGCAACCCCTATACATTTACCTGCATCGAATCTCACTGGCCATGCTTCAGTCTTTACTGCTTGTTTCCAATAAAGAAACATAAAGACCGATTTGAACGAATGGAAGTATTTTGTAGCATCTTGGAAACAGCGACCTGTTTGGAAAGGGCATGAAATAGGAACACAAATACTCACTAAATTTTCAAGTACCAGCAATAAATAAATAAATAAAAATACACACATCTAGAATTTTGTACGAACTGTTGTAACAAGAGCTCATGGTGTGAATTCTGAGGAGAGAGAAAAATGAAAGAAAACCAAATCGATGCTGTTATAAATGCTATTGACGTTATTGCTGTGTTTATTATTATTATCTTAATGTTTGTAATATTCATTTTCACTCTTCAAGAAGGAAACTGATAATAAAATCAGCAAAAAAAAAAAAAATGCTTGACTTTTTTTGGTAGATTACTAATGACTTCTCACCGGACCTCATGCTTATTCAGAGGCCAATTAACTTTGCAGAAGGAGGAAGCGGAACATAGTTAGGATTAAAATATCAGCTGCCTAATGAAAATTCTCATAGACTATGCAAAAATATTTGGAAATCTCACTCTAGCTTTAGAAATTTGTTAGGGATTTTCAAAAAAGTAGTGAATGGCCACCCACTTTAAAATTCACGAAAGTCTGAATAACAAATGAATAAAATAAAACTACATGTGTAGTCTCTACAACAGGTTTCGGGCTGATGAATTGGGCTCATCACTGTCATCAATAGACTAAGAATTCCAGGTAGACGAATAAAGAAGTTTTGGAACATTTAAACTTAACAAAAGTTGCAGAACTATCGATTAGTCAATAGGAAAGTATAGTAGGAATATTATAATACAGAAACATCATCATAAGGTTAATTACGGATATAGACCATATTGCTCTGTTCCAGTCTCATTATCCATCGAATATCATCTTTTACCCAGCCTTCTCTTTCCATTTGAATTGTATTTTATTATTTGTTTAAGATATCGGGTGTTGGCCATTCAGCTTACATGTTCTATCCAATTTTGTTTGCAATTGTTTAGTTTTTCTTCTATTGATTTTATTTTTAGTTATTTTAAAATATCTTTGTTCCTTTATTATTTTTTTAAATACAGAAATACATTCTAAATACTCTAAACAGAACAGGAAAATCCACTAACGCAAAAGGGGGCGGGCATAAGTTGTTATACACACTCTATATGATATCTAAATATGAGGAGATCAGATAGTTAAATCAATACTTCACAAGAAATGCATTCGATCAAAATGATATTTGATGCGGCATCTATCTGGCATGTGCAGGTACCGATTGTCTCGTGTCCTTGTACTAAGTTGATGCTTGTACTACATCACGAATATCCAAACCACGCTTTTAGTTTATGTCTATTGGTAAACATCTGTTTTGATTATAAAGAATGATGGACTTGAAAAAACCAATACCACATCTCTAGCATGTTGCCTTACTTTTGATAAGTAATTTTAAAAGTCGGAAAATCATCTGAGCACCTAAGTCATGATTATGCCAATCTGTCTGTCTGAATGGCAGAGTAAACAGCCATTCACATTTAAATACCATTATTAATGACATTGCTATGTACTTTTTGAAGTAGTCCCTCTCAAAAATGATAAAATGATCCCTGTTTTAATTCCAGTATCATGGATCAGTAGGTGATTTTTACTGACCAGTGCTCGCTTAGCGAATGACAAAGTGGCTTCTAAAAGTACTAGGTTTGGTCTTTAGAGAAGAAATCCGTTTATTTAACCTATTTTTTAACTATCTTACTAAATGTACGATATTACAAAACTTTCAAATTGGATGACTATATCACCTTCCCTTTAATCGTGTTCTCTGGCCGGTTTGTTTGTTTCGTAATATGAATGACCGGAGCTTTCTCTGAGGAAAAAAAAAATCTTTCGCTTCCGTATGACATTGCCAACTCGCCTTCATTTGAAAAGCCTTTATAACGGTTCTTCAAGTCCCAGTCGGGAATGATATTAAACAATAATTATGTTGATTGATCAATCAATTAAATACTTAAGTATAGTCTGCGATTATTATTTTTCACAAGTAGTGATGTGATTAGATTTTCTAATAAGTTTAAAAAAAAAGTCATGGGAACGGGAGACAGACCTGCAGAGAGAGAGAGAAGGGAGCAGTTACAAGCAGTGGCGAATTCTTCATGCTTGCTGCGCAAGCTCATTAATTGAGAAAGAAGTACTATTTAATTGTTAATAAATGCATGCATTTATAAGCATTCCATTTATGCTTTTATTTTTGTAGACAGAAGACGCCTTAAGCTTGCGCGGCAATAATTGAGCTTTGCGTTGTGTATCGAAGGCCGACGCTAGTCAATCTACCTTGGCTTGCTCGGCTGTGGGAGCATCCAGGTCCTCGCTTCAACACTGTGATTTCATGCGCGCGCATAGCCATTTCAGCTACCTCCACGTCATCTCGCCCTGTTGCTTAAACACGGGCCATATGCAAGCAAAGTAGCTCTAACCAATGAGCTTCAGCCAACCTTCACAAGTGTGCGTGTTGCTTGGGAAAATTAAGTTACAACCAAGTTTTTATGACGATATTATTGACCAGTTCATAAAGAAGAACTGTAGGGTAGAATTTGTATTCAAATAGCTAAATTGAAAAATATATTTTTTGCACAAAAAAGCAAGCATTACATATTGTATGTAACTCACCAGAAAATAAAGTTCTCAGCTTGAGATGAACACACTTATGAATTTTAATATACTTTCCTGGCAGAAACGAGGACAATTTTCAACAATAAACGTTTTATACGGTAAACAATTGAGGTACATGCGTGCTAAAGGGTATTTCCCCTAATATAAATTCGCTACTTATAATTACATGCGGGATACAGGCAGACACCAATTTAACGAAGATAAAATTTGATTTTTAAGTCGCGCGGTGAAAAACATATGAAAAGATAAAGGGCTACTACAATTTATAGACCGCATTATATCGAAACCGCGTTGTATGAGTACCGCGTTATACGAGGATTACCTGTATTTAGAAATTTGTGCACATTTAATCATACAAATACAACATTTATTTTACAAATGAGTGTTGCTTGGGAAAATTAAGTTACAACCAAGTTTTTATGACGATATTATTGACCAGTTCATAAAGAAGAACTGTAGGGTAGAATTTGTATTCAAATAGCTAAATTGAAAAATATAGAATATCATTTGTAAAATAAATGTTGTATTTGTATGATTAAATGTGCACAAATTTCTAAATACAGGTAATCCTCGTATAACGCGGTACTCATACAACGCGGTTTCGATATAATGCGGTCTATAAATTGTAGTAGCCCTTTATCTTTTCATATGTTTTTCACCGCGCGACTTAAAAATCAAATTTTATCTTCGTTAAATTGGTGTCTGCCTGTATCCCGCATGTAATTATAAGTAGCGAATTTATATTAGGGGAAATACCCTTTAGCACGCATGTACCTCAATTGTTTACCGTATAAAACGTTTATTGTTGAAAATTGTCCTCGTTTCTGCCAGGAAAGTATATTAAAATTCATAAGTGTGTTCATCTCAAGCTGAGAACTTTATTTTCTGGTGAGTTACATACAATATGTAATGCTTGCTTTTTTGTGCAAAAAATTATTTTTATAGTAATGGCCACAAACTGCAACGAAAGGGAAAAACCAATATTGAAAACAAAATTAATTTCTCTCGAAGAAAAAAATTCAAAATCTTGGATCGGTTGAAAAATGGAGAAAAACCAGAAGTTTTCGCAGGGACTTTGAATTTAAATGAATCAACAATTCGAACAATCAAACGAAATGAACATAAAATCCGAAAAGTGTTTATTGTTGGGTCAACGATAAGTGCTAAGCGCGTTGCTCGTGTACGCGATATTCTAATGGAAAAATGGAGAAATCGCTAATGATTTCGATAGAAGATTGCACCTCAAAAGAAAATTCGTATGGGTGGAAATCTTATTAAACAAAAAGCTCTCAAAGTTTATAAATATTTATAGTGCAGACCAGGTATTCTATGCAGATGAATCCGGGTTATATTGGAAAAAAGGGCAAAAACGCACCTATATTTCGAAAAATGAAAGATCAGCTCCTGGATTCAAAGTTTCCAAAGATAGAATTACTCTACTGTTTTGTAGTAATGCATCAGGTGATTACATGACAAAACCAGTGTTTATTAACCAATCCTCAATTCCTCGTGCTATGAAAGATTAAAATATGCACTTATTTTTATTTTGCCTAAAACATTTATGCATTATGTGCAATGAAGTTTAAGTACAATTTGTAATTTTTATACTTTTATACAATGTATTTGTTTCATAGTTTACATGCTTTCTTAACTTACATGAATTACCTGAATTAAATAAAAAAATATTTTTGTTGGATATGTCATTGTTGTTTATATAATTTAAAAAAAAAAAAAAAAATATATATATATATATATATATTTCGGAACATAATCCTACTTTTTCTATGTGATATGAGGCCCGCATAACGCGATTTATATAACGTGGCATTTCTGCGGAACCTCACATCCGCGTTATATGAGGGTTACCTGTATATAGAATTCATTATTCCGCTAATCAGACTTCAATCACACCTCTCATTCCCTGAATGATAACAAGAGCAACCGTGAATTTCAAGACCAGCATTCGCCCCTGGTTACAAGAGCGACTTCTGTACAGTTATTTCTGACCAGAAGATCCAGCAAGCGAGTGCGAGCATGTCGTGGTGGAGGACCCAATCTCCAGTGTTGTATTACTTGTCTTGGCCATTTATAAGTGCACTATTTATAGTGCACTTTTTCTCTTAGGTAAAGCTACATATCTGAAGAGAAATGTTATTTCACATTTTCAAGTTGGTTCTCTAATAAACTTCTCCAACCAGTAGCAACACCCAGTCATTTCACTTTTGAACTTTGAAAACCAATTCAGTTTTGGAGTTCTGTCCATTGTTTCTACTCTGAAAGAAAGTTTTAAAATCAGGAATTTTTTTAATCAAAGAAATAGATGCAGGCGAATTGCCATTTGTTTATGGAGCAAGATACAACCACACACAAGGGGTATTACTTTTTAATACCCCAACTCTTAAATAAACGTCAAATGACTAAGAAGATTTTCTAGTCTATCTACACCTAGTGAAATCACAATGCACTAAATGCAGCAATGGCAAATACTGATCAATCTGGAAGACGTAATTCAAACTCATAACCTTCCACTAGTGGTAATAGTACTAGAGTAAGAATTTTTTTATTCAAATTATGGTATAGAGACTAGACCGTTGGGCAATACTCATAAATAAAACACTATGCATTTTCGTGTTATTTTCACTATAGAAACTACAACGTTGTCGAATCCACTATGAAGCTGGTTCATCTTCGATAGAAGTTTGTGATCAGAAGAAAAAAAAAAGTGCTGATTACAGTAATTTTTGACATGCATGGTTTCTTGCTGACCGGTTTCTCTGATGCGGTCGAATGATTAACGTCATTGTCGCACCGTTCTTTTTGAACTCTTCACTGTCCGTTTCACAATGAACAGTAAACTGAAATTAGTGAAGTTAGTGTTTCCAAGAACACTCAAAAGTATTCGTAACAATTGGCAAACAGCATATGTATATGTTTGTCGGCAGCATCTCGAGAAAAAATTTCTAAACGAGCAGCAGTGTACATTGCGACATCAACCTGAAACATTTCACTAAAATGGTTAATAGCATAGATATTAAACTTATGAGTTCAAGATAGCTCAATTTTTTTCCAGTTGTACAAGGATGGATTGTAGCTAGTATTTTACATGTTCATTATCTCTTTACGAAATTTCCTTCTTTGCATAACTGTTGAAATGAATTGCCCAACGCCCTCTCCACAAGTAAGTCACGTGATGCTGTTACTGCATTCTGATTCCTTCTTGCGTAACTGACTACGCAATCGTTTACCTGTTTGTGACGTACTACATGATGCATATCAATGCTCCACTCTTCCATTGAAATTTTTAATAGCTGTCGGTTATGTTCTTTTTATGAAGTGAAGAGATAAAAGTTAAACGAAGTACGAATTGTGCAAGAAAGTGATGAAAATGAAATCATCCAGTATTTAGTGAGAAGTTAAAATGTGATTTATTAAATGTGCGAGGCGATGACAGTGAAGAGGATTTTATGGAGGATAACTTACAGGAGAAGAGTCAATATTTAAGATACGATTTGATGCTCAGCTTATCATTTCTTAAGATCAAGCCCTTAGTTGAGGGTGAAGCCGGCGTTTCCTCGATTGAAATGAAGTGATTTAGAAAGCGGAAACATAGATTCATTACTTGTTATCAAAATAACATTTTAGGGTATTCATGTCAGTGATATGCCATTTCTGGACGGCAAGCCCTTCGTTGAGAGTGAAGCCGGAGTTTCCTCGATTGAAACAGCTTGCGGCTTCTATTTTAGGCTGCAAGTTGTTTTAATTTCAAACCCGCCGTCCTGGTTGGCCGAGTGGATAGGGTACCTGCTTTCCAACCAAGAGACTGTGGGTTCGAATCCCACCATGGTTATGGATGTTTGTGTTTGTCTTACTAATTCTGTATGGAAAGGGAGTTGCGACCCTACCACTTCCAGCCGAGACTTCATTCCCAAAACCCTTTCAGGTAATTGAGTGACCAACTCAATGAAAGGCAGCAAATGTGAAACTAACTCGATTCCAATGAAAGGGCCAGGAAAGAACCCTTTTGATTTCTGGACAAAGGCAATGAAGAATCACACGCTGTACATAAGTTCGTAATTGGATGCGTAGTATCCGGATTTCATGCAGACTCCTCCTGGAGTGACAAGCAAATTGCGATTAAGGAAACTTAAAAGCAGTTTTTTTTTTTTTTTTTAATTTTATTTTAATGCGAATCCCGTCTGTAAAACCTATTGCAAATTAGTACAGCAGGCCCACCAGTGGTACTAAATTAAGGATTAGATCATTTGGTTTGCTCCTTTAGAAGACAGCATAGAACTTTTTTTAGCCAATTCAAATCTCTAATTTGTCCAAAAGGGACGATGAAAATTGTCTATTCTCTGAAGATATGCACAAGCATCTATATCCACAGCATGGTGATTAAAGAGAAATACTATCCACACGAGGCAACCCCTCCAACCTAACAGTTTTTTATATATATATATTTTTTTTTATTAGTATTATTCATTTAGGACACACACACACACACACACACACACACGCACGCACGCACGCACGCACGCACACACACACACACACACACACACACACACACACACACACACACACACACACACACACACACACACACACACACACACACACACTTCACGTCATTCAACAGGTATATTTGCATCTGTTAATTGTACATGTTACTCAGCTGGTAAAGTGTATCGCGAGCAAAAATTCGAGAATGAGGAAAGAACCCTGCTATCTCGTAAGAGACCGACTAACTCACATTCACTTGAAAAAGGTCTCATAAAAGTTCCTCGCGTCAGTAGAGATTCAAATAAGTCATTTCCACTCAGAGGAAGCATGCTGCATCGTCCTTCCCTCTCCACTAACTTATACTAATGATAAACAACACAGGACTACTGTTTCTATAATAATTATTCTGTGCGGATCAATCATGCATCCTTTAGGGTCTCCATGAACGAGGCGAAGAGCATTCTGATTGTGGCACAAATCGATGTCGCCAATTACGAGGCAAGCACATGGTGACAGTCCAGCTTACCCCTGATAGTCAGCTTCGGTCTATAAATGCATGTGTTCTCGCATTGATTTGCATGTCTCAAAGGTTTTTGATGAAGAAAAACCCAACCGCCACTTTATGAGCCCGCTAAACTCAATAAGGTTCCACCAGTCGAGGGCTCTTTGCTTGGAAAGACTGGGTTCGATTCGAATCCTACCTATGAAGCGAAGATTCTTTACATCATCATCATCATCATACGTATCAAGGATTTAGGACTAGTATGGCCTGTTCGGCCTTAGAAGTCATCGTTGAATCGTTTAAGAGGACGTCCTGGTTTTCTTTTCCCTAATGGCTTGTACTTTAAGGCTTGTTTTGGTAATCTTTCTGTTTTCATTCTTTGAACGTGTTCCATCCATCTATGTTTATATTTTTTAATTTTTTCAATTACTGGTTCTTGGTTTAATTCTTTCATAATATCTTCGTTTCTTTTGTGATCAAATATTTACATCATAAAGATTCTTTACATCCTAGGCAGAAATAGAATGTAAACAATTTTAATGCAAAAATCAGAGGTTTTTTCATGTAGAGGTGAGTTTGCCAGTCTTTCACGGCGGTAGTAGGATTTTTTTTTTTTCCTGCAACATCCAGCAATTGATTAGTTGCATAATTTCTTCAGCTTTCAAACCACAACCTCGAGTCCAGGAAGGTATTCAAAGCATGGTCATTCAAAAACCAAGGGGTGATTGGTTACCGACTCGATGGATGAATATATAAACATGTAAGTACAATAAAATTTTTTGAACTCAACACATAAAGGTGAATTTCTCAGCTATGATTTTAAGTTTATAGATGTCGCTGTTCGAGATATAATTACGAAAAAAAAAAATGAACAAATGTCAAAATCTGATACCAATGGTACCATGAACCTAAGAAGCACAATTCAATTGGTACAAACAACTTTCAATTGCTCGACATGTTTCGGAATACCAGGACATCGCATGTCTTCTTTTCTTTTCTTCTTTTATTTTATTTACATTTTTATTTTTAATGCAAATCATCGTATGTGATGTTCAATATGCCTTAATCTTATTTGATCATTTACATGAAAAAATAAGATAATGAAGCATGAATATAAAAATTTTACTGCGAAACTGATAAAATGCTTAATTATTAATTTTAATCATTGAACATGATACATCAGCAATGGCGGTAACTTCCTACACCCCCCCCCCCTCCTCCGTTTGATATGTTTAAGTCACATCTGTAGAAGTAAAAATAAAACTGAAACGTAACTTACTTATTTCCAGTGTCTCCTTCTGATACGACGATACCTATTCGTTTCGAATATTTGTCGGGGATGTAAATATTTGCATAATAATTGGTTGGTTGTTCAGAATTATCGCTGAAGCAGATAAGACTGGAGGCGGCTGGAGTATTATGTCTGTAAATTGCGTTTGCTCTTTATGCCGACTTTCCGCTTTGTGGGATGAACAACACGAGTTTCTGCGAAGAAAAAACCTTTCCGACTTCGGGTGAAAAATCATTCATAAGGTGTTCTTTCTGTCCTAGAACGGGATTCAAGCACGATTCTTCGAAAGGGCATCGTCGATACCGAATGAGCTAAGAAAGCTCTTACCCTGATTTCGATGATTTTATTTTAACAGGATGTCATTTAATCAAATTTTAAAAACGTGAATCTCCCTCGCGAAATGTTAAAATCCCATAATACTCGAATAGTGTGGGTGGGCATTTAAATAATCCGAAACCCCTACTCCTGGGACCACACGTGGAAGTTTCAAATTCAAATTCAAGACTCCAATAATCAGGGTGGTGATTTCGCACCAATCATAATCATAGGAAGCCAGTTTACATCTAAAGAGTTTCGCAAGCATCCACGTAGCAGCAGAATTCGATCTTACAATCTGCTCATTGGAGAGTGTGGACCCATTCGGCCAGCCGGACATGTAACAAGCCCACATGCATTGTTTTTCGTCGAATGGCAGCTTCTTTCTTAGATATTTGGTTACTGCAGCTTTCCATATCTTTGAACATTATCATTATTGGCTCGACAGCCCCAGATGGGCCAAGACCTTCCTTTGAAGATTTCGCCAGCTAGCTTTATTTCTGGATTTGGCACGCCAGTATTTCTCATTTATGGCTTGAAAATCTTTTTCAATAGCATCCCCCCTATCGTAATCTTGGTCTTCCTCGTTTTCGTCTTCCTTGTGGTTTTGTAAGAAATAATTTTTTTACGGGATTGTTATCATTTATTCTTATGAGATGTGTAGCCCAGTTAAGACGATTAATTTTAAGAAATTTGACATTAGAAGTGAATATATATTTCTTTTCCTTTTTTTGTATGAGGCAAGGAAATTTGTCGTCATTATTAGTGTTTCGCGTTAAAATTAATTATTTTCCAAAAAAATTAATATATTTTTTCAGTTATGCTGAAATTCTTATATTCAAACATCTCGTTATTTTATTTGTTCATTTAAAGTCAAGTAACAGCTACTCCGTAATGCAGTTCGGTACGTATTGAGAAAGCCCTTTAGTTGCAAGGACCTTGGTTCGAATCCCGTGTTGTAAATGAATAACCCTAATCAGGACTTTTTCAGCTGAAGGTAAGCCAGTCCCATGCGAGAATGGAATGGTTTCCCTCACGGGAACTCGGATTTTCATCCTGCAAACTGGCCAGAAGAACACACGCAGTTTACAGCCATAGCACACAACACAGATAGGATTAACTGCCCAATCATAAGCAATATCAGATTTCTAAGAACCCCAGTTACTTCGCCGTGACAGCCCAATGAGCTCATTGAGAAGAGGAAGATGGCGAAGTTCGATTATTAAGGCTATTAAGACTTAGCGAAAATAAATTCAAAAGCGAAGCAGGAGAATTTAAATTCGATTAAAAGTTCATAAACTTCTGAAGTTAAAATGTGACAGGCAATTTACATATTTAAAGAAATAAGTTTATTTAATAAGCACTGTTCGCGAAACCCAAACGAATCAACTTACAGTTCTGTGTTCTGGTTTTCATTATTTCGATTTATAAATAATTACGATATTACATCACATGTGGAAAACCAATGGCGTAAATTCGACTGACAAACTATAAAATAATTATTATTAAAAAAAAAAAAACTAGTTTTACTTTGTGATCCTCATGCAGAATGCATCTTTTTTGCTGCAGTACTCTTGAGCAAAAATGCAGGAAGATAACGTTGCTTCAATGATTTCCATTTAAACATCACGTACAGGTTTGTAAACTGCTGTGAATAATCCGCCAAAATATTTCGATGTAGCGACTATTATTAGGATGACCACCGATGCAGTGAACTGCAGGTTTCCAATAGCTCAGTAAATTTTAACGACTCGAAAAACGACCGAAAATCTCTCTCTTTACACGCAGGTCAAATGGCATATGAGACGGTATCTTTTATATGAGATTAAATGAAGGATAACCCCCGTGTCCTAGTTACTTCATGCAGTATAACCGCAGCTTCCCGGCGTGCACTTGCAGAAGGCGCATTTTTCAGAGATAGTGGATAAGCAACAAATCAGACATCAAACATTATTTTAGGCAAAACGACTAGAGATTTGTTTGTTGTACTTCGCAGTGAAGAGGAGCATCAAGCGAAAGCAAGGATATCAGAGACAAAAAATTAACCAACATTCAAAGTCAGAAAAAGGTAATCAAATAAATGCCTTGCGTATTGAGCGTCTGCGGAAGTCCATTTAAGTTAAAAGAAAATTTCTAAAAGTACTTTGACTCTTAATTTTTCGCAATCAATGTTTATCATAATGAAATAAACGACATTCATATCTTTCTCTATTTATCTTCCATCTACTCATCAATCATCTTTCATAGTGGAATAAAAAAAAATTGTTTCAATTGAGGATTGTTCATTAGCATAAACACGTTGAAAACAACATCCTACTCAATTCGAAACAACAAAGTGATCTTGTGCTAAACCACTAAAATTTACTATGGCTGATGTTTGGATACCGATTCGGCACGTTTTAAAAATATGTGCCCTTCAATAACAGTCTCACCTTCCTTTAACGTTTTAGGCAAAACGATCGCGTTTTGCCTAAAACAGCCACAGTGTGGTTTCCCAACCGCACAGCCAGACCGCGGTTGGGAAACCCTGGCTACGAATCCCATCTAGGATGCGAAGAGCCTTTATCAGGGCTTTTCATCTGAAGGTGAGTTAGCCGAGCATCTCGAGTCCTGTAAACAGGCAAACCGGCCAATAGAACACACGCAATTTACAGAAAAAAATAAATAACAACCAATAGTTATATATTAGTTTCATAAATGGTGTCGCGTGCTCTTGTGGGCATCTCGGTCACTGTATTATCACATCCTAAATAAATAAACAACGTATTTCCGTAGTCTGTAATATCATTAAATCATTAAGTGCTTATGCGCTGTGACCATTAGGTTTGTTTCGCAAGAGATGAAGGAAACACTAACTTCTGAGAGCGATCAGCAGACTCACGAGGAAAAGAACCTTAGAATTTTTTTTTTTTTCCCCTTCCAATCAAAAGTCGCGTTGTTGTTCTGGGGATTTTTAGTTCTGGAGGAATTTTTCATTGATTCAATTTTTTATTCGATATCCGAACCGCATATTTTAATCATAGTAATGCAACTATTTTGAAATAATTACATTATTTTAATTGTTTTAAATTTAAAAACAATTTCTTATTAATCGCACTAATCATTATAAAATTCAGCAAAAACAAGTTGCAGTAATTTTAAAAAAAATTAGAAAAAAATAGAAATAAGAAAAAAAAAGAAAAGAAAAGAAAAAGAGAAAAATTCTTCCCAAATATTTAGAAATAATTAATGTACTTAATTAAAAGACACCCCCCCCCCTTATTGGTAGAATGCTGATATCATTTGAACGTATGATGTAAGGAAGATAATATTTCCCAAATATTTAGGGAAGAAAATATTAAATATCTTGGAATCAAAACTTCGTTCATAGGTACAACTATACATTTGTAGTTTGTACGTATGTACAATTTCGTTTGTCTGTGTACACAGATTTTTAGATGAAACTGTCATGTTACTTTTTAAAAATGTTTAAAAGCGTTCAAAGAATGTATTTTTTTTTTTTTTTACATAAAAGGGATAGTGATAAATTGTTATAAAACATACCATGACAAAATCATAAAATATTGTTATAAAATTATTAAATAACTGAGAATTTCTTTTGGAATAAGGAAAACTAAAGCTTTCATGTGAGACTATTTTCAATAAATTTGGTTTAATCTTTGGAAATATTAATGGACTGATTTTGTGCTCCTCCTTAACATAGATAATTATTATGTGACACCTCCAGGGAGTCTAAAGACTCATCGAGGGTGTGCAAACAACATCGAACGATTGAACTCCTTCCAACCACTAACCGCGCTAAAAACTTGCTTAACTTTTTGCTGAGCAATTAGTAGCAGAGGCTCTACCAATCGACCAACCTTTGCTGGCATATGTCTGCCAAAAAGTAGTTAGTGTTATCAGAAAAATCTCACGTGAGATGATGCGGATAAATTCTCTGTTGGTGGTCATTAATTAAGCTGGAGGTAAAGCATGATGGGAGAAGTTGGCAGTTAACGGATCTCTCTCCATTATTTTAGAAATGACGGAAAGAGAAGTAACCGGATCATAATTAGATAGTAAAGGCTCATGGACTGAATACTGGCAGATTTCCAGGTAACGCGATTATTGTAATAATAAATATTTATTACGCAAACCTGGAAATAGGTGCTCAAAATACCACACATTTGAGCGATAATTTTGGAAAATTTGAAAAGAACATTCGAAAAGAAAACGCTCAAATTGAGAGCAGAAAGCATGTTGGAATCGAAATATTTTAATATCCATCTTAACGATTTTCTGACTATGAATCAGAGGGGAGGTGCTAAGGACGATGTCTTTGCTACAGGATTTGATCACAAACTCTGGAAATGATGTCCCACTTAGACATTCATAAACATCTTTGTCGCAGTGGGATTCGAACTCACAGCTGACAAGTGGAAAGCGGTATTCGGCCAACCGAGCTGATATTATGTCATTGAGAAATTTCAACCGGCCCTGATACCGCACATGACTGTACAGCCACGATGCTACTGAAGTTATTGCTTAGACATCACCATTTCCCTCCCCTTAATGTATAGTCAGGCTACAAAGTCTGCAAATAATTGGAATAATATATAAACAGACCTTCGTTTCTGTTTGCGTCATTAAAAAAAATTAAAGCCAGAATATTTTTCGTAAGTCGTAAATTCCGAATTTATATCGTTGTTGTATGACTGATTATTTCGTTATTTTTCTGACACTGTTAAAGGACGGACCATCGATGTTCCGGATAAGCCGGTAGACGTGTATCAAACAGTTAGCCAACCAGAACACGTTTAAATACTAATTATATGAAGAGCCAAAGGCTTCAATGCGGCGACATAACTTATTTAAGTTAAGGGATATTACATCCCATATTGTTTGTTAGCCGAATATAGAAACTATATAAAGTTCGGCGATTCCAAGGGTAAGCAAATACCTGGATAGTACAGCAACTGACCCTTTAGGTAGTGCAAGCTGAGGTAACTCATATCAAAGGTGGAGTAAGCTCGATCACTATTCTTGATATTTACCCATAATGTGAACTTAGCTCCTAGGAGCTGTATTGCTCAGAGACAGGCGAAAACCTATCCGTAGCGGAGCCTCTCATATATCTTATCTATCGTCCACCTCTCATCAGTGAGTAGGTAGACCTAGTTAATAATACCAAGTTTGTAGCGAACAGAATTTACATCCCTTCTATGAGAATTGCCAAGAGGTGTCCTAATAAATTACTAATTATATGAAGAGTCAAAGGCTTCAATTCGGCGACATAACTTATTTAAGATAAGGGATATTAAGAAACAATATGGGATGTAATATCCCTTAACTTAAATAAGTTATTTCGCCGACTGAAGCCTTTGGCTCTTCATATAATTAGTAATTTATTAGGACACCTCTTGGCAATTCTCATAGAAGGGATGTAAGTTCTGTTCGCTACAAACTTGGTATTATATGGATGAATCGACCGTGAGATGCGGTGATTGATTCATTCAATCCAATACCCTTGGAGGGTAACGGATGGCAATGCTGTAGCCAATGAAGTTCTAACTGAGGCTCGGCTATTGCTGTTACCCTCCTGCCATGATCAGAGCTTTAATAGCTTAATAACACCTTATCCCTACACTGTCCTCTACAGATAACGGGGAAGATGAAAAGCATTATTGCTTCGCCCCTTTAAGCCAGTCCTTATAAGGACTTGGTATTATATTATATTATTATTAACTAGGTCTACCTACTCACTGATGAGACCCCAATGAGGGTGGAAACCGGTGCGGGGAGGATCTGGCTTTGAGAGGCTCCACTTGGAGGTAGGTTTTTGCCTGTCTCTGAGTGGGGCCACCGCTGAGATTATGGCTCTGCTTGGTGGTGGGGTGAGCCTGCCACTGGATAGAGCCAATGCTGAGAAGTTCTCGGTGACGGGGTGAGCCTGTCATCGAGTGGAACAACGCTGAGTTGGGCGATCTTTCGGGATCGTCTTATTTTTAGAGCCCGCATCACCTATACATAAGGTGGATGCTAGATAGAGATATATGAGAGGCTCTGCTTGGGATAGGTTTTCGCCTGTCTTTGAGTAGGGCCGCCGCTGAGATTATGGCTCTGGCTGGTGGTGGGGTGAGCCTGCCACTGGGTAGAGCCAACGCTGAGAAGTTCTCGGTGACGGAGTGAGTCTGTCACTGAGTGGAACAACGCTGAATTGGACAGCCTTTCGGCCACTATTGAGTGGTCTAGGGATCGTCCTAAGTTTTAGAGAGGTCTTTACTTAAATACACCTCAATAAAGGTTGAAACCGGTCTGGGTAGTGACCTTCTCTCATAATGTAGAACAGTAATACAGCTCCTAGGAGCTAAGTTCACATTATGGGTAAATATCAAGAATAGGGATCGGAGCCTGCTCCACCTTTGACATGAGTTGCCTCAGCTTGCACTACCAAATGGGTCAGGTGTTGCACTATCCAGGTATTTGCTTACGCTTGGAATCGCCGAACATTATTTATATTTATATAGTTTCTATATTCGGCATGAAACTCTTTGAGTTTCTTATTCGGCTAAGAAACAATATGGGATGTAATATCCCTTAACTTAAATAAACGTTTAAATACGACAGAATGTAAACAACTGAGTGTGATACGCTGACATTTTCTGATACGAAAATATCAAGGCGGCTTTATTTTTGCTTCACACAAGGAGCAATGAAAAGTTAATGGATGTTACAAAAAGCTAACTAGCACTGGTTCGGAAGAAATTCTTATGCAACCAACTACTATAAGCTTTTAAAACGAATCCAAAGTCCCGAGTTCGATCGATGAAGCTGCTAAGATCTTTACGAATGGCGATCTTGACAAGGAAAGACGTTCATAAATAGCACGGGCAATAGAGAGAGAGAAAGAGAGAGAGAGATAAAAGAAAATGTATATAAAGAAAAAAAAATCTTTTTCAACAGACTTCAGATAAATATTTTATCCCAAGCACACAAAGCCTACCTACTGATTTCGCGTCTGAGCGAATTAGTTCTTCATAAAATTGTCCACTGAGTTTTGTATAAATGGTTCTTTTGTGTTCATATATTAAAAAATAATTTTAATGCTTATTTCAATTCATTATTTTATTTTGTAATTGAAAAAGCAAATGAGACTTTTTAAGAAAATAATAATTTAACGAATTTACATTGTGTCACAACCTCCGTAGCTCAGTTGGTTTAGATGAGCCCTTTGGTGGGAACGACCCGAGTTCGAATCCTATCTATGACACGAGGAACCTTTATCAGGTGGTTCACCAATCAAATGGTGAGTTAGCGGGTGTTAGAGAGGTTTTCTCCGGGAAACTCGGAATTTTCGTCCCACTTAAAAAATCTACTAAAAAAACACTTAGTAGATTTAGAAAAGTAATAAGTGGGAAGCAATTTTCAACTGAAGAAATTCTGTAGAGGTCTTTGCATATTTCTTTCTCTTACTCTTTCACACACAGGGGAATAATATAATGAAGCAAAACTAATGTTTTACATTCCTTTTGCTTCGAAGTTACAACATCGCCACTGAATTGCGTAATATCTTTTTCACAATATTACACTATTCCATGCAACATATTGTGTCACCCTTAAATATTGTATTTTTGCCTTTTATGTTTCTAATTTTGTTCCTTTTTTTATTTACTTTATTTATTCTACTTTTTTTCTGCACTTTTCTCCTATACTTTCGTTTCTTTTCTCTCTCTCTCTCTCTCTCTCGCTCTCTTTGTTTATTTTAGAGTTTTTAAAGTATATCAAAATTAGAATGGATGAAGAAATGTGTAGCGTTCTACAGGGTGTCCCAAAATTCACGCAAGATTTAAATTTAGCGCCATTTGTGCGGTAAAGTGTTGCCAACGAGAAAAAAAAAGACAGCGTGACAGCTGACAGTTCAGGGTTATTAAAAATGACCACACACAGCGAAGAGAGTTCGTTGAATGGATTATGGAACAACAACAACAAGTGGATGCTTATTTTTCGAACAAAATCATCTTCTTCAAAATCATTTTCATCAAGATGAAAATGAGGCTCATTTTCATCTTGATGGCTTCGTTAATCCACAAAATTGTCGCATTTGGGGTTCAGAAAATCCACGAGTGATTGTTGAGAAACAAATGCATCCACAACGTGTCACTGTTTGGTGCGGATTTTGGGCTGGAGGCATCATCGGTCCATTCTTCTTCGAAAATGCGGCTGGTAAGGCAATAACAGTTAATGGGGCTCACTATCGCGACATGATAATCCAGTTTTTTGTGCCTAAATTGGAAGATACGGATGTGGACGACATGTAGTTTCAACAAGACGGCGCCACATGCTATACAGCCCGAGAAACAATTCAATTACTGCACGAGTCATTTCCTGGTCGTGTAATTTCCCGTTTTGGTGATCAGAATTGGCCGCCCAGATCATGTGACTTAACGCCGTTGGACTTTTTTCATTGGAGTTTTTTGAAGTCTAAGGTTTATGCCAACAAGCCCACGTCCACCCACGCCTTGAAGGAGGAAATTGAGTGCTGTATCAACGAAATTCAGCCACATTTATGCAAAACGGGCATGGAAAATTTCGACAAAAGAGTGCGTATGTACCAGCAAAGCCGTGGAGGCCATTTACCCGATATGCTATTCCATGGATAACCCTATACTGTATACTTTATGAATCAATAAGAAATTACAATTTTTAATTAAAAACCTGTGTTTTCTATCAAAATTAATTCTTTCGTGAATTTTGGGACACCCTGTAATTATTACTTACTTCATTCTAATTTTTCCAGTTCGCAAGATTGTTGATCTGCAAAAACCGAAAAATTATATTTATTGAAATGTGAAATACCTAAATTGTGCAATCCTTGTGCATCCACAGTCAAAATCTCAACACTGTCTGTGAAGAAATAGACTAATCAGCATAGAGGAAATAGACGAAACTAAATGACGGCATACCATGCTGGTAGAAGTATAATAATATTAACATGTATTCCCCCCCCCCACACACACACACAAACACAGCACTTCGTGTAACAACAAATAACCATTATTTAAGCTTCCGTAAGGGCATCGAATATTTTCACTGGGATGTAGATTTTCGAGTTAGCTTGGCAGCAATAATTTTTAGGAGGAAAAGTGAGGGACCTGAATGGGGGAGAGTATGGCTATCGAGTCAAATAACTCAAAAATCTTTGAATTTTCTTGATGCTCCTAAAATTACTTATATAAACAAAACTGATATGTTTTTTACTGCAAAAACTGATATTTTTTTTAACGTACAATTTTTTCTCGTAAGTGCTTTTTTTTGAAAGGATATCATTTTGCGAGTCGTATTAATAACATGGATGTCTTCGTATTACGGTTTGCTATATTGTTCGAATTTTTTTAAATATGTTTTCGAAAGAGTACAGGTAATCCCGTATAACCAGTACTTATACAGCGCGGTTTCGATACAAGACGGTCTACAAACTGTAGTAACCCTTTATCTTTTCATATATTTTTCAACGCGCGACTTAAACATCAAATTTTATCTGCGTTAAATTTGCGTCTGCTCGTGTCGCGCATGTAGTTATTAAGTAGCGAATTTATATTAGGGGAAATACCCCTTAGCACGCATGCACGTTGTGGAAAATTGTTGAAAATTGTCTTCGTTTTCTGCCAGGAAAGCGTTAAAAATCATAAGTGTGTTAGTCTCAAGCTGAGTACTTTATTTTTTGGTGAGTTACATACAATATGTAATGCTTTTTTTTATGTAAAAAAAAAAAATTATAGTAATGGCCACTTAGAGCGCTTTTGCGATAGACACGTTTGTTAATAAGGATAAACCCACCCACTGTAAACTGCCAAAGTAACAATTGACAAGACTGAAGATACATTTGGTTTCGATCAGCACATAAGAACTTCTTCATAAGTGCTCCCATTTCTTCAATAGTGAATTAATTGATGGGGAAATAGATTTAAATGAGGAGGAACTGGTACATTTAATAGATGACGTCGAACCAAATGGCGGGGAATGTTCTGCCGAAGATTCTGATTGTGATGCCGTTAAAGAATTCAGTTTAAAGAAATTAGCAGAAGGATTGGACTTGGCATGAAAGTCATTTTATGGATAATGATCTCTCAATGGAGCGCTCCTGAAAATTCACGAGACAATTGGATATTTGTTTTGCTCTGTATTATGAACTTAATAAAAAATTGCAGCATAGTGGTAAGCAAAGTCTTTTTACTGACTTCTTGATAACTAAACCAGCCGAAGTATGCAATGATAATTATACTAATGATGTCCAAGAGATTTCAAGTGATGACGACGTCCGGCCAATCGTAAATAAAGAATACCTACTAAATGCTAGTTTTGAAGAGAGCGATGACGATGAACTTTATTTTTTTATTGCCTAAAACATTTATGCATTATGTGCAATGAAGTTTACGTACAATTTATAATTTTTTTTATAATTTTATGCTATGTATTTGTTTCATAGTTTATATGTTTTCTTAACTTACATGAATTACCTGAATTAAATAAAAAGATATTTTTCTTGGATATGTAACTGTTTATATAATCTTAAAAAAAAAACGATTTCGGAACCTAATCCTACTTTTTTTATGTGATCTGAGTATCGCATAACGTGATCATATAACGCGGCATTTTTGTGGAACCTAACATCTGCGTTATACGAGGGTTACCTGCATTTCTAATTTCCTTCTTTTTCCCAGCTTTCAATGAAACGTCCAACACAGCATAGAGAAAAGTGGAGAACAGAATACTGATATGCAAAAAACCTTTTGCTCCCCCCCCCCCCCAGTTAATAATCATTTAGAAAAGTGGAGAACAGAATACTGATATGCAAAAAAACTTTTGCTCCCCCCCCAGTTAATAATCATTAAAGAGAAAGAAGAGAGTGACACTGTAGCATTTATAATTTCGAAACTTTACGACTCATCTAAAACTCTCGAGATGTTTGAACAAGAAAATGAAATATCCGCTTCAACTCGAAGCTTGTCTTGCGCACCAGAAAACCTTCTCTCGGACGGTTAAACGATTAATTGAAACTTACGTTTGAGGAGGGGGGGGGGGACGGAGAGATGACTATCTATCAGAAAGCTTACTACACCAGACTCCTTCATATAATTAGCTTTAGAAAGAGCAATTATAAGCTCCAGTGTCTTCAAAAATAAATACAAAAAAATAAAAATAAATAACATAACATAAGTTAAAAGCTTTTCTATCGTGGGACTAATTGGCTCGTGAGTATAAATTCAGGCCCACTAACAGTCTAAATTTCCAAACTATTCTAGGTTCGCTCTCCCCCTTATAGCTGAGCACCAGAGCTATTCCATTAAATCTTCAAATGGAGAAGATGCTTGCTTATTAATATTCGCTTTCAGGTACTGACAAAAAATTAGCAACTGTACTTCCAAAACCTGGAGCATTGGTACTAAGCGCAACTTCTGAAAACTCTAAGAATTGTCGAATAATATTGGAATAAACGTGTGTCGTGAATAGAATATATGCATTGACAAGAACGTGCTCTTTGAATATTCATAAATATATCAGTAGTATAAGGTTTACACAGCAGCTGTCTTCGTTTTTAATCCTCTTTTTTCCCTGTTGAACATCAACAGCTGCTTTGAAAAGCAATACTCGTAAACAAACTCGCACATAGCAAAAAAGAAAGGAAAAAAAAAACGACTGCTTGGAAGATTAGGAACAGTACGTTTTCTTATCTCCATACAGAATTTTTTAACTTCCTTTTCCAGTGACGAAGTTCAGATTTCGAATTAAGAAATGTATGGTTGCAGGACTAATACGTTCTCTCTTTTTTTGCTTCACATTCGTTACTCACAGTTTTTTTTTTTTTTTTTTTTGTTCTTTAAAAGAGTATAATAATCACCAAATTGATCGAACGCATATATATAATACATAAAAAATTATAACGAACTCTAACAACATTGGTATCAGTCACACAATACGTATCACCACAAAATTACTAAAATGAATTAAGCTTAAGTCATCAGTAAAAACTTATCGACCATTTAGATTTATGCGAACGAGAAAGCCCAACAGCCCCTCCTCTTATAAAAAAAAGTCATATATTCTCTCTCTTCACAATAAATAAGTCATGTATTGTAAGTTAAAAGGTTTCAAGTGAATGCTGTTCGTTAAAATATTTCTCAGAGTCATGTTTGTTTAATTTTTAATGTTTTTAAATGTAGAATATTAAACAACGATATATGAACAATCTGATAACTTCATGCTTCTCACTGGGAGCATGAAGAAATGGCTGCAGTCACGTTCGTCTCCACAGCAAGGTCCTCGTTTGCTGTCTCCCATCTCATCTGACATGCGGTGCGATGCCCATACACGCTGTAAGGACACAGAAGTTTCCCCATCTTCTCATTCATATGTACTGAAGTAGAGCAGGTCCGCCGCTAGATAGAACACGGGTTCGAATCATATGGTATTGCATCAAGAGGTTTCTGATCAGGCGAATAATCAGGCTTTCAGATCGTTACTGGAGGAATTCCAAGTATAGTGGTACAGGATCATGAGGCCATGCCAGATGAAATGTTCCTCAGTCTATGAAGTGAGAGGTATTACAAATAATTAGATATCATTAAGGATAGAGAAAAAAGTTCACACGAAAAACAATACCAAAAATAATCCATACAAAAAACGATCTTTCACATCCGTCTCACCTATATTCTTCGCCTGAACAAAAACGATGTGAACTGATAACATCTAAACACGATCTATTATTTATTACATAACTTCAAACGTGGACAAAACTATTATTCTCCATCTTAGTGCATAAACTATACTCTGCATGATTCCCACGATCGCAAAGGTTACATTGTTGAGACCTGACATTAAATGTCAGCGAATACCAAATCTGAAATTGTTACTGGCTTTTCCTTTTTTTTTTTTTTGTTAATATTTTTATTGCATTGATTATTCTGGAATAGATGCTGAGATATTTTGCTGTTAGCCATAACCTAACACAAACAGTCCATCTCTTCACGAGATAATTGTCATCATTCTCCTCACGCATAATCATTTCCTAATCAGTTCTGATAAATTTCAACTTTCCTCTTAGTAGTTTATGTCATAATTCGCCAAACTTTCTTTTCTCTGGAAGATACTTCCTCCACCCACTGTTATTCTCATCTCGTTTGGTAAATGTTGTCAAATAGAATGATGGCTCCAATTTCGTCTTTCCTAACATTACTATTTTCGTCTTCCGTATCAAATAACTTAATCCAACCGAATAACAGAAATAATTCTTCCTACAATGGTCTCTACCCCTCCCCAAGATCTTAAAGCCAGAGCTACTGTCCAAGCGTCAGTTCTCTATCACATATGCCAAGGTGTGCATACCGCAGGTGGGTTGAGAAGAAAATTTCAGTTTCGCGCACTTTACCTATAATGCAGCTCTTAACCGCTGTGCTTTAAAAAAAAAAAAAAAAAAAAAAAAAAGAAAGAAAAAAGGAACAAACCTGATATGAAAGAACAAAGAATTCTCTTTTATAGGTCTAGCAACTATCTTACGGTATGGAAGCAAACCTATATTCAGCTTATTCCAATCGGCCATCAAGTTCTAATTTTTTTTTTTTTTTCATTCATTCAAAAAAAACAAAAAAAAAAAAACAGACATTCTTCCACAATTCATGCAGACGCCTACTTTGCAGTTAAATATTCAGCGAAGAATCAATCACGTAACTAATCCAACTTGGACCACTGTCTTTCAACCGCAAAGACCTCTGTTCAAATTAAGTACGAGAAATTTTATAATTTTAAAGCCAGGATGAATTAACAGGTCTCGAAAGGTAGTGGAATTTTATTATACTGAAAACTCGGGATTTGCCTTCCACAACGCACAAAGTATGAGAATACATGACAGACATGATAACAACTGTCTCGCAGTAATCTTAGTTATCGAACCATTTGAAATCTGTTTTAGAAGAGCGAATAAAAATATGAAATACATTAAAATGTATATTGAAACCAGATATCGCCATTTAACTTTTAATTCTGAAATAAATATATTATTACTTATTTTAATAATGTAAATAATTAGTTGAATATTAAAGTAATATTCAAATATATTTTTTTAACGTGAATAGCGCTCACGATACGTTGGAAACCTATGGTACATTAGGATTGGAAGGGTCAGACTCAAAGATTGGATAATTGGGAAACTTTGCTCAAGAGATTAAACATGGAACATTCTCAGGTTACTTTTGCAGAGCTTCAATGAAAGAGTGGATATCTCAATAAAATTCATCTGGAGACATTCACAACATCTATTTCCAGGAGGGGGATCCGAACCCGCATTGGTTAGGGAAAGAATACGCTATTTTCCGGACCAAACAGGCAGGAAGGTAAATCTGGACGAGTTATCATAAGTATATCAGAAGTTTATAGTTTACACTGTCGTGAATGTAGTTTTATAACGTTAGCGCAGTGGTATCTGGGTAGCCTTGTATCATAATGTTAGACCACCAGAAGAAAGATCCTTAAAAGTTCGATTCCAGTCGTCGAATGGAGAATTTTTCTCAGTCGACTTCTGATTACTCGATTTTCGGCACAGGCAAGTAGGGGTTTTCTTTCTAGAAACTCGAGTTTTTAATCCCTCAGCTGAGAAATTTCGAGCGTTCATGCTGTTACAGACAACAGTATCATTTAGGGTTTAGGATCACGATGTGGTGGAGATTGCTATAATCTCGTTCTGATGGTTCTAAAAAATACGATGGCCAAGTAGGATGGAGACCGACCTTCTCTGCTTTCTAAACGTTATGGCTAAAATATTCCACCTACTCCCTTTGGAAGAATAAAAGGTAGCTGGAGGCTTTATTTATTCATTTATTATAACGTTAACTCTCCCGAGATGCAAATAGAAACAACGAAAGCACGGAAATCTTCTATTTATTTCCCTGCCATAGCAAAGGAAATACGACTCGGATTAACTGTAATCATTGGAGTAGAACCCTAATTCAAAATAATTAGGTATCGGGAATGCATGCTATTAAAAATATTTTTAAAAAAAAATTAAATATTACACTTACTGATTATAGTTTTATTTATTTATTTATTTTTAATAAGGTTGGCCCTAATTAAATTAGAAAACATACACCAAGCATATACAAAAGTAGGTATACACTGTTTATTGCAAAAAATGAAACAAAAATAAAATACAAACCGCATAACTCAAATATCAAATATTTCGCATTACTAAAATGGTAGGAAATAAATAAATAACAATATTTGTTGTTTTTGTGCGACACTCGCAATTTGGTGTCTAGTTTAATGCGTGTATTTTTCACTGGCTATTTCGCTGTAGTAAATATTACTTCATTTTCGAGTTCTCCTTGCATATATAACTACAAGCAAGAAATGGTTCACCTCTAAATGACATTCGGAAGTTCTTTTTTCAAAAGAAGAAAATTTCAAACGAAAAAACTGAGAAGTATAGCAAACTTTAATCAAAGTTTAAAAAAGATCAGAAGCTGTTAATAACATATAATAAAATAAAGGGTGCAGGCAGTTATTTCTCTTAATTAATCTCATTCAAGTAGAGATTAACAAAGTCTCACTGGCGAGAGGTGGATTAGAAGATAATCTCGAAATGACGTCGATTGTCGCATATTTAACTTCCGCGCATACGCAATGACGTGCAACACGCTGTACGTGATCGCTATGAAATATGGGGTACATTCTCGTGCACCTCCTGCCCTGGTATTTGATCACTGTGGTGAAATTAAAGCGCGACGGACTAATGGAGGTCAGGTGTGTTATGTCGGTACACGAGATGGCACAGGGCGAATACAATTAGCACGGTATTAACATGACATGGATACACGAGCGGTGACTAATACCTGAAGAGGATGGGCCAAGATAAGCCTGCTTAACTGCGAACTAGATGTTGGCATCATTTTCTTACGGGACTCCAGGGATGATTTATTGAGTGGACATGCGCTACGAGGCATTCGTGAAGAAAGCAGCCGAGTTTGATTCGGCAATCAAAAGTGGTCTGATGCAATGCCAGCAACTAGAGGAGATTAATTGCATCACCAGATTATGCTAAACAAAGTACAAAAACTTCATTACATCGAATATAAATAAAATCTTCTAGACATTAAATCAAAATCCGTTGCGCACGCAACCTTGCCTCCCTTCACATACTAGACTATCATAAATTATGAATGTTCGCATATTTCCTTTCATCTTATGATCTATCTTCCACCCTTTGCAACTGAATCGCAAATTTCCTAGCGTAAGGGTTCATGATGGACGTTTTCTTTCAGATTTCTCAACCTTCCCCCTTAGAATCTTAAGCGAGTTAACGGTAAGATTAACTTAAATAAAATTTTCTGACTTTTTATTTAAGTAAAGTCTAAACTGGTTTGAACTTTTTCAAGTCACTTCAAGCCCTAAACAGGGTGACAGTCTTAAATAGAGAACCTAACCTCAAAACTTAACCATAGTTTTGTTGACTATAGTGTGCGCTCGATTCAGTCCACTCATTTCAAATTATACTGTGAAGCTCCAACATTCTGAGCTTCAATAAATTTCACAACCTAATCAATTAATATTAGCTACCAAAATAGTCTTGTCTTCTCTCATCCGAAAAAGATTTCACATAATGTTTGGCAATAACCACGTCTGTAAACAAGATTAAATTTGTCTTCTCGGGTTGATTCACTCCTAGCATTTCCTGGTACAAACACGTCATACTCACAGCCTTCCAAACACTCGATACTGTCTTCCGTTCAACACCCTATTTTTCATCTGACCTATTACTTGTGTGCACTCCATTTAATCATAAAGCCTATGAATAAAGCGAGCAGTTGCCTCGCTCATTTATTGCCAATTTAAATTTAAAATAATCTGCAGTACAGTACAGGACGTATTTATATCCTCGAAATGTCCGTAAAGAGAAAGAGGGAATTTCAGAACACAAAAAACCCTTAAAGAAGCAGAAAGCAATAACATTTAAAAGAGAAACATGAAATTTTAAGCTTTCAGGAATCCGGAATGAACTTGTTTCATTTGTCCCATTCTACGAGAAGCTTTATCTTAAAGAGAGTTCAAATTGCATTTCTAAGAACGTAACTTCAATTCATGACACTGAGCTATGGAAAATTAGGACACGATTTACGACGATTTCCCAGGGACCAATTTTCTGACAGCCTGAAAATTGTCTCCATGCATTGTGTTAAAGCATCAAATCAAAAAAGATAACTGTCAAAAAAATGATAAAACAGATAGGCAACACATCTGAAAGGTACACTTGATCATAACCAATTTATCACCACATAAAAGCCAACAAAATCTATACAATTAAAGTGAAATATAGTATATTTAAATGTTACGCAACATATGTGGCGAACTTTTTTTTTTCCCCACTGTAAATTCGAAAACAAATACTGTGTATAAAATAAAAAAGCAAACATGCACCATGATTTCGTACATGCTTTGATCTGAGTAACCGCCTGGGCTAATTTGTTTGTGTGTCTTAATCAGTAGTCTAGTCTGAAGTTTGTTTTTGCGCTATTTAATAGCCACTGAAAAAAAAAAAAAAAAAATACAGCTAAAGGAGACAATCAAATTACTTGGGAAGTCAGACGAAAACGTTGTCCTTCTGTTTATGGGGAATCACAAGTCAATCTCCGCTATCCAGACAGGAGGTTGTCCTGTTCTGTATTAAATCGCCTTGATCGCTCAGAACACGCACCGATGCATGTTAATATGACCTCTGAAACAGCGCAGAAGAAATTAAGATTTGACTTCATTTATTGTGTTCGACCAATGCAGGGGTGTTATGTAAACAGCCAGCGGAAGGAAATGGCCTCGCTACACAAAGGATGTATTCATTGGGGGGATCGGCCTTTAAAAAATAAAACACGAACTCTTCGCACTAACTGAACGGCTTTAAAGGAGGTTTACAGTAAATAAATGCGTGCGTCTGGCTAATCAAATCTTTAATAAGACGTGCACGGTCGTTCCGTAACGATGACTTTTTTACATAATGTAACATTTAGCACTTAGTCAAGGCCGTCATATGTAAGAATCGTAAATTTATGTCCTCAGTCGGCAGTTCAGGTTACCTCACATTACCCCTCGTGTTTTGATATTTGATCTCGTGCTCTTGCTGTACTTCACTGCGGGACAAGTGTGAACGAGACAAGTCGAGATGAGCTTATAAAACGTGTCGCTTTGAGACGGATTAATTCATCCTTTATTTCAGTGCAAGGATAGTCGTGTGTGTGTTTTAATTATTATTACTTCTTTAGTCAATAGAAAATGAAACGTTACTGAAGTAATAACAACTTCCAAAGTCAAAGTATGGTAAACTGGTTACGATGTGCGATTGTTATATGAAAGTGTGTTTATTATCAATTGATGAATGGAAATAATTGACTGTTTCTCAACTGGAATCACATAATACCAAACAACCCTGGGCAATTCTAACAAGTGTTTGGAGTTTACTTACGCCCATGCTATAATCACTGTAAAGGGTTATTCATGAAGCCAATTTCACAGCTTTCTATAATGAAATTATAGAAAGATGACCATACAAGGCAGTGGTGAAACGCCTGGTAATGAGAACATAGCTGAAAAGGAATATCAAGTTGCAAATTATTATTATTATTATTATTATTATTATTCCTGATACCTCCAAGGAGTCCGAAGACTCATCGCGGGAGGACATCTTCAACTGTCTCTACACCTTACCTCTACTACGAATCAACGCCATCTACCGCCCACCTCCAACACCACCACAACTAGTAATTTTTGTCTGTAAATTGCGTGTGTTCTGAAGGGCCGATTTGTATGTATGCGGGATGAAAAACCCGAGTTTCAGGGAGAAAAAACCCTGCTACCTCCGTATGAGATCGGCTAACTCACCATCGATTGAAATCAACCAGATAAAGATTCCCCCCGTCGCGACGAGAATCGAACTTAGGCCTATTCCAATCGAAGGGTGCAATGTACCGTCGTTCTTCCAATTGCGCTACGGAGGCGCTTATTCAGACCTATCACACTCTACGGTGTGGATTTATAAATTTCACTGAGTCGTGAAGCTAATTTATGAGTGATGATGGTGGTAGTTTAATGCATAATTACAGAAAATATGGACAGGCAAATATAACCCTAAGAAATTAAAGATATATGCATTACTAAGTATAAAGGACATAAAACAAACGTAATTCATACTCTAGTACTGTTTTTTTTTTTAATAGACGAGCATCTCTCCGATAGGGAGATGGAGTAGAAGAAGAATGGAGGATAGCAAAATGCTGATAATGTCGGCCACAGTTTTTTCATCATCGCAGAAACAAATCTTAGAATTTTATGATAATGATTAGAACTGATTGGTCAAAACTACGTCCAAGACAAGGCCATTTTAGGGCAGATAAAATGATTTTATTTTCTGACCAGTTGGTCTGTTTTGTGGAAATAGAAATACGAATTTCTCGAAGGGAAAACTGCACTACCTCCATATGAGACGGAATGAAAACTCCTTTAAAGGATCATCACATCTTAAAAGGAACTCGAACCCAGATCTTTCCAAGTAAAGGACATGTGTGTCATCCGAATGCTCTTCGAAATCGCTACAAAGAACTGATAATTACAATAAAGAAAGGTGTAACGTGTTCGTATATACTAATTTTCCTATTTTGTCGATTTCCTATAATCTAAAATAAGAGGACAGAAAAATTGGGTTTTATTGGTCGGAAATGTAATACAACTATTAACCTACTGGTTTCGCCACGTTAAGTGGTGGCTTCTTCTGGGGGTTAGATAAATATATATAATAACAGCTTAAAACAAAACGAGCTTAGGTTACTAATCAATACATAACTGAAAGATGAAAAAATATCAAATTTTTCCAATAATCTATTTTGATAATACTGAAAAGAAACGAAACCATGGAAATAAGTAATGAATGTCGTGATACTGCATTGTGTTGAATAGTAGGTTACTATCTAGTTGTCGTTTATTTTAATTTAATTTCGTATTCTTCATATGGCAATTCAAGTGATAAAGTTATGCTCTTCATTTAATGTTACGTCTTGTTATCATAACTGAAATTACACATTAAATTCTCTTTATATCAAAATCCAAATAGTTCGCTGCCATTTTTATTACTATTATTTTAATTGCAAACTGAAGCAACAAAGCCCGTAATTTAAGGTATTTATGTCAATTAGCTGTGTGTGTATTCTTTTTTTATGAAGACCTCTAGTTTCGGATTCGAAACCCTCCAACTCTGTATGAGTGGTTAACTTTCAACACACTTTCAATAGAAAAAAACGTCTTAAAGTTTCTTCATGTCCCGAATGATATTCGAACCCAGATTTTTCCTATCAAAAATGGCATCGTCAATACCGCCTCATCGAGAAAGGTTTGAATTCATTAGACAAATATAATGAAACACAGAAAAGAGAGAAGTTTGGTCTTCTGCAGAGACCGTGGAGCATTATGATTTCTGTGGAAGGCAAAATGGTAATTCTGCAGACATCAAACCATTCAGTTCAAATGTTCTTCGGATGAATAAACTGCGCAAGAAAGAATGAGGAAAAATCAAAGTTTAAAAGAAGTGCATAGTTTTGAGAAATGCGTTGTCTTCTTACGAAAATTTCCATCTAAATTACGTTTGGCGAAAAGGAGATGGTGAAGTCAGTCCGATAGACCATTCTTAATGCTATTTCTCAGGGAAATTGTCGCACCTCTTAATTATGACAGAAGTGTATGAAATAATAGAAGTTCTACCTCTTTTAAATGAATTTTGATATTATTCCTGTTTCATCTCCCTTTCCTTCTATTTATTCACCCATTTCCTTATTTCTTTTGCATAATGTTCGTTGTCTCTTCCTGCGGTATTGTATCTTCCTTGTACTTTCTGTACAATTGAATATCTGCATTATAAATTCCAGACACATTCACCTTTCTGCTCATCGCATCTCTACTGAACTCTTCCTTCCCTTGATTGACTCAATCCAAGATGTTTTTATTACTTCAACGGATGCGGCCCAGGCAGCAATTGCATATTAGGTATTTTATATCATACGTTTTCATTTTTAGTTCCTGACAGTAGTACTTTCTCTCTCTCATTTCTCTTTTGAGTTTACCTATTCCGCTGGCGTATGGAAGTTCATGAACCGTCATCAAATGAATTTTCCGCTAATTTCGCAATGAATGACAGGTAGTTCTGTTCAGACATTTTAATTACGTTGTTATTCATTCTTGAATGTGTTGGTTATCGATATGTTACTGAGATTCTAATCAGGCAGTTGTCAAAAATCCAGGCACACTTACTGGTTTCTTTCTCTTATTAATTGCAATTACTAACGAAATATTAAGAAAAATAATTGCGTTTTCCCCAATTAAATCAGCCATAGTTACCAAGCAGCTTTCGGTTTCCTGGAATACATTGCATGAAGAATCAGTTTAAATGCTGTTTCTATTTATTCTACGAATTTCAATTATAACATTTGTCTACTGTCTATACAACAATTTCCTTTCAGGTCTGAAAATAATTTATAGCATTTGAGGAAAATATCATCTCATTCATCTTTTAACAAAAGATGAAAATATTCATCTTTTGTTAAAAATAAATATTTCGCCTGTGGTCAAGTCCTGCCTCCTTATTATTAGTTTACAATTCATGTTGAAATTTACAGTCTTCTGCAATATTCTATCATGAACTTTATCAGAGTGCACCGTGGATGATAAAATTCATTAAAAAATAAAATTAAAGAACATTCTAAGAATGAATTTTGGGACCTGCAGCTAATTAAGTGGTATCATTTGATACACTTCAGTGACTGCACCATGCGTACAGCGATTATTAAACATCTTATTCTCACTGATATCGATTTTGTTTCATCCGTTGGAAATTATCTTTATTTCATTCTTTCGTACGTTCATTTGTAACTTCCGTGTTCTTATCAGTGAGTATCACTATTGAGCTACACGCGCGCGCGCCTGTTGCATAAGCGCCGTGTTATGCAACACGTGAATCATCATAATTCAAGTTCATGTGATTTCTCAACGCGCTCAATCGACATCACTGATCCATATCTTAATAAAAGATAAGACAACCCCGATGCACGATTTCATTAAGTGGCCATTTTATTAGGTGCATATGCGTCTAATAAACTACAAGTTTATTAGACGTTCAGTTCTCAGAACAGAAGAAGCTGTTCTGAGAACTGAAACGAAGGGAGACGGGCATGTAGACGTATCACAATACATTGGCAAGGAAACCCTCTCCATACAACAGCTAGCTTACAGCGGTCAATTTAAGTGCTTGGAAATTTCAACTCGAATGTAAGTGACTCTTGGAGCAGCTCTTAAAGACTGACGTGATAACAAAAGTATGCTCAAAAGGTTGCAATGGCGCTCAAACAACTTCAAAATCTGGGACGATGAAACACTAAACAGGTATTTTGAACTGAGTAATTTTGCTATAATTTCCATGAGGGAAGGATACCCTTCGATTTGAATTGAAGCTGTCAGGTGAAAGCTGCACGAAGGATTATACTATCTCCAATGTAAAGCATGGTGGTGTAGGAATGATAAAGTAGTGTGGTGATGTTTTTCGGAATGGCATTGGTTCACTCGGTAGTGCAACGAAAGGGATGGGTGAGTCCAATGGTGGATAATAGCAACGTATTTCTTGCACTTATGAAATTCTGAGATAAAGTAAAGTAATTCTCTCCCTGCCCCCGTTCGCTCTACTATGGCTTGTTTTGAAAATAACATCGCGCCTCAAAATGACCAACTGACATTCTCTAAACAGTAATGAACACGTGTGGGATGAAGTGAAAGACATGACTCATCCCTGGAGGTCAAGTCTCTAGCAGGAATCAAGGCAGTCCTGCGAAAAGAATGGAGTCAACCTCTTAAGAAAATGGTGAGAAGCACGACACGTGGAAAGTTTACCAAGGAACTAACTGCAGTGATACAAAGGAATTGGGCTTCACCTTATTAAATAGCTGAAATTGTGATCTTTGTCAGTATTTCTCTGGTGTCCGGATACTTTTGGTAATAAAGTGTACTGTGAATACAGACTATTAATACATTTACCGTCTTTAATTTTGCGCATGAACTCAAACTAGATTACGTAAAGCAATGCTAATCAAGTTAGCATTGAATCCTACTCGAGCTGTAAGCTCTTTGGAAAAATTTTAAAAATGATTTCCCCTCATTTTCGAATTCTCTCTTGGTACTCAACTGGGATGCGAGTCAAGTTCGAAAAAGAATTCAGGGAAAACGTGACAAGTCAACTTTTCAGTACAGTCATTGTGACGATAAGATGATAACAATGCAAAATATGTGATTTTGATAAAAGTGCAGACAGGTCTGACAAAGTACGCACTTTCCATGTGGAAGTTACAGTGCATCCTTTTCATTGTGTTTGATGAATTCTGTATTAATTACTAGACAGATGGAGTCAATCAAAAAGTTTCTTCTGGCTGTTCTTGAAGACTGTTTCTTTAGATTTATATATATATGACAGAATGATCATTAACTCGGTTAACATATATAGTTTTATGAAGAATTGAATGACTAGAACCGAGATTTAAGTAAAAAGGTTTTAATATAAAAACACTACTAGTTTCGGCCTCTGTAACAGCCTTCTTCAGGTGACATTATAAAAGAAGAAAAAACACTAAACATTGAGGGTTAAAAGACTATGAACAACATAGACAGTCCCTATAGTGTTTTTATATTAAAACCTTTTTACTTAAATCTCGGTTCTAGTCATTCAATTCTTCATAAATATCAATTTTAAACCTGGTTTTACTCCATTTTTTCCAAGTAAGCAAACAGACAAAATGTCAAGTTTGTGCCTGCAATTTATGCAAGACTAGCTGATCTCACAGGTAGTGCAAGACCAAGGCAACTCGTGGTAGAGGTGGAGCAAGCTCTGATCACTAATCTTAATATTTACCCTTAATGCCAAAACACATTTCCAAGAAGGGGATGTATGATGTTTTGTATTAAAGGCAAGGGGCCACTACCCAGACGGGTTTCGACCTTTATTGAGGTCTCATCAGTGGAGAGCCAGGCTAGAAATATGATGTTTTGTATTATTTTGTATTAAAGGCAAGGGGCCACTACCCAGACGGTTTCGACATTTATTGAGGTCTCATCAGTGGGGAGCCAGGCTAGATATATACCAAGATTTAGTAATGCAGAGCTTGTAAGTATTTTACCAAAACGAGTTACCATAAGGTGTTATAACCTTATTAAATAAAAATCTCAGGAGGAGATATAGACGTAGAAAGTATTTTTAACTTGGGTATAGTTATGTTAAAGATACCAAGCAATTTTAAAACCTGGTTTTACTCCATTTTTTCCAAGTAAGCAAACAGACAAAATGTCAAGTTTACGCCTGCAATTTATGCAAGACTAGCTGATTAGTGATCAGAGCTTGCTTCACCTCTACCACGACTTGCCTTGGTCTTGCACTACCTGTGGGATCAGCTAGTATATATATATATATATACATATGTTAAGAATACCAAGCTATTTTTAAACCTGGTTTTACTCCATTTCCCAAGTAAGCAAACAGACAAATAAGTCAAGTTTGCGCCTACAAGTGATGCAAGTCTAGCTGATCCTACAGGTAGTGCAAGACCAAGGCAACTCGTGGTAAAGGTGGCATGAGCTCTGATTCACTAATTTTTATATTTACCCTTAATGCCAAAACACATCTCCAAGAAGGAGATGCATGATGTTTTGTATTAAAGGCAAGAGGCCACTACCCAGACCGGTTTCGACCTTTATTGAGGTCGAATGGGAGTTCATGCCTTTCATCACTGGCCTCTTTAGATTTAAAAAAGTTGTGCTGAGAGTCAGCTTGATAGTGAGAGAGGAGGAGAAAGATAGGGTGGATAGCAGTAGATAGTTAAAAGAGGCCTCAGTCGATCTACTTGGCCTGACTTAAATGTCAGCACCAAGCAGATCTCCGACATTATCTCCCTCCATCCGTTCTTTTCAGCTTTCCCCGGTCAGTCACCTCTTCAGGTGTCTGCCCGAGGAAAGTGGGGAAAAAATAAATAAAAGAAGCACCACATGAAAAAGAGGAACTGGTAAATAACCTTTAAAATTCCATATAACACTTTGTAAGAAACTAGGAAAATTCTGAAATTTCAACCTGAATGACCAGTTTAATACTGAGAAGAGCGGGGGCAGAGCCTGGCCTGGGTGATGCAGCCCACAAAGAGCTGCACCGCCTCGGTGTAAGCCTTCGCAGCCCAGGTTCTCAGGATACCCCCTCCTGTGTGGAATAGACATAGACCTTTTTTACAACAAAAATTCTAATCTGAAAGAGGACAAAAAGAAGAAAAAACAAACCCGATTTTTTATTTTTTATTTTTTTTTTCCCTGTGGCAGATCGATACTAGGAGTCGACTGACTTGTTAGGCGAGGTTTAAATCCTCCTGCTGTCTACTGTTGTGGGTTTTAATGATGAGATCTGCTAATTTGTCTCCACGGACGTGGTTTAGCATGTAGAGGCCTCTGTGCAGTGCTAGTCCCACGTCGTCCTCTGCATCGATAAGACCAATGATCTTTTCAGGAGTGATTTCATCTATATTATCGACAAACACGTCGTTCCATTCTGCACTGACGACTCTTGGCCCGTTTTGTCCTGTGAGTATCAGTTGAATGTCTCCGAATGTTTCTATTGCTTTTCGTAGTCTCGCCTCCTCCTCGGGGAAATATTTTAAGAGATGCAATATAGGAGCATTGGCCTTTGCGTGAGGGAACTTTGTGGGTTCTGAAGTTGACTTTATTTTTCCAACTTCAGCTATTTTTGGTTTTTTTATATTTACTTCTTCAGGGCTAGCTGGCCTCTTTTGTGTGCTTTCTGCATTGTTGATTTCCATATCTACTGCCTCCGTGTCTTCGTCTATTGTGACTGCAGTGATAGTTCCTTTTTGTTGGTGCTGCTGGTTATTTTGAGTTGCTACATTTGTAGTGGCGGTTTACTCGGTGGCTGGTTCTTTCTGCCTTTTGTCTTACTTGCTTGTAGATTTCTCTATTGGTGTATTCGGCAGTGTTTCAGACGTGGCGGCATGATTCTTTCTTGTTGCTCCCTCATGCGCGGCCTTCAGGGTAGGGAACTCATTCTGATCTGCGCCAATGACATTTTTGGTTGTTGCTTCCGTGTTGGGCATAATACTGCCTCCCAATTTTTCGGCCAGGTTTCTGTCCGGAGAGGTGTCCACCTTATGGCCGTTAGTGCCGCATTTTAGGCATGCTGACTGGCACTGTGCTACTGTATGGCCCGCTGTTAGGCAGTTCTTGCATATTAACTTCGGGCACTGCGCCCCTAGATGAGTGAGGGCACGCATCTAAAGCATTGCCTCTTTACTCCCGGGTAACTCACCATACCCTGGCCGATCCTATCCTGACGAAATTCGGAATTTCCGCCTTCATCATGACGGAAAAGGTGACTTCACCAGATTTCCATTGTGGGATCTCATCGTCCGTGCCAACTTCGATATCCCGAACAGCTCCCCATTTCGAGAAGACTTTAGTTATGATGTCATTGTCTTCTTCTAAGTATTCAAGCGGAAAACGATCTATTCTTACTCTTTTGACAAAGCTTCCTACCACAAAAGGTTGAAAAATTTTTGCCTCGCACTCGACTCCTTTCAGAAGTTTTTGTCTAGTTGCAGCGTCTTTGCATACAACTTGAAACCTTTCCCCCCCATAAGGGGTGAAACCGGAAATATTGTCTGCCCCGACGCAGTCAATAATAACCCTCGCAAACGTCCTCTGGTGAATACCAGTATCTATTTCGAACCCGAGGGTTCTTACCCTCGGTAAAACCGAAGACATTATTTAACGAAAGAAAGGAAGAAGACTTTCCAAGGATAGTCTATTCCTATTAAATAGCGGAATGCTGTGTATAGGCCTAAAAAAAAACCACAAAAAGAACAAAGGAATCTTACCAAGGCAGGACTTCAATCGGAGCTCTCTTTTCGGTTCTCCTAAACTGTTGCTGGAATAGGTTTGAAGAAGGACTGAAACATGGAGCTTTCTTTCAGGGCGGCTGAAAAAGGTCTCATCAGTGGGAGCTAGCTAGAAATAGAAATACCAAGATTTAGTAATACAGAGCTCATAAGTATTTTACCAGAACAAGTTGCCATAAGGTGTTTTAACCTTATTAAATAAAAATCTCTGGAGGAGATATAAATGTAGAAAGTATTTTACCTTGGGTATAATAAATGTTAAGAATACCAAGCAATTTTTAAACCTGGATTTACTCCTTGCAGGCGCAAACTTGACTTATTTGTCTGTTTGCTTACTTGGGAAATGGAGTAAAACCAGGTTTAAAAAATTGCTTGGTATTCTTAACATTTATTATACCCAAGGTAAAATACTTTCTACATTTATATCTCCTCCAGAGATTTTTATTTAATAAGGTTAAAACACCTTATGGCAACTTGTTCTGGTAAAATACTTATGAGCTCTGTATTACTAAATCTTGGTATTTCTATTTCTAGCTAGCTCCCACTGATGAGACCTTTTTCAGCCGCCCTGAAAGAAAGCTCCATGTTTCAGTCCTTCTTCAAACCTATTCCAGCAACAGTTTAGGAGAACCGAAAAGAGAGCTCCGATTGAAGTCCTGCCTTGGTAAGATTCCTTTGTTCTTTTTGTGGTTTTTTTTTTAGGCCTATACACAGCATTCCGCTATTTTATAGGAATAGACTATCCTTGGAAAGTCTTCTTCGTTTCTTTCGTTAAATAATGTCTTCGGTTTTACCGAGGGTAAGAACCCTTGGGTTCGAAATAGATACTGGTATTCACCAGAGGACGTTTGCGAGGGCTATTATTGACTGCGTCGGGGCAGTCAATATTTCCGGTTTCACCCATTATGGGGGGGAAAGGTTTCAAGTTGTATGCAAAGACGCTGCAACTAGACAAAAACTTCTGAAAGGAGTCGAGTGCGAGGCAAAAATTTTTCAACCTTTTGTGGTAGGAAGCTTTGTCAAAAGAGTAAGAATAGATCGTTTTCCGCTTGAATACTTAGAAGAAGACAATGACATCATAACTAAAGTCTTCTCGAAATGGGGAGCTGTTCGGGATATCGAAGTTGGCACGGACGATGAGATCCCACAATGGAAATCTGGTGAAGTCACCTTTTCCGTCATGATGAAGGCGGAAATTCCGAATTTCGTCAGGATAGGATCGGCCAGGGTATGGTGAGTTACCCGGGAGTAAAGAGGCAATGCTTTAGATGCGTGCCCTCACTCATCTAGGGGCCCAGTGCCCGAAGTTAATATGCAAGAACTGCCTAACAGCGGGCCATACAGTAGCACAGTGCCAGTCAGCATGCCTAAAATGCGGCACTAACGGCCATAAGGTGGACACCTGTCCGGACAGAAACCTGGCCGAAAAATTGGGAGGCAGTATTATGCCCAACACGGAAGCAACAACCAAAAATGTCATTGGCGCAGATCAGAATGAGTTCCCTACCCTGAAGGCCGCGCATGAGGGAGCAACAAGAAAGAATCATGCCGCCACGTCTGAAACACTGCCGAATACACCAATAGAGAAACCTACAAGCAAGTAAGACAAAAGGCAGAAAGAACCAGCCACCGAGTAAACCGCCACTACAAATGTAGCAACTCAAAATAACCAGCAGCACCAACAAAAAGGAACTATCACTGCAGTCACAATAGACGAAGACACGGAGGCAGTAGATATGGAAATCAACAATGCAGAAAGCACACAAAAGAGGCCAGCTAGCCCTGAAGAAGTAAATATAAAAAAACCAAAAATAGCTGAAGTTGGAAAAATAAAGTCAACTTCAGAACCCACAAAGTTCCCTCACGCAAAGGCCAATGCTCCTATATTGCATCTCTTAAAATATTTCCCCGAGGAGGAGGCGAGACTACGAAAAGCAATAGAAACATTCGGAGACATTCAACTGATACTCACAGGACAAAACGGGCCAAGAGTCGTCAGTGCAGAATGGAACGACGTGTTTGTCGATAATATAGATGAAATCACTCCTGAAAAGATCATTGGTCTTATCGATGCAGAGGACGACGTGGGACTAGCACTGCACAGAGGCCTCTACATGCTAAACCACGTCCGTGGAGACAAATTAGCAGATCTCATCATTAAAACCCACAACAGTAGACAGCAGGAGGATTTAAACCTCGCCTAACAAGTCAGCCGACTCCTAGTATCGATCTGCCACAGGGAAAAAAAAAATAAAAAATAAAAAATCGGGTTTGTTTTTTCTTCTTTTTGTCCTCTTTCAGATTAGAATTTTTGTTGTAAAAAAGGTCTATGTCTATTCCACACAGGAGGGGTATCCTGAGAACCTGGGCTGCGAAGGCTTACACCGAGGCGGTGCAGCTCCTTGTGGGCTGCATCACTCAGGCCAGGCTCTGCCCCCGCTCTTCTCAGTATTAAACTGGTCATTCAGGTTGAAATTTCAGAATTTTCCTAGTTTCTTACAAAGTGTTATATGGAATTTTAAAGGTTATTTACCAGTTCCTCTTTTTCATGTGGTGCTTCTTTCATTTGTTTTTCCCCGCTTTCCTCGGGCAGACACCTGAAGAGGTGACTGACCGGGGAAAGCTGAAAAGAACGGATGGAGGGAGATAATGTCGGAGATCTGCTTGGTGCTGACATTTAAGTCAGGCCAAGTAGACCGACTGAGGCCTCTTTTAACTATCTACTGCTATCCACTCTATCTTTATCCTCCTCTCTCACTATCAAGCTGACTCTCAGTACAACTTTTTTTAAATCTAAAGAGGCCAGTGATGAAAGGCATGAACTCCCATTCGACCTCAATAAAGGTCGAAACCGGTCTGGGTAGTGGCCTCTTGCCTTTAATACAAAACATCATGCATCTCCTTCTTGGAGATGTGTTTTGGCATTAAGGGTAAATATAAAGATTAGTGATCAGAGCTCATACCACCTTTACCACGAGTTGCCTTGGTCTTGCACTACCTGTAGGATCAGCTAGACTTGCATCACTTGTAGGCGCAAACTTGACTTATTTGTCTGTTTGCTTACTTGGGAAATGGAGTAAAACCAGGTTTAAAAATTGCTTGGTATTCTTAACATTTATTATACCCAAGGTAAAATACTTTCTATATATATATATATACAGGGTGTTCGGGATAAATTTGACATATTTATAATTAATTATATTTTTCCGTAAGTTACATGTATTAACACACACTTCTCTTCATTTAAAAGTTTGGACCCTTCTTCATTCATATACAAGATGTCAGAAAGGATGGATAGCTGGAACCCACCTGAATCATGGAAGAGAATAACTTGTATCATGATGATTCGTGCCCGCCATCAAAATAAGGATATTACGACTGCTGCCCAATGCTCCCTGAATACAGTAAAAACAATCAGGCATGAACTAGAGACTTGCAATGGTGACTACGAGGATGTAGCAAGAAGAAAGATCCCTAGCAGACGATCTGATTGCGTTCGTACAGCAGAATTCCTCGCAAATCTGCAGGAACAGGTGTTGAAGAACCCTGGCATTGGAATTCGGGCTTTGTTCGTGGAGTTGCTAACTGTAGTCAAGCCCTGGATAACAAGGGTAGCCAATGGTAGGCCGTATGTATGGCAGCAGGATTCGGCCCCTTGCCACACCTCTGGGAAAAGTCAAAAATGGTTGTCTGAAAATTTCTACGACTTCACCAGTCCAAATGTTTGGCCTCCAAACTCCCCAGACTTTAACCCCATGGATTATTTTGTATGGGGCGCAGTTGAAAAAGACACCAATCGCACTTCCAGTAATACAAAAGCCCAGTTAATGGATAAAATTAAAACAGTTTTTGCGGCCCTTCCCAGGGAGACTGTAGCATCAGCTTGTTCGAGGTTCCCAAGCAGAATTGAAGCTGTGATCGATGCTAATGGTGGTTATTTTGAGTAAATCTTGTTGATAGTATTATAATTAACTCTGCCTGTAATGTTTTTTTGTCAATTCATTAAATTTAATAGATACAAAGAAGATTTTCTTTTTCCTTACGAAACTGTCAAATTTATCCCGAACACCCTGTATATATATATATTAGTTAAATAAATTAAGTTTGATTACGATCCGCATCAAAATTTTGTTTCACCGAAATGGTGATGGAATGCGTAAGATCATTAAGCTAGGATGGATCCAGATTTTTCTTTTATTAATATAATTTACTTATTTTTTCGCTAACAATATTTACTTCAAAATTCATATTTTTATCGTAATAAAATTTTATTTAGTTAACTATAAATTCATCATTTTTTTTGCTTTGATGGAATCTTTTAGTGGGAGGGAGAGGCAAATCTCTTTCTTCCCCATTGGATCCTCCACTGGGATATATCTTGTGTATATAAAAACAAGTTGTTATTATTGTATTTGTTCAATGTCGGTTTCATGTTTATGAGGGGAATACCAGAGTATTAGGAAGAAAACCAATCTCACGGTAGCAGTGTAAGATCGCTTCATTCAACGGTGGAATACTTTCTCATATACAAGGCGTGTTCAAAAAACAAGAGACCGAACTTTTTAAATAGGCACCAAATGGCACAGAGAGCGCGCTGCAGCTAATTAGAACATCTAGCGGCAAGTTCTGATAACAAACTGCTATTTACTCTGTTCTGCTATTAATATTAGTCGTCGAGTTACACTCTCTGAAGTGAGCACTTGCACAAGCTGTTCTTCGGATTAGTGACAAAGTGACAATGAAAGAACTTGAAGAGCAATCTGTGTGAAATTTTGCTGCAAACTTGGTAAAAATTTTACAGAGATATTTCAATTGCTTAACCAAGCATACGGGGAGGACTGTACGAGTTGAACGCAGTGCGATGATTGGTTTAAGAGTCGATGGATGAGCCGGTTAAAGATCAAGGTGATGTTGGTGTGTTTTTTGATTGGAAGGGTATTGTCCATTATGAATTTGTACCACTTGGTCAGATGGTAAAGAAAGAGTTGTACACAGGGAAGTTTTAGCGCGTTTGAGAGATGCTGTGCGCAGGAAGAGGCCTGCATTGTGCAACACTCAAGTCTGAGAAAACCAGACTTGGATGTTGCACCACGACAATGCGCCGGCTCACGCTTTTCTCCTCATCTGCAGTTATATGGCAAAACATCAGACATCCGCTGTGTCCCATCCACCCTATTCTCCAGACTTAGCCCCAGCAGACTTTTTCCTGTTTCCCAAACTTAAAACCACTTTGAAAGGACGTCATTTCTAAACCATACAGGAGATTCAGGAAAATGCTTTAAGAGAACTGCGCGCCATCACAGAAAGTGCGTTCGAAAGCTTTCCAATAATGGAAGAAACGTTGGGAACGGTGCATCGCCAGTAGAGGGGGACTACAAGTATTTTGAAGGGGATAGTGCGTAAAATGAGCAATATACATACATTTCGTATGGGTTGGATTTGTGCAAATAGAAAGATAAAAACAGGAAAAAAAATGAATACAACGTTTTCACGTTAAATATGTATAGTGACTTTTCTGTGCTGTTCACAGTTTTTAGCTTCAATGTTTAATGTTTTTTCATTTTTTGTATAAAAACACCTGAAGAAGGCTGTAAAAAGCCGAACTAGTCGTGTGATACCATTAAACCTTTTCCATTTACTCTCGGTTTATGTCATTCAATTCTTTTAAAAAGTATGTTTAACAACCGAGTAAATCAACCTCAGTACATATATATATATATATATATATACTAAACTAGATATTAAAAATTACAAATTTAAGTTCAGATTGTCTCTAATCCATTGGACTGCATCCGGGGTAGCTTGGAACAGGTCTGTCAATGTGTCCTTAAAACTCCGCAGTGGGCATTCCAGCGATTCTTCCATTCAGTTTCAGGAGAATATCTCGTTGCTGATTTTTCCAGCGGGTTGCGGGACTTTAAGTGAATAGGTGGTAGATTTTGGAAGCCCTCATGGATGGGTAAGTTGCTATTTCACATACATTTTATCCACTCTTTGTTAACGACAGATTTCCTCCTTATGGCTGGTGGTATGATGTTAGAGAGTGTTGGTAGCCACTCAACAGGTGTAGACCTTATGCAACCCGTGAAAATTCTCATGGTTAAGTTGTTAAGTGCACATCGACCTTGCTGACATGGTGACTCGAATAGCACACTGGAGCATAGTATTCTGCACAAGAGTACACTAGGGCATGGGCCTAGTGGCATGGGCAGATTTTAAAGTGTTGGCTCCTGCCCCCAGCCCGAACACACAGGCTTCTTGATGATATTATTCCTAGATTTTAGCTTTTGGCAGATATTTTCCAGGTATTTTCTGAAGGTTAAAGAGCGATCTAAGGTGACTCCGAGATATACTGGGTTGGGGTTGTGCTTCAAAGTTTCTCCTTTGAATGAGACCTTCAACAGTTTATCAGCTTGAGGGTTGTTCAAGTGAAATGTGCAAACTTCAGTTTTGGAGAGATTTGGGCAAAGACGCCATTTGGTATATAGTTGTACAGAACTTCAAGGTGAGAACTGAGCACAGTCTCGGTCTCTTTCAGGTGTTTAGGCTGAGTATCCAATTGAGCAATAGTCTTTATAGCAAAAGTTCATTCCTTTTTTGAACACGCGTTGTGTGTGTGTGCATGTGCGCGCGCATATAACAGAGAGAAAAAACGAACAACAAGGGAACTCTTTTCACTAATCAGCACTGTAGCCAAACTGATATCTACGAAAATTACCACCTTCCTATAGAATGGCGTTTGTATATTAACTTATTTTCTTCCTATCATTCATTCTCCAAACTTATATTTTTCCCCTCACATATTTATACACAACATACATTTTCATTAACCTATCTTCTAGCCATAAACTCTTATCTAATTAATTCTTAAAGTTACATAAATTCTTCTCTTCTACAATATGTTTATGAAGGTCTTTCCACATATTTTCTGCTCTAACAATAAAATATTAAGCTTACATATTTGTACTATCTCTCTATTCTTATGCCTCTTAATAGAATCTAGCAGTAAAGTCCTACTTATTTATGTCTTGAACAAACTTGTAAACATATTAAAATCTTCTCTCCATCTTCTGTTAGCTAATTTCATTAGATTACAACTACCCAACCGATTCTCATAACGGCATGATACAGATTATAATGATTTGTGCATCGAATAAGAATAAACAAAACAGGATAGTAATCACTTGTAAGAGAAAAGAAGTAATAACAAGAGATCTTAGGCCACTATTCGGTCGCCATCAGTAATCATTAAGGTTTTTAATGGATGTGCGGAACTTCGAAGATATTCAGAGAAGATTGACAAAGTGTATCGAGGAATATCTTCGAAGTTCCGCACATCCATTAAAAATCTTACTGATTACTGATGGCGACCGTAATCTAATAGTGGCCTAAGATCTCTTGTTATTACTTCTTTTCTCTTACAAGTGATTACTATCCTGTTTTGTTTATTCTTATTCGATGCACAAATCATTATTATTACACAAACGCCTCCTGGAGTCAAGACTTATCAAGGGAGGCAATAGTAAGATGCATTCTAACAGAGATCATGTTTATCATACCTCATCATAAATTAGTTCAATGTTTGCGCACTCACCACCTCATCTAGCAATAAATTCCACTCACCAACCACTCTCCATGCAAACAAAAGTCATGATGCACTCTCTTATGCGTGACATCTTTATACAACTTGCAAGAATGATCTCTTGTCACTGTTCCTCTTCTCCTCCATCAACACTTTGAAAAATATTCTAGGTATCTATTTGATAAGCACCTCTTAACAATTTACTAGTCTCGTATGTCTCAATCATGTCGCCCCTCCTCCGCCTATTTGCCAGAGATTAAAATTTACGTTCGCTTTACCTGTCTTCATTGTCAGTATTTCACAATCCAGATATTGCTTTTGTTATCCGTCTCTGAACTTTGTCCAGTGCTTGCTTCTCACCTAAGAACTCTCACCCAACTTAGCATAATCTGCAAACAGCTGAATATCCGCTGGCAAGCCACTCTCTATATAATTAATAAACAGCAGTGGTCCTAGAACAGAACCCTGTGGGACTCCACTGGTAATTCTCCTCCTTAGAGATATGCTCCTCTATACACCACTGTTTGATATATGTAGTAGAAAGCCAGTTTCTTATCCACTCAACAAAGAAACTTATATAGCAATTTATTATGTGATAGCCTTTGCAAAATCGAGAAGTATCACTCGCATCCAGAACTGTTACACAGTGACAGATGTTCAAGTTTCCAAACCACTTTCCCTTCCTGCATGAATGTTCATCTGCCTTTGAACTTCAACATGATTATTATCGATTCCAATTAATACTGTTGAGATTCATTAGCGCTCAGCTGTTTCATTCGTTAGAAGATGATCAAATTTCGTCCCATCAACATCCTATATTTCCCTCTTATGATGCTAGAATTAAAATGATAGTATATTCAGATTTGTATTTTTCTTGACGGATAAATAAATATTTTCTGTATAAAGATATTTTAATAAATGCCAATTAAAGAATTTTTTTTCTAATTTAAATAATAAACTTTACACTGTCAAATTAAAATTTACTTCTTTTCCTCAACAGACACTTAGAAAAATAACTTACTAAAATGGGCAAAAATGACAGCTCCTAAAAATAAATCTTATTTAAATAACAGCGAAAGAATAAAAATCCAAAACAGTACTAAAAATAGTTGACCAACCTTTTTCTTATAATAGGCATTGCCTGTCGGCCAAGAAGAAAGCGCAGGAAAAAAAAAAGGCTGATCAATAACAGAAATTCTTTTCCATAAAATGAATCAGTCCCTGCTTTACAAAAAAAAAAAAAAAAGAGGGTGAGGTAGAACTTCGCACATAAAGTAGTTCTGATAATAAATATTTTTTGGGGCTTCATAATATATAAGTGTAGTAATAGCTTATGATATAAATCGCACCCGAATGATATCCATTCCGCCCCCCCCCCTCTTCTAGGCAAGTTGATACGAGGTCATCATTGCGATACTCTACATAACTTTAAAAAATATATCGCCTTTATAATAATAATAATAATAATAATAATAAAACAATAATTTAAATACACCTTGAAATATAATTTTCAGTTATAATAAAATATCAGAAAAATTCTCAGTAAAATTAATAAAATTTTCAAGAAACCGAAGTTAATGGGAGCTGCAGTTTCCTCACTTCGCTATTTCATGCACGCGTACAGAGTAGCCGGACATATTTTTATCTGACGCATGTGCAATACACGGATTTCCGGTGGATAAAACTCAAGACGGAAAAGTAATAGTAGTTCTGCTGTCTATTTTTCTACAAAGACGCGTGTGATTTATTTCAACTGGCACGGCCCAAAAGACGCTTCCCGTTAACAGGTGTGGCCCTATCAGCGCACCGAACGTGGTCAGTGAAGACAAGATAGAGAAAACCCCGTTAGAAGAGTGGCTCCCCCGGAAGGATGGTGTCCCTACTTGTATCAAATGCGGTTTACTAATAAATGATGAAGTCACAATCGCTGCGCATTTAACATGTAGGAAAATGGTTTCTGATGTGGATTTCGGCATGGATGCAACAAAATAATAAAATCTGGTGCAGGAGAATTCCAACTGCAACTCACAAATTATCAATATATTATTATTATACGGGCATCTCCATGGAGTCAGCGGACTCATCACGAAGACCCAAGCTATCCACACAATATTTATCATACCTCTTTTTGAACTCAATGACAGAGGAAGCACTCACAACTGAGTCAGGTAACGCATTCCATTCATTCACCACTCCTCACGAAGAGAAAAATTTAGTCCTCGCACTCTTGCTTAATTTCCAGGGATGACCGCTTGTTCTTCCACCACCACTGAAAAACAGTTTAGACAGTTATACTCTCATAATTATATCAATGCATCGTTTTATCCCAAACGGATAATGATGTAACCAGGAGGAGTCACCCCTTTAAATCAGGCCAACTAGCATTTTGAAGGCAGATTCACCTGTTCGGGAAAATGTCCTTCGTAGTACCAAGCGAAAAAGTCCAGAAAATGTCCCTGCGTTCACTAACTAACAGGATTGTGACTAAGAATTATCCATTTTGCAGGCGAAATCATTATCAACTAATAGGATCAGTTTCAAGAAGATGGTTGTACTCCTCGGTCAGAGTGATGGATTCTAAGTATCCGCTTTCTTTCACGAATTCGCAGGATGGAACACATCTACCTCAATAATTTAATGAGCGACTGTAGGAGAGAATTAGCTGAGGTTTGTAGGCTTACCATATTGCTTTCTCGATTATTACACTTGAGTTCAACAACACTGTGTTCCTTTAGTCTTAAGAACGTAGATCATTCTTCGGATCCAATATGCGCATTTGTATTAGTATCGTTGAGGTTTCAGCAAGATTAGCTTCGATTAGGCCATGAAACCATGTTTATATAGTTATATAACTACATAAACAATAGTTTTCAAGGAGAGTGAGGGGAACATCATGCTGGGAACAGAACTTTCCAAGGTGACTAGTTAAAACAATTTTAACATCGTGGATGATTCCGATATAAACAATGAAATCAAATGGCAACGGTTTAGCTTTGATTTTTATATATTTAAAAATTTTCACTAAATAAAATACGAAAAAAATATTTTATTGTTATTATATATAAAAAAAATATAAAAATTCTGGAGAGCAAACGAAATATTTATTTCCGTCTCTAGAAACGAAGCAAACCATACATTTAAGGGATGGGGGAGTGTCAAGGTGATTGCATTTTAAAAAATTGAAAATTATTTTTTTAAGAGAGGAAAATTGTTTGTATGTCCATTTGGAAATAACTAAATAACACTAACGCACTAACTAATAAATAAAATAAATAAAATATAGTAATAAAGTTTTTTTTTTTTTTTTTAGAAATATAATCGCATCAATAAGAATTAAAGGTCTCCAAAACATAAATAAATAGATACATAATAAAATGAAATCAGAATCGAAGTCCTTGAGTAGCTAAAGTTTATAAACAGCTACATTAGAATGTTGCAAGCGAAACCTTTCTCTCAACTCAGGCCAACGAGAGATTAGCCTAAATATCTGCAACGATGTATAGGAATAAAACTAAAATGGAACAAGCTCATTTGATATTTTACGTAGAAGCTTTACAGCTATCTCTGTGTGGATGAAGAAATCCAGAAGAAATCGATGGCCACACGACGACATATCAATGTCCTTTTGTCTCCTCCCAGTCTCTCTGGCAGTCAACCTGTTTATTTTAATCAAGAACAGATCGACCGTAGTTTGGGAGAAAAACGCCCAAATGGTGATTAGAACTTTGGCTCTTTCAACTGGATCACGAAAACGTTAATGAACTATTGACTGCTCCAAACATGCGCAGTAATGTTTCCACTAGCCGATAAATTTCCGTGAATGCAGTTTCCATATCGCAATTAAGGCAAAGCATATCATAATGAACGACCACAATATATCATCCTTCTAAGGCCCAGTCTGCAGTGCCTCTCTAATCAAGAAGCTCCGTGCTCTTGACTTCGTTGTTCTACTTAAGCCATTCACAAAAGAAAGTGATAAGGTTGCATGCAGTTTGCAAAGGTGCATTGTGTCTTCAGGATTTTTACCATTTGTAGTTCAGATTATTACATCTCTCTCTCTCTCTCTCTCTCTCTGTGTGTGTGTGTGTAATGTTTCTTTCGTAATTTTTTTTTCATGTATTTGATAAACGCCGTGTACAAAATATCACAAACTGAGATGACAATTTAGAAATCCCCAGTGGATAGGCATCATTTGGCATTAACTGTTTATTATTATTGTTATTATCTTTTAACTCTCATACAAAAATGAGTATGGTGAAGCAAATGTCTTTCATTTTTGCTCATATTTTTCGATAAGAGTGACATTACGACATTCTTCATTAGTGTGGTAACTTTCAGATCAGTATTTTGCACCAGTTCTAATAATTCAATTTAGGTTTCTCCTGCTAGTCGTTTAATGGGTTTCAATTTTTACTTCAAAAAGAATTTCGGATCACTAAATCATTCTTTTCATAAATTTTTAATGGAAAAAAAAGATCATTAACTCTACAAGACTTAATGTGAAAAAAAATGGCTTTTTTTTATTGATTCCTGAGAGACTGATGCTTTGCAGCAGCTAGCCTCAAAAATAAAAATTATTTATAAATCACAGAGATTGAGTAGTGTTCTATGCAGCCTTTTAATTTTTTCCTATTTACCTTAAAATACAGAACATATATAGAAAATACAGTTATGCATGATTACAGTTACGTTTTATTCTAGCTCCGTGACTGAATACAAACCACGATTTCTAGTTGGAAGACCCTTCTTGACATAATAAACAGTCGCTCGATGAATATCGCAAAATATTAAATTAATACCCGTGTCATTCTTTTTTTATTTTAGCAGTTCTCTCAATTACTCCATGCGAACATATCATCGGCCAATCTTCAATACGTAGAACTTTTAAGAATATCAATTAAGAGATGAGAATGATTTTTGTTTGTGAAAATGAACACCTTACATCAAACAAAGTAATATCTATTATCTGTCTAAAACTTAACTTTTAATAATATATTTATGTAAGCGGTCGACTTCGATACTACTTCCTAATATTTTTAGTGAAACCAGAAAACGTGATTTCTGATAAGAAAGACTTGAATTTGAATCTAGTCTATAGTGAAAAATGAACCAAACTTGATATCCCAAAAGAATGGTACATTAATTTCCCTCACTTCTTAACCTATCCTGATATAACCCTAACATCCCACCAAAGAAGAAATTGACTGCGATAGTTACCTCTAAAAACTCCCTAATTAGTTAATAATTCGTTGTGTAATATCCAGAATATGACACACATGTTTTACTTCGCTTCTGCGCATTCATTTGGTTCAGGGGGAGAAAACAAAATGATACCCCCCCACACACACACACTTGCGAATTCAGAAGAATCGTGTGTATCTCCTTCAAAGGCCTTGATTCGAATTCCATCATGGGAATATATTCTAGATTTTTGTTAAACATTATTAAAAACACCTAGCGTCGATTCTGAACTTCCCATTCCAAGCTCTGCTGCTGACATTATTTTTAATAGTATTTGGTATTTTAACCATTTATCGAAACATGAAATAATAGAAGATCGTTATTTAAAAACAACTTCCGAGTTTTGGCAGCAAGACCGTCGTTGAAATAGTAATAAAGGAATGATGTCTTCCATTTGTATTCTTTTTTTCCTTTTTTTTAACTGTTTTTGCTTTTCTGGTCCAAACATTTGCGATGCTCGCATCACTGAAATAATTCTCACAGCAGTGAAAAATGAACATTTTTCATTTCACTCTCGAATGTCCTCCTTTCTTCAAACTGGTTTTTCAAGAAATGAGCCAAGGCAGTTTGAGATAATAATAGAGCGTATCAGATCTGGATTACTGCAGAATCTCCAGTTTCCTTCTCACTTTATACTGAAGCTGAATTATAAACAAGTTATCAGAAATTCAAATATGAATTCGGGAATTTAAAAGATGCAAAACGACAGCTTTTTTCAACTCTGTTTTAAGCCAATTGTGACATTACTTACAAATGTTTTTTCTACATCAGTCTTCTGTTCGAAGAATGTCTGAAGAACAAACTAATTTACTGGTTTCTGCATGAAAATTCTCTTCCGACCATATCAGACACACCACAATTAATGCTTTCACTGAGCTTTGTAAAAAGAGTTAAAAAAAAAAAAGAATGTGAGATTTTATGCCAAAAGTTTCAATATATTTGTAAGATATTATCTCATCCAATTAATTAGACTCCTGAATCTTCTTTCTAGATCATCCTCTTTCTCTGCTCTTATGTACAAAAAATAAAACAAGAAATCATTTAAGAAATGTAGAATCCAAGTTTAACTCTCAAAAATAAAATCAAATACCGAAAAGCTAGTTAGTGAGATCAGCATCACCTTCCATATTAAGATAAAAATTACGATTTTGTTTAATGATTTTTTTTTTTTTTTTGCATTGTCTCTGAGATCCAACTAGTAACAATGGCTTACTTCCAATAGTGATTCATTGAGGTTGTAGAAGACAAAAGTCAAGAGTCATTGATCTAGACTACTACAGAATGGAGTAGTCTAGATCTGGTTGGTAGATGAAGGATTTGCATTGTCACTGATTACAGCAAATACTTCAGCATCTCTTCCAGCTTGGTCAGTGGAAACAGAAAAAAGTAGCCGGGTAGGGCTTGGAGTAGGTAGACATTGAAATCAGAGAAGCATTGCTGGAATATCACAGCGCACAAAGACTCACGTGCCACCTTTCTGCTACAGGGGTGAAAGTTTTGGGAAACGTTTCTAGGGTCGCAGATGATCGTTATCACCCAGTGTGAAAGTACTGGCTTGCTTCAAAAAAAAAAAAAAAAAAAAAAAAGACCATCTTTAGCCTCAAGAGATGGATATTTGTCTTATATAATTTCACCTGCCCTTGCTTTATGCTATAGTTTAACAATCTTTACGGGATGTAATTTTTAGATAAAGCCAAACGAATTTTGATGAAATTTAGATCATAGAATTTAAACATGGCACATTTTTTTAACACGCCACTGTTCATTATTATTAATAATTTGCTAAAATAGTCTATATTAAATAGAATTCAGTGACTAAAGAAAGAAAATACAATTGTCAGTTGAAACGAAAATTGTATTTTTTGGGGATAAAAAAAAAACCCAGCAACTGAGAATTTGTTTACAGTAAGTTAATAAATGTTCTTTATAAAATAAACACACAAATGTGCATCGTTTCCTTTTAAGCCTTCGCTTGCCAAGCGGTCTCTCATCACGATTCCGCAATCCTGGTATCGTCACTCCCGCGCCGTAATGTTCTGGAAAGTGTTCACTATGTGTGCCACTCACTGCACCATGATTTATAGGAATCACAATGACATCCGGGTTCGACATCCTTGAACAACTAGTCTTTAAAATTTTCTACTTTACTGTTTCTTCAAAAAAAAAAAAAAACGATATCGCTGAATTACTTTCAGGTTTCAGTTCTATTTTAAGGCCTCTTTTCAAAATTGATACCTTTATACACTGCTTGGGAAGAAGTCAACTGACACAACATATTGTGAGGAACAAACATCCATGGTGCCCACTTAAATAACATGCAGTACTTCCTTTCTCTGCGATGACTGCAGCAATCTCACGGGGCATACTTTCCACAAACATACGATAGCGATCAATGGGAATTTTGGACCATTCGTCCTGCAGGCATGTAATGGAATCCTGGACTGTTGTTAGGGGGACGTCCCTTGACCTCACCCGATGCTCCAGTTCATTCCACTGATGTTTAATAAGATTGAGATCAGGGCTCTGTGGAGGCCAGTCAAGTGTGGTGACGTTCGTGTCCAAACCACGCAGTTACACCAGCAGCAGCCTTATGGCACAGTACATTGTTTTGCTGAAAGAGACAATGGTCAGCTCATAAAAACGCCATAAAGTAAGAAGAAGTGCATTGTCCAGTATGTTCAGATACCTCTCTGAAAGATAGGACCATAGCATCACACCGCCACCTCCGAATTTCAGAGCTGGGGTTACTCACTCTGGGAAGAGATGTTCACCAGGCATCCACCAAACTCACACCTGTCCATCTGCTCGGCAGAGGATGTAGCGTGATTCTTCACTCCATAATAGAACTGTTATCACATTTCTGTTCACCTCATGAACTGCATATTTCTTCTTTTTTTTTTAAATTCTTGTTATTATTTTTTTTCCAGTTTCTTGTATCTTTTTTGATGAAGTTAATGGGATAATACTAAGGAATTGTGGAAAAATAATCAAAAAGTTTCTTCTAGATACGTGGAATAATTGCACTTTTATCTTCGGCAATGCTCGCATTGGCAATAAATCCGATCCACATTGTTGCCTATAAGTAAGTGCATTACCTTTCTCCTTTTGGCTATCCTTCCACGATAAAAATAACAATTTGTAAAATATCATCAGTAGCTCCTCAAATTCTAATCTCAGCAGAATTCGTGTGAGAAGGATAACGTAGTTAACTTCCACGCTACTAAAGCTCATTTCTCTAGTGAATTTATACAAATGCAAACGAATACTAAGAGTATATAATACTGATTTCACATTTGGTTCAGTGACCCGAATACTTAATTTAAAGCAGGTAGGTTAATCGATGATTCCTATTGCAACTATTGATTCCATTTCCTATAACACGGACATCCACTTTCTGCTGAGTGTATTTTCAACTGATATTCCCCTGACAACTGCACGTACAAATTGAAGCCTATAATTTTGTCCCTGTGATATCCTTCAAGCAATATCAACTCACCACTCATTCATCGTCCAGTTCAAACTTGGTAAACTCTCCGTACTACATTATTTTTCTGGTCTATCTATATTATTGAATATTCCTGACGAAATGAAAGTTATTTCAATCAGGTTTTTACTTAAACCCAATATTAAGGTTATCCCTCTCCGCACTATCCATTAACCAATTATGTCTCTCTTCTATTACAATCTTTCTTACGTAAAAAGGCCATCTAAAAAAAGAAAAAAAAAAGAAAAGAAACGCTTTCAGTGAACTGTGGTTACAACTGAATATACACTGAGATGGAATGAAAAACATGAATCCCTTAGGTAATTATTATAGAGTTCTGAATGCAAGGCTGTCTGGTTTGCGCTGTGTGAGGGATCAGCATTAACAACCTGTGCGAGTGGAGGTACAGTTATTAACCTCGAGGCAGTCATTGAGAGAGCGAAACCGAACACAAATGTCCCCCCCCCCGCGCTTGATGTGTCTATTTTAGCTCTAATGTGACCACATTTGATGGTGAAGGAAGCTTGTTAAACCAACAAGGTATGCCATTTGCCTTCGGGTGCAGGTATTTACGTGTTCATAGCAGTTTCCCGTGTCAAAGTCCCTTACACTTTCCGTTCCCTGTTAATTCCCCATCAGGCAGCCGGGTTGGCAAACATGTCGGTATTATTTCGCAACTGTTTCAAGAAAGTAATTGGTTGATTGCCTGCACGTTGCGATTCGAATGAGGTTAGTTGGAGGCCCTGTTCTTTTATCCTTGAGTAAGTAGGCAGCTTAGTTCTTGACATTGTACTTGAGGCGTGAATGAAACACTTTAATCACTGCCTTGACAGCAGAAGGTTAATACGTTACTTTTGTGACTGTCTGCTTAAAAACCTCACTCTTTTATAATCGTGTGAGGGGAGCAAAGAGATGTACAGCTGAGACCCTCACTACCCGAGGTTGATCACTAAGCTTGCTTTGAAATACCTGAATAGCATTTTATGTTGTACGGTGGAGTAAACTAGGTTTCACATTTATTGGGAACTGGCCAGAAGGAAGGCACCTAATCAGTAGCAAGTGCTAACTACTCAAACTAAAAAGAAAAGAAAAAAGAAACTCAACTAAGCTGCTGTTTTCTATGTGGGGAAAGGAAAAAGTTAACTTATAGAATATGAGCATGTGGATTGAACGAGACTGCTGAGTATGTCTTATGACTTGTTGGCCATTGTTTGTCTACTAATCATCGAATCAAATGACACTAGTCCAACGCAGTTTTTATAAATTCAAATATCATTTCACTCCTAACAAGCCTTATGCCAAATGAATCCCAAATACAAACGATTTCGTCCATAATTCATATTTTAAAATGTGGTCGTCCACAAAGTGAACTTTTTTTTTAATAGCAATATTAGTTCATTGTAACGATCTGTTGAAATGTTTCCTTTATATCTCAAAGATACGCAGTTCTAAAAATAAAACTAATTCAAAATAACTTATTTTCATTATTAAAATAAACACGGACATACTTTTATAAAGAGTTCTTCTTCCTGCCTGTTAAGAGGTTATAGGATATCATGTTTCACCGATCTCATCTCAAAGGAGCTAAACAGCGAGCAGATACACAACACTCAACTTTCAAAAAGGGTTTGGATATACTGTATTCGGGATGCTTTTGAAAAGTTTTCAAGCTATGCTTTCCTCGTCCTTCCACCGGTGAGAGTCAATCACAAAGAAAACCAATAGGAGATTTGAAACTTACAAGTTCTGTCAGTTTCCTAAAACTAATTTGCATCTCGCATGCAAACTGCATTTTAGTTTAGAGCTTTTGCTTGGGAATGTAAAAAGCTGGGTATATTTTTCCATTTAATTTTTGGATTTCAAATAAAGTACAGTGTGTGCGTCAAAGATTTAAATTAAAAAAAAAGTTTTGCAGAGACAGTTCGTGAAGAGTCCATTCTTTTCTTACTATCACATTTCTCAATTATAAAATCTAAAATATATTTTTGTTTTCAATTAAGAACTATTTGCAGTTTCCCTCAGTCTAATTTTGAATTGAAATTCAGAGTATTATTTCAATTTTTAAAAAATTTACAATTTTAAGCAATATTCCATTCGTGTTTTAAGAAATAAGGTTTAGATTTTGAAATAATAAAATTGAACCGCAAAGTGATTTTTTTTTTACCTTTCCATCCTTCATCGATTTAAAAAGACAAAGGGAAAAAAAGAAAGAAAAAATCTCCAAAACAAAATTTTTTAACTTGTACAACTTGTGGTTGTAGAGTTATTTATTTATTTGTGATCTTTTAACTAAAAATAGCAATATAATCACACTACCCCTATGAAATACCGCATTAAAATATCATAATAATGTATGTATGCAGATTTATTAAAATAACACATCGAATCAAGGTGTTTGAATGTTTTCTGTTCGCTAAGTAAATATGAACTTTGCACTGCGGTGAACATCGTCCAATGATGCGAAGGGAGAGGAGGTTGACCTTCAGATGTTCAGACAATTGTAAACTGTCTCGCCTGCCGCATCGCAGACAAATGTTATAAAGCGTACTATTTTTAGTACTATATTTGACGAATTAGCCTGTAATAAATCGCTTTGCCTAGCAGCTATCACACAAATCATAATCTCCTCCTTCTGTTCACACTTCCCCGTGTTAAGTACAGCTGAATAAAAAGATGTCTACGAAATAAAATAAAGAACAAAATGATTATTAAGGAGAACAAAAGAGAGAGCTATAAGCCAAAATATCAAGAATGCCGTTATATTTTTAAAATTTACCGCACACAAACACAAGCTTTCTACCTTGACTAGAATAATTGTCATTTAGCATTAGAACTATCTGACTTGCTACCACTTTGTTCTCCCACAGCATTACCAACACAAACTAATTTTTTAAAAATATATATCCAAGTATGCAGCATGTAACATATTCGGAGAAATCTTTGATTTGCTTGACCTGTTCAAGTAGACAGAACACATTTCAATGAAATAAATCCAAGCGCAGATAATCTAGCATGACTGTTGTATTCATTAGATTTACTCACTAGTAAATAGAAAACGTAATTGGCTGCTAACTTTCTACCCTTAGAATAACAAGTTTATATAAAGAGTTAAACGAGTACTCAGCATTGAGTTAATTCATTCGTTTCGATTGTGTATGTGTGAGACGCTAACCACGTGCAACAAAATGGCCTCCGAATTGATTGCAAAGCAATATATTAAGCTCATTTTCTGAAGTAGATTACAGGAAGGCTTTTATTAAATTATACTAGACAAGAAACAAGAAAAAAAATCTTTCTACTAGGTTTTATATATTCTTGAACGTTCCTTTTATGTGCTACTGTCTCACAGTTCAAACGAGTATTAATTTCTTTCAATTCCAGCAAAATCGGCAGCATTAAAATGTTAGAAATTTTTTTCAAGTAAATAAACTTTTAAGGCGCTGTTGTTTCTATTAGTAGAGCAACGACTTCAACTTGTCCTTTTTCTGCTAAACAAAAATAAATACAATTTTTTTATTTTTTTAAAATTTAACAAAGGACTAAATTGTTATGGATAATTACTTCTTTCTGTACGGAAATAATTTCAAGTGTACGACCTAACACACGGCAATTCGAAACTCGTTTTCTGCTGCTACATTTTCACAGAAAATTCTAAGACATACTGCAGGCTTTTAATATGTTAACCTATAATTAATATAACTTGATCTATGAAGAGTTTCTTTTACCTGCTATTTTTGAATTAAATAAACTAATAATAATAATAATTGATATTTAATATTGAGTTGCACAGCTGCTTTCTATTAGAGTAATTATAAAACATAAGATAAATTATTAATTTATAGATTTAATAACAAAACTGTTACGGTGACGACTTTGACAATATCAATCTACGGATTCATTGCAGTTTGGAATTGAGATTAGTAAACGTCGAGTGACCACATTAAACAAACTTTGAATATAGGAATGCCAAAATATTAAAACGATGTTTAATATCCCCACAAAACTTTCATTTGTAGTTTAAACACCATACGCTGCAAGTCAGAATTGTCTCCCGAATGTCTGACATGCAGCGACACTCAAGGCAATTTACTATTTTGTTAAAGCATAAAAACCGAATGGGAGCTACTTCGTTCTTTGCAGAAAATTTCTTACTGTTGCCCTGGTAGCAAACTGCTTGACAAATTGAGCCCAATATTTGTTGTTGTTACACTTCAGTTTACAATTGCCTATACGATGTCGAGGAGGAACGACCTTTATTTTCACTCCGCTTCCATTGTTCCACCTTTCTTTATTAACGTGTTGTTGTTGTCGGGGGTTGAGTTACGCACGTAAGGAAGGAGGAAATATGAATGAAGTTAACTTTGCGGTCGATGTGCTCTGCTTTTCTAATAATTAACGGTTAGCTTCTCATTTCATTGTTTTACGCGTCCATTGTGTTAGTTAAGCAAAAATGTCAGTACGACTTGCTTGTGGTGCAAAGATCAATACAGCATTTCTCAATTCGAACTGACAACAGACATTGGCTAGAGAGAGAAAAATTATATACTGTACTCCTTAACACATTAAGCTCCAAAGGCAGTTTGAATTCGGGCTATTAAAGAAAATAGCAAAATAACCACACCTTGTGGCTTGGGTACCTGTGAAATTTAGGTAACAGATGATTTCCGTTGCCCATTATGAGACCATCGCCACCTCTTATTAGAGGTGTGAAGTGGCTTGAAGAAGTGCTGTATTTGATCTATAGCACTGGATTCCCGGATTTCCAAAGTCTTGGGTCTTCTTCCTTCACATTGCCATCGAGGCAACTGTCAAACGCGCCGATGTCAGAAGGGAGCAGGTGACATGATATTTTAAACAATTACTGAAATTGTCACACTGGAAATATCTACGAATTTGCCAAGAGCACCACTAACCTAGCATACTACGCCTCTGCCTACGGGTTTCTTTTCTTTCTGAACACCTTCTGTTTCGTCCTTTATTTTGAACATTTGGTAAACACGCTAAATCAATCAGATTTAGTGTTTACGAAAACTGATCATTCAGTCTTCACAATATCTGTTTAGTTTTTCCTTTTTTCAAACAATTCTTCCAGTAAATATTAAAATGAGAAACTCTAGAGTGTAATAATAAAATTTTACGTCGGATATTTCGGAGTAACTTCTTCTTCTTGGCTTCGCGTATTAGGCAATTGTTTTCCTCTAACATTTTCAAGGATTTAAAAAATATTCTGCCCATCTCCTCCTGGATCTTTCTCTTTCACTTGAGTAACTTTTTCTATAAGATTTAATATGATAAGCGTTTTTAATAACGAAATTCAGCTGGAATTATCGGCTAAACAGAAAACGGATAAAAATAAAGGTGAGCACTCTCTCTCTCTCTCTCTCTCTCTCCATATCTCTGTATTGAAGCTCGCTATGTCTATGAGGCTAAGAAAAACTGATTCGCAAAATTAAAATACTTCTGGAAGACTAGAAACCTTTTACACAATTAACTGTTATCCTTGATAAAGAGTCATTCTACAACGAAGCTATTTCGAGCTTATAATCCTTTCACATAATGGCATATAGAAGATGCTCTAAACTTTTCTCTTCTTGCCAAATAGTAAAGTCTAAACAGCCTCCGCCGCCAGACTAGGTGAACTTTCCAAAACCAGAACATAAAAAAAAAAAAAAAGCATGTATAGAAAGAATTTAACAAGAGTGTAGGGGAATGATAGCATACCACACGAGAGATCTTGTTGGTTTTCTTAAACCGGCATTACTAGTAAACCATCTCATCCAAACAGAATGTCATTTTGTCATTTGCGCATGTAATTTTGAAAAGCATGTATTTAAGAAGAGCAAATCATTTCCTTTTTCTGCTCTGTAATATTTATTTTCAGAAGTAGTACCTAGGAGGCAAAATATGCGAACTGAACTTGCACCAGTCGTTAATTTGAATACTCTGAACGTTTCTGCACTTTCTCCCATTAAATTTTCTAAATTATATTTCGATCTAAATATATTTTCAGAATTACCACAAAAGTTCGTTCCTCCCCAGTTTAGTGAATGTACAGCAGGCGAACACACCAAGAGAAAGAAATTTATATTGTTATGGTCAAATGGACAGTGATGTATGTATTGGTTAGCGTATCCGCTTTCCAACATCTGTGGGTTTGAATCCCACAGCACGCTTGGATATTTGTGAACGTTTTCAGCTGGTAGATGAATTTTATCGTTCCATGTGAGATCACCAATCCTAAAAGAAGGCCTTAAAAAAGTTCTACGGATCTCTCTCCCATCCACGGTACTGTAAGTGTCATTTTCATGTGTCCTCTGAAGTTGCTAAACTTCAGAGGACACATGATAGTAAAGTAATGAAAAAGCCTGGGCTTGTTCGCAGGGTACTCACAGAAAGATTCGCGCCAAGATACGAAAATTCTGTTGTAGAAAAACTGCTTTCTAATGGCACTTCCTTCACCTAACACAAAATCAGTCTAACGTCACAAACACACAATTTTTTTTAATAAATAGCATCATTCCCATTCACGAATTGTCCGAATTACATATTAGTACTATGAGGGAAATAAAGTTAGAAAATATGAAGTGATGTATTTTTCGAACTACTTTTGGCCTAGTTTCATATTAAGTGAAGAGAATCATTACCATCTAAATCAGAATACTACCATCATCATCATAATTCGTATTTTTTCAGTAAGAAACTTTATATGGACGTGGGTCCAATATTGAACCGTTATGGAATTATGTCGTTGATTTTTTTTAAATAGCTATAGAATTTTCAATGGCTTTCAAAAAAAAAAAAAAAAAAAAAAGAAATGAAAGAAGAAGATACGTACCCGGTGAAGTGTTCATTGAAGAATAGGTTCCCAAAAGGATTATCACTCTCAGCCTGCATATGCAAGGAAGTCATCTGTGCACGATCGGGTTAGTTAAACGATTCAATGTGTACAGGACACTTGGTATGGAAGCAACACTTAAAATTACGCCAGGTTTTTCACTTCCCGTCCTCACAGACAAAACATAAAGATCTGGTGATGTTGGTTGATAAATTTGGGTATAAGACGACTGACCTATAGACTAGGAAAACAGTCATCAAGATGCACTTTCGATTAACAGGAAAAAAAAAAATGAGAAGAGTTCTATTGTGTTCTAAATACATGACGATGCCATACAATCAATGGCATATCATTTAGCAGTAGTCGTCTAAAATCGTAGATAAATGTCACATGCAAAATCTTCAGAAATAAATGGACTAAGGAACTAATAGTATACGACACCCCACACAAAATGATGGCACTGAAATTATATTGAAAACGATTTTTTGCAGTGGAATGAGGCTCTGCTTTCCGTCGTACAGAATTGCGAATACTATCCCCATTCAGCAAATATCGCTTTGTATCAGAAAGATGGATGGATGGATGGATGTGAGTGCTCATTGAACCAATTACAAATTCCAGCCATTTGGCATAATCTCCAGATTGCATGTGCTGAACTCGCTACATGTGGTATGAACAAAAGACTTCTTCGCATAATGTTCTACGTGCTTTTCATTGCGGAACATCAACTTCTTAAAAATCCTTACATGACGATTTTCGCTGTACAGCTGCAATAATGTTATTACTTCATTTAGCTACATCTTGTCCAACTGCGCTCGCGCGCACACACACACACGCTCAGATGAAATACCAACCGTAGGAAATCAATCTCTCTCTCTCGCAATTTCTAAAAAAAACTGATGAATATACGTGGACAATGAATTATTCTATCTGGAAAATTACTGGTATTCCGCTATAGTAGATACATTATATTCTCATCGGCAAATCCGTAAACAAACATCGCATTGCAATAGAAATGCAAAAGTATATATACCAAATTCAGTATAATAAATATCACCTGCACGCCGTGAGTTACAAAACGCTGCGCTGGCTATTTACAGTTAACAACTTTTAATTTGTTTCGAGTGAGATAAACGGCGTGCAATAGATGGGCGCGCTACATTGAGAGAGGGGATGATGTTTTTGAGAATCTACTATAAACATGAATTTTAAATTCTTGAATAAACATTTTATCTGGAAACTGGATGGCTATTCTTATTTCTTTACCACTGAAAATTCTAGGTTTTCTTTTAACTTAAATTATTAAAAATTTCCCGAAATTATGCTCATTGCTCTTGTGTACTACAGAATTCTTCAACGTAACTTATTAAAGGAACGGGAGCATTCGCTAAGGGCAGAATCGCTTGAAGACTTCCTAAACTGAAACGAAGCCATGTAACCACTTCCCTCGTTTCAACATACCGGGAAATGTTTGTTTTTCCTTTTATTTACAGGCCATGTTAAATGGTTCCATTTTAACACACGAGGAATTAAATGCTCAGATGCATTCTATTGGTGGATGAAAATTTCTTTGATTATATATTTATATTCTTTAAGATAGGAATTAGAAATGATATAGTTAGAGCCGAAAATAGCATGGAACTGAACGTCACTTATATATCCTGGAAGCATGAAAGTAACAATTACTCTGTCATTTATTTGCAAGATTTCGCTATTAAAAACAAGGATGAAGTTGTTTCCTCCTTATACATATATAAACACGATGGTTTGACTTTATTTGGAATGCTGTGGGGATCTAAGAAGAGATAGACTGTTATGTTAGGAAAAAAATTCAGAATAACCGATCTCAGTACTTGTTCTTATTACGAAAGCCTTCAATTTTGTGTTAGAAACTATTTAAAAACAACAGAAGGAAATGGGAATTTAACTGAAGTATACCAAGCTATTCAGTTTAAAAAAATATATAATTTGCATTTTCCCAAGAACTGTAGTGTAATTTAATGAAAGGCTGTTCTAGATTACATTCGATGGCATACTTTTTAGTGAAGGAGTAATATTATGAAAAGACTTGTAGATTCGATGACTTGAATTCAAGAAATCCCTAGTAACGTATTTGTAAAGTAACGATTAATTATAATTAGGATCCCTTTAAAGTTTTAGGTAATACTATTTGTTAGAATGTTACTCTTCAGGATTTCATCAGCATTTTCGCTTCGATACTGTATCAGCTCTGTTTTCTTACATCGTGTTACCTATTAGTACTTCTCAGCAGCTCTTTCTAATTAAAGATGGTGCAACAAAATATTTTGAGGCTTATAACTGGCAGCAAAAATGCATCTCTCTCTCTCTCCATATTTTATGTGATAGCTTCTCTTCATATCATAAAAGGGTTGTAAAACATAAAATAAGATCATGCAAATTTATGTACTGATCACACTAATAGTGACTAGAATATGTAAAAGCAGTTTGATTAGTTGGTTCTTCCATGAAAAATTCTCCAAGTAATTTTAGCATATATCGGATATCTGAAAAAAAAAATCACTAAAGAGACAGATAATTCATCAGATAATTTCATCGACCGATGTGCGAGAAGTTCTCCCTACTCGGTTTTTTTTTTTTTTTTTTTGAGGCCTAAAGTGGTTTAAAATGTACCAGGATTTGATTCAGTATTATAATAATCAAGAGTTTCAGGATTCATAAAAATTAATAAATAAAAAATAAATAAAAATAAAATAAATAAGTAAAATCAGTACATACCAAGTTCGGAGATTAGGAATCACAGTTTGCAATAATGAGGGGGGGGGGGTTGCGTAATAGTCGCTATAGGTAATTAATTATCAAATATCACGAACTGGTATGGGGAAATCCATGACTGATCAAAGAGTACCCATAAGGTCATCTATGGACTTCGAAACGTTCTTGGAGAGGAAAAGTTGAAATATGTTATGTAAGGGAATCCCTTGTCTTGTGTTTCGAAATATTTTTTTAATAAGATCATCTTTAAACACTTAAGATTATTATCCAAAAACCTATGAACCGATCTTTAGTTTCTCTCTTTGTAATTAACATGCATTATTTGAACATGGCTTTTGTTCAACTGGGTTTGGTTATTTGAATTACGCCGAAGTAATAAAATCCGTTATTTTATTAGTACTTCTGTTTCGTTAGTGCATTAAATGCCATTTTTTCTTCAGGCCAACCGGCTAGAAGAACGAACGAAGATATTGTTTTTCTTCTCGAAAATCACGCGTTTCCTGGAGGAAAAATCACTTGACGCCTGAAAGTAGGTTAGCCGGTGCCATACTGAAATGAAAATTCAACTGAAAAGCCACCTTACGACGATTCTTCGACTCCTAGATAGTCTGAACACAGCTGTTTCTTTCTAGGTATTTAAGATTTAATTTAACTCTAAGGTAACCTTCAGTGGCATTTATTTTGTCTCGAATTTTAGTTCTTAAGATTTTATATTGTTATCCATTAAGAAATTAACAATCCAGTATCAGCAGTTTCATGTTCAATCATTTATAACAATCTGTCTCTCAAGTTGAAACTAAGTTTCATCACGGTTTCTGTTTCACACATTTTCTGTGTTGAAACTCGGTTTCAACTCAGAGCAAGAAAGGGAATACAAGTTACATATTTACAATAAACCCATGGAGATAAATAAATAAGGAAATTATCTACATCATTAATACTTTAACAATAGAGGGACATGTTCTCTACATGTCCTGTTTGTACTGCTTAAATCTCGTAATACTTCGCCGACAATCAACCGCAGAAATCAGAATAACCGTGATATATATCACTACAAGAAGAGAGGTGAAAAGGCGGCAGTTATTGCTCGTTAGGAAAACGAAATTCAGATTAGCACCACCACCACGACATACTGAATGAGACTTTCATTTATACTGACTGGATAAATAAGGCATAATACACTGAAGCCATTCAATTTGCATATTCTTATAAGAATTATGAAAATCAAGATACAGATATTCGTTTTATGAGAAGTACGGTTCACAGATGAGGCATGTCGAGTTGTGTGCTTTCCAGCAAGGGTGAACAGGTGCTAAAATTTAAAAAAAAAAAAGGAAAAAAAAATTAAATAGGATGTCGAAATCTTATTTTATGGTCTATGAGCTAACCGTTTAGTCCACTGAACATACAATACATTGCTGTTTAGATGCAGGAAATTATGTTGAAATTTCTATTCAGCTCCACCCTCCAACTGTTGGCTACGGGTCCGAATTCTAATGCACCATGAAATGCATATCAAAATGCATAATAGATATCAAAAAGTTCCATGTTTTGATCTCTACATCTCTAGTCCATCCGCGGTACCAAATGCTTTCGAAAAGTTTACATTTCACGGGATTGACATTTATAAAATGAAATTAATAACATTACGCAATTCATAACGGTATTCATGACATAATTGTCGCGTTCCACTCAGACCAGGATATATTCTTTTTTCGAACTCCTGCTACCACCCATATTTCATTGAAAATGTATTATTCATCTTATTCTAATTTAGAAACACACTAAACACAACACTGAAATGTATGAAATCTATTAATTTGAACATAGCAAAACAAATATTATATTGAAAATCTATTTAGCAAGTGAGTGTATCCATGATTTTCGTTAGCAAACAACCTTATAAAGATGGCTTCGTTGGTGACTTTTAATTTTGCTTCCTGAAATATGAAATTCTCTTTCCACGCCATCTGTGGACAGTCTGTCACAAATAGCATGTTATGATGCTTTATTGTGAAGAGCTGTTAAGGATATTTGGTATTAGTTGCTCAGTGAATAACTATCAGCACAGAAGATATTCAATTTATTGTGACTTTTCTTATTAAGCTATGATTATTTTAGTTAGTTCAGTGCTTTTCATACTGAGTCACTTAACGATATAATGATGATGTGATTCAACTCTGATATCTTACGTCTCTCTCTCTCTCTTTCGTTGTTTCTCGACAGTCATTAAGATTTTTTAGGTGCCAAGAGTAAAGTTCAAGACTGATAGTTTATCAGTTCATAGTATATGCAGATAATTGGGCATTCATATCCAGAGGTAAGTGACGGTCACTGCGATGTATTCATTTCTCATGGGAGCGACGGAAGCTTTCCAATTCACTCATGTAGAGAATGTCTATTTTAATACAAGATATCTTTCCGATTGATGTCATGTTTTAGCGTTATCTTTTCTTGACGTAGGATCGCATTCAAAAGTACTACACTTATCAGTTGAATACGTCTAGAACAGTTTGATGAACGAAAGCGCCCTCTACCTGATATTAAGCAATTGTGAAAGTGGCTTGCACTTAATATAATAACTTAGCATAGCATTACCGAAATACAGTATATTCAGAAGGTGATGTAGATATTCCATGACGTATTTGCGTCTGCAAAATTTCAAATGGAAACTCTAAAATGGAGCCCGCTAATTAAGCCAATAAACATCTTTTGCAGGGCGTAGAAACTGTGGTCACATGAGGCGTTCAAGAAGTTTCCGGATATGGAACTTCGAAGTCCACATCGAGTTTATGGAGTATTTTTCCAGGAAAGGTACTAGGCATAAAAATGCTCAGAGTTAGTTATCACTGATAAAATAAATAAATAAAAACAATTCCTTCAATTTGAAAATTGTGAAATACTTTAACGATACTAAACGCTATAATTTATAAAGTGATGGTATTTCTATTACAGAAGGATCTCTGAAACTTAATAAGCTTTAGTAGTGACATCTAAACTATTAATATAACAATATAACATTGCGACAGTGCTGTCACAATAATTCTTCGACAGTGGCACGATATGGTAATTTAATGACACTCACTAAACTTGTCCAGTCTATTGCTTGGGATTACCACAAAAGGAACTATGGTTATGCCAGTGTATTAACTCTGTAATTATATTATTTATTATTTTAAATGCTTCCCCTTCTCCAGGAAAAGTTTTAAACCAGCTGTGCATTCAGAACTGTGAATGAGCTAAGAATGAAACAGTCATTTGTTTTCACTGTCCTGAGACCAAACATGGAATTTTTTCAAGCCACATCGAGTCTTCAATAAACAGGTGGTAGTTTCACACGAAGAACACCTTTCACTATCCAAAAAATTCACAAATTTCCATGATGCGGTGGAATTCTAACCCACAGGGAATTGGGTGTTAAATGGAAATCTAGTCGAGTAGTTAACGTTTCCATTTACCAGTTGGTGGAAGGAAGGAGTCTTAGCTCCGTATGAAGCCGGATAACTGACCTTTAGTTGAAAAGCCTTTATTACAAGCTCCTTGCGTGCTATATGGGACTCGAACTTTCAAAACTATGTGAAAACACAGCAAAGTCCAATTGAGTGCTCCAAGAAGATGCCCAGTTTAACTACGACTATATTTATTTAGTACATTCAGTTATTTAACTTAGCTTACACGAGGGAAATGAAATCAAGAGAGTTATGCACAACAAATGAATTATTAATTGGAAGATTTTGCTATCTTCTGTAATGGTTCGATAAATTGCTCTACCTGCAAGAAGATGAATTTGGAGAAATTATTTTAAACAAAATGACATATTTGAAAGCCGGGCTCGCCCAGTTTTTAATGTGAATCTCATGAAAAGCTGTTAGTCTCTACTATATTAGCATTAGTAGAAAGGTTGGGCTACGGATTAGATAATCTTGTAACTCTGCTCTAGAGACAAACATGAATAGCTGTTTAAGCCTCCAATAAGGGGGACGTTGCTTTCACGTAGGGCGTGATGAACTGCACTACCATTTAAACACGCATATTCACAAATGTCCATCCATGCCTACGAGAATTTGAACAGACAGCATGTTGGTTGGAGAGTGAATAGGGTAACCACTCGGTCAACCAAGAAGGCTTGCACGAACTGGTTTGCAAGAATCATGATTGCTTTTGCTTATTGGATTTATTAGTTTACTTTGTATTCAATGTCGGAGTTGTTTTCTTCTTTATAGTCCTTAGAATTTCAGCATGAAGCCTGTTATCTGGTGAATGGAAATGCAATTTCCAGGGATTTCGGCTTAATGGTAAATCTTGAAGAATTTCATTGGTACTAAGAAACTAATGTTCTCAATTTGAAAGCGGAGTGGGAACTAGATGTTGGTTAAAATGCCACTTAAGTCTTCATCTGCAGTTCGGACAGAAATAAAAAAAAATACCTAAAGACTGGTAAAGAAATATTTGAATATTATAAAACGAGATCCAAGCTGATAGCGCAGTTGGAAAGTGATTAACTGATTTATTATTTGCGAAGTATATGATATTGTTTTCAGAATACTTGTTTTTAAAACATCACTTAATTCACATTCGTGTGTGGGGGCGGGAAGGCGGTTCTTGAGAGAGAGAGAGAGAGAGAGAGAGAGAGAGAGAGAGAGATGGAAATAGCAATATTCTGCATTTTCTATGATGCTGCTGCTGAACTTTTCATCGACTGATAGTAGATTTTGAAAATTACTTTGAGCACAAACATGCTCGACAATCTGTAGGATGATTTTTATTCTATAGGAAGCTGTAAAGCTTAGTATTTTAGTACCAAAATTGTCTGGACTCGTAAATTCTAAGATAAACTGGGCAAAAAAAAAAAAAAAAAAAGTCCGCAGGAAAACTGCATCACTTGTAATAATATCAACAGTAAACAATTAGTTGATCTAAAATTTTGTTTCGGTAAAGAGAAGTAATGTGGTTTTTCCTATTTAAGATGAAACTGGAACAAAATAGAAATGCAATGTCTTATGTTTGCGATTGAACGGACGACTTTTCCTAAAGTATGCTTTACATAAAAGGCATGGATGAGCACCTTTCTTTATTGCCATAAATCAAGGAATGCATTGCGCCTAAAGAAGCTTTTTACACTCATTCAATAAAATTTAATCTGCAAATACAAGGAAATGTTAAACCTTGTTTTGGCTGTAAGAGTATCGTTGTTTTCATGGAATTTTGTTCTGTAACTGAACTGTCATCAAGTGCAGCTTAAATGCACCTGTCACGTTTCTTGTAGCCCCAGATAAAGCGTTAATCATGAATGAAAACTATTGCCTCATAGAGATCTTCTAAGGCAACCGATAAAAGACTACCACTATAAGAAGAAAGTACTTTCGGGATTAGCACGTGCAACTGAAATACCTGGAATGGCTTGTCACTAGCGACCCGAGGCCATACCACTCGCTGAATGCTTCGTTTGTTGTCTAGGTCGAAGGAGAAATCGGGTGGCCTAGTATAACTGAGACGTTGACAACAGCCCCTCCCTTTACTAACGGCGCGGTGAACAGGTGTTTGTGTCTGCAGCGTCGGCTGGAAGAACTAACTTGTTAACAATCGGATTAAAGGTTGCGTAGCGGGAAGTGGAGGACGATGTTATGAAACACATTGCTCCAAGGCTATCATGCGAGATGCGGATGAAGCGAATGAGTGCTTTTCCTTCATCTAGTAACACAGGAGTGTTTACAAAAGCTGTCTCTGTAATTCCAGGCAAACTAACCGCGTGTTATTATACACAAAGATGATAAACAACAAATAACATCCGCTTTGTATGTCCACAAAGCGTTTGCAATGTCTGATTTCATGCGTCATCATGCTTTAAATCGTTTATTACTATGCATTTAATAAATATTCAAATTATTATTTCTGCAGCTGACAGTAGAGATTTTTATCCGGCGTGACCTGTCAATGTGCATTTCCATGTACATGTCATGTAAATATATTAGTCAAATGGTAGGAGGAGGTTTCTTCTTTTTCCTCTTTAGCTAATCTTTACTTTACCCAAGGTTCCAACATACTATGTGGTTTCAATTTTTTTGAGAGGTGACTGCCATACAAAAAAGATTACCAGAAAAATTCAAGTGTTTCTTGTATTCCATGGATAAGACTTTGAATTCGAAATTGACCTGGATGGTTTCTATTATTTAAAAAAAAAAAAATGTAGACAAAACGGTGAACAGGATATCCGTAATCGGATCCATGTTTGGTCCTTACAGCAGTTTTTGGATTATCTAACTTTAACCCATTCACGGCACTAAAAGTTTTAAAATTTACATGTTGTGGTTGGGTTTAAAAAAAAAATGAAATTAATAACATTACCAGACAACTTCAAGCCAACGGCAGTTCTGTGGACGGAAATAGTTCAATGCACGAGGTCAGAGAAGAATGGCAAGCATTGTGGAATGTGACAGGAGGGTCACAACCTGTCAAATCACAGCTCACTACAACAGTGGTGATCAGAACATCTTGGAGTGTACAGTTCGTGGCATGCTGTCACGGATGAGGTGGACACGTGATCACCAACACTGGACATCTGACGACTAGAAAAATGTTGCCTGGTCTGATAAGTCCTGGTTTGTATTGTATCATGCTAATGGCAGCAACATGAGACATGTACCCTTCCAGCCTGCAGCAACAGCTCAGTCTGGTGACGAGGGTGTAATGAGGTGGGGGAATGTTTTCTAGCACACGTTAGCCCCCCCCCCGACACTAACTGAACACCGCCTGAATGCCACAGCCTAACTTAACATCGCCGCTGATCATGTTCATCCATTGATAACTGCAATTTCCCCATTGTCAAAGGGGTGCTTCCAGCAAGACAATTTGCCATGCCACAAAGCGCGTGGAGTGTTGAAGTGGTTCATGGCAGCAACATGACAGCAAATTGCCTTTACTTCAGTGGCTAGCTCACCCAGACCTCAACCCAACAGAGGATCTCTAGGATGAGATGGAACGAGCAGTTCGCGGCAGCAACGTGTCATCATCCAATCTGCAAGAATTGGGGGATGCCATTGTGACAATCTGAAAAAACATCCAAACAGAAATATTTTAGACACTTAGCTGAATCAAAGCCGCAGAGAATAGAGGTCCCTTCTTAAAGCAAAACGGGTCTCACTCGTTATTAAATGATGTTCCTAATGAAGTGGCTATTCAGTGTGTGTGTGTGTGTGTGTGTGTGTAGTGCACGCACTAAAAATAAAGGAAAGGCACAAATAACATGATAAAGGACTACAGAAGGAAAAGTAGACTTCTGTGAACACCCCGTACGAAAGATTATAAAGTTCTCAAGCATTTTAAGTACTGTAAGTTGGCCAAAGTTAGATAATCTGGTTTCTCTGTTCTGGAGACCGAAAATGGTATTTTTAAAGTCACTTCAGGCCACTAATGAACAGAGACGTTTATTGGTATCTCACGAGGACGCCGAAAATCGTCTACTATGTAAAGCCATTCAAACTCATTCATGCTGACAGGAATTCAAATCTAAGGCAAATATTTTGGTTAGAGAATGGTTACGCAATCCACCCTGCCAGCAAACTGCACTGCTGTAATTTAGTTTCTGTGACCGCTCCTATGTGAAATTAATAAATAATAATAATAAATAAAAAGCAGGTTTACAGGAATGAATAGCATACCTAGATATGGATGCAACCTGGAATGAGATTTTAATCGTGACTAAGAGTTGACAAAATTTCTTTGAGCGTTATATTCTTCTGTAAAAAGAAGAGAGTTAGGATCAGTGTAGGACTTAGTCATGATTCAATGCACTACAGCCAGTGTACCAAATCAACAGCAGAAGAAGCAACCTCCCACTATTACAAATGCTACCTACAATTTGACAGTTGGAAAAACACTCATGGATAAAAGCGTTCTCCAAACATCCTTCATACTCAAGCAGATCCTACATGCCTATTAGAATCGGAGGAAGCTGACTCCTCCCCATACACAAAAAAAAAGAGATAAACTGAAAATCGACACTTATCAGACGGACGTCCACCGTTAGAAATTAAACGAGATTGCTCTTTTTCAACCAAATCCCACGTGCGAAAATCGCATGGACATTACAGTTATATAGATGGGTTCTGTAACATGAAAAGACTGCTTATTGAGAACAAACAGAATTTCTGAGCGATCCTTTCTGCTAATAAGGACACGATTTTTTGAGAATCAGAGACAGGCCCCTGTATAACAGAAGTGATGAAAAAAGAGTCCTGGTCAAAATCCTTGTTATATTTCTATTTCCACTCCCTCCTCTTTCTCAGTTGTGAAGCTAGTTCTCCCCCCCCCCCACTCTCTCTCTCTCTCCTGGATGCAGAAATGGCTGAATATAAGCTTGTAATCTTAAATACATTAGAAAACTTGCCTTTCCGTGATCAGAGGGTGAGACGGGGACTTGGTTCATCAGATTATGATGTCACAACAATTAAGATTTGTGTTGGGAATTTGGCTGTTTTTGTGTCTACATTTTGCTGCATCCGATTTCGAAAAGGAGAGACAAGCTAACAATTAAATGTACACGAATCTTTCACTGTTTTCTTGGCCAAGCTTTAAACCTCAATGTAGCTTATTCACGTAAGCTACTAGCTAAGTGAAAGATTTATCTTATTTCTTTATAAAAAATATCTTTCAACTCTACAACTATATTACTATTTAAACAAATCAATTTGCACATGAAACTAACTGTATCTAAGTAGATGTGGAAAGTGGGCTAACGTATAACTTACACCTTGTGGATAATATTGTATCAGTTATGCAGATGATGCCGAAACCATTTGCTACTTTATTTCTTAGGGTTACGAATTTTACAAAGCAGGTAAGCTTTAGCTAATTGAATATCACTTATTGTTTCATGAAAGAACTTCACAATGATGGTACGTTCAGATTCCTTCACCACCTGTAATTATATAACGTATGTCTTATACACTAGCGAAGTTCCTGTATGCATCTTTAAAAGTTTTCAAATTTTAAAAGCTACTTTCAAAAACTGATTTTTCAAGAGTATTATTACGCAGTTTTTTTTTTTTTTAAATCGGAGAATTCTTCAATTTCGCTTGGCTTTTGGTTGCATAAACTTCGCATAATGAATAAACAGTCTTTGATCCATGCAGATGGTTTGCATTTGAAATAAACATTGAGTACCTCTAAACGTTGATAGTGAAAACTATAACGAATTATTAACTGGTGATAAATAATATACATTATTAAAAAAATTGTGACTGCTTTATTCTCAAAGAGCAACTAAAATCATGATTCTCCTCATGTGGAACTGCATACGTCATTAAATATTCAGTGTGTGTGTGTGTGTGTGTGTGTGTGTGTGCCTGCGGAAAAGAAAAAAAAATAAACATACTCGAAACTAATGGAATGAAAGTTTGTAGAACACAAAAGGCTTTTTCATCTTGAGAGACACTTGCAAGAAGACATATCGAAACAATTAAGCAATTTTTATTTTTGTAAAATATGAAATAAAAACAATATACTATTTAAAAATATTTTATTTGTATAAATACTTCATTTATATTAGGAGCTGATAATACTGCTAATAAAAATATTCCACCACTTTATACACTTTATCCATAGCATTACGGTTACAAATTCATCCTCAAATGACAGTCTCTTTCTCTCCACTTCCACAAGAGTTCGTAATAGTATTTAATCTTTTATTACCATTTACGGAGAAATTAAAAAATCATTCAGTGTTATTTAATTCTGTAAAATCCCCTTTTTCAGTTGCTGTGTGTTACCATCCTTTCTTGTTATCCTTTCTCAATAAGCCATTTTAACATCGGGTTCCTCTTCCTTCCAGAACTTCTTTTTCAATTGCAGAAACTATTCACGATCGTCGAACCCTCTTCCCTCCATCCCCTGTAAAATTTTCCTTAATTATCAATTCGAAATTTACATCATCCATCTCAATTCTGACCTTTGTTTTGACTTCATTTCTTTGGCTATTATCGAAACAGTTTTCTCAGTGTCGGTGATCGCATTAGTTTCTTCTAGAGCAGTGTTTCTCAACGTAATTTGAATATTTTGGGGGGTAATTAGAAAATAATGCTGCATTCGTCACTTCATCGCTGATATACTCAAAACACTCACCATTATCGGCGAGGGGAGACATCAAAATCTTTAAGGCGTTGAGAAATCTAGAGGAAAGATGAATTATATCCATGCCATTGCTATTCAAATTCGAATTCAACTCCATTCATTACTTTCTACTTTTAAACTTTGCTTTTTGCTATTTATTAAATAGCGGTCGTTTCGGAATATCGCCATTTGGTCCTTTTTTTATTTTTTTGGGGGTTAAGATCCATAAATATTTTGATCCAAGCTTCTTGGCTTTTAAAAAGTTCACATCACGTGCGTTTTTATTTTATTTCATTTTTTAACGTTCTATAATATGTTTACGATTTTCATTTTATATGACAATCCCACCAACATTAACACCCTAAATGGGATACGGGGTATCCCATAATTGATATTTGAGTCATACTCTAGAGATCTAAAATGGATCTTTTTCAAAAGCTCTTTTTCATCGGCCGTTTGTTTGACATGCCTGATATGGAATGATCTATTCTCTTTTGGTGGACACCACCTTAAGTCCGTTTATTTAATTCTCAGATTATCGGTTAGCAATTGATATATGGATTCATGATGTTCACCAAATTTAAAATTTGAAAAAACAAAAAAAAGAAGTTACATTAGAGTTTCTCTTGTAAATATTTCTGGAATTCCTGGAATTAAAAAGTTTGCAAGCGTTACACTCAGAAAAAAATAAAAGTGGGAAAAAACTGAATTCCCTTGTGGCTGTCTTTATTACATGGAAAACTTGCAGTATTTTTGTGCCAGCTCGGAATGAACAAAAGGAAACATTTCCCCGAAATGATTCAAAATGGGTTCGTTTCACTGCTTAAAGGATATAATTAACAAACTATAAAAATGCTTAAATCCACTCGTTTGGTGGGAATGGCCTTAAGTTAGGAAGAAGACAGCAAGTTTTTCATTAAGGGAGAATGTAGATCAATGTCGTCGCACCCTTGTTTACACTTTTCATTACATTTTGGATCGGTGTGGATTTTTTTTTTTTTTTACAAGAATGCCTTCAGCATCCACATTCTATTGTCAAAAGGTGAGCATTAGTAGAATGGTCTTCAAGCGGAGCTTGCAATTATCGTAGACGGCTTGGGTTTTATGTGTGTCTTCTCTTAAGTTGGGTTACTGTTCTCTCGAGTAGGTGTTCCTAATTTTGTTTGTCATACTGCTCTTCTGAAGTGCGTGATATTCCGCAATTTGTGGATCACCTAAAAACAAAAAAAGGAAAATTAGTTCTGCTTTAAAATAAGTGCATATTCAGTAATAAAGGAACAAAATGTAGAACTCAGTAAATGAAAAATAAGTATTATGTGTCAATATCCTATAGAATAGGCTGCAAATAACTGACACAGCGTTGTATGTCACGTTCCTGTCATTGCAGGAAAGGCCCCTCAGCAAAAGCTTATAGAACCAAAAGGAATTATTGATCTTATATTTTACGCTTAATAGGAACTGACGAAAAGCATGGATTTACATAAATGGGAGGGTTTGAAGAATAAGAAAAAAAAAAAAGTAGAATCGTTAAAGATTTTATTTTATTTTGCACACTACATACATACATATCGTTTGTCGAGTTTTTCCTTTGCAGCGTGTTGCCCATGGGAATTATACTGTTAAAAGACTAGTCGTGACAAGAAATTGTGGCATGTCAGTTTGATTCATTAGAGTTATGGACGCGGAGACGACTATTAAGAATCCCACTGATGTACAGCAAAAGTAGTTAAGAAGAAGGTTTTCGAGATCATGAAGACAAATGCTCCTTGGAGGTAGTGATTATAAACAGAAGTTGATGTACTTTGGACTTATTATTCAAACAGATGAATCATTGGAAAAAGCAGTTATGTTAGGGAAGATTGAAGGCACGAGAAAGAGAGGAAAACAGTGAATGAATGACTTAAACGAATTGACCAATATGAAATTACCACTGCCGAAAGAGAAAAGACCGAATGAGATGAGCTTGTGTTTACAAGTTCACCAAAAGTCTGAAATTATGAGAAGGCAAATGACAACAACAAACTATTATTTTCATTATGAAATAAAATCCGCTAACGTTTTGAAGAAATGTCTATATTTTCGACTTAATGCCTACATCTGAAATAAAGCAGAGATTTTGGTAGCATTCATATATACTGCGGTCACTCCACTTCAAGAAAAAAAAATTCAGGCGATCTTCCATACTGATAAAAATATGGTGGTTCTAGTTAGTCTAATCTAGAAGACAAAGAAAACGATCGATATCCCTTTGAGTATGCTTCACTGTGCTAAAACAGCAACAAAAAAACAGCTGAAATTTTTGCTTGTGTGACTACTGCGGATTATTATTGCTGTAACGAAGTTTAACATGGAAATTAATATAATGCACATCCGTTAGGGAGATGACTCAGGCTAGAAGACATGAAAAGCACGTTGTCAGGCGACATCATAGTGCACGTGGCTACACCATCTGACCTGATATCGTAGCCTATTTACAGGTTGTAAGGTCACCGCGGCGTGACTCACAGACAACAATTAGCTGCCATCCGACAATCCAGTTAACGCTCCCCGCCCACAGAACACCATCACTAAGGAAGAGAAGACCGTTCGTACTTACAGATGTATCAATGCTGGTTTCGATGCGTGTCTGCTTGCAGAATTCCTGCGCAGGTGAATCGAATTGCTCCATATTCGATAATGAGAGATTTATGAAACGCGGGAGTTCGTCAGGTCGTCAGGGCTCGCGTGCTGTTCTTCGTCTTAGACTTGTGACCGGATCAACGCAAATGTGAGAGCATAATGAAAAGTGGGAATTGCATGCTGGAAGGAGTGTACGAATGCTCGCGCTCCATTTTTATTTCACTTACTGAAAATTCAGAACATAATATGCAAGTACAAATAAACGCATTTAAGGTACGCGAGGTGACTATCAAAAATTGCACATTTCTGTCACGCGGAGCCATCCCATAGAATGCTGACATTCATTCAGTAAATTTATTAACAAAATGCAATACGTGCAGTTACGGTTATAAAACCGATGCTACTTACTTTTCATTGTTGTAATACTTTATTCTTCATTTGTTGAAATGTCTTTTTTGGTGTGTTCACATACAGCACGTCATCCATTACACAACTGCTTCTCTAAAGTGTGGAAATTAAGAGAAACATTTTGTTTATCTCTTAACGCACCAATTTATATAAATCTAAACAGAAATCTCTTATACCTGAAAGAAATTATATTCTTATTTAATTCTATTCTGAATTAAATTAAAGAATCTACATAATATAATTATTAGTTATAATAACTATTATAATATAATTACAATAGCTATAATTAACTACATAATATAATATAGGAAATAATAACTTACAAGAAATAAAAAATTGGATTAAAACACATCCTATTGTCTTTTATGCTAATAAAACTGGAATCGTCACTAAATTTTGAAATTTAGTGGCGATCACTTCAAAGATAGGAATTTGCATAGCGAGTAAACAAATGACTTTGTTAGATGTAACGCATTTTCCAGAATTTTATTTGCCTGGAGAATCGAATAGGTATTTAGGAAACGAAACATAGTTACAAAAAAAAGCAGAGAGCATCTTTCACTTTTCCCCTCAAAATGCATTCCAAATAATCCTGTTATCTTTTACAAAGAACATCTGAGAAGTTTATATTGATACACAAACTTTTAAAGCATTACTGTTTATTTTTATTACTCTTTTTGTCCTAATTTAATTTAAGACAGAAACTGTTATTAAAATGACAAAGTATTTCCACGTCCTAAGTAAAGTTGAAAATTAGCCTCCTCGTTCCAATTTTACTGCTCAAAACAATTTTATTTACAACTGCAAACATACAAATATACTGCAAGATAAAAATTCCGAACTTTCATACTAACTGTATGCTAACAAAAGAAATATGCTAAAATTTCTTTGATAAATCAGATGCGCTATCTGCCAGGTTGGTGCACATGAGCTGTAAAATTCTTCTGAAGGAAATTAGGGATGGCGCATTCTTAGGGATGCGCCATCCCTAAGAATACCACCGACCTATGCCTACAAACGAGAATGACTTTAATCATATTCGCTCGTAGATATTAGGACGATATGGTAGCTTATATAAGGTATCTTATATAAGCTACCATATCTTATAATATGGTAGCTTATATCTTGCCAACATGGGCACAATGAATGCGTGATCCTACATAATGCAAATGGCAGAATTTGATTTCGTTTTAAACCTACTCAGCTTTGCTGTAATACACGATATCAAAGTACAGTACTTCGCTTCTAGTTAGAATATTACATAAACAGAAGGACGTAATAACAATCCTAAAAACGTGAGATGTGAACACATGAAGACAAGACTTCACACTTTAATGAAAGAGCTGACTTTATTTAATAAGATAAACAAATATACCAGTGCAACAGTTCAAGGAGTATGTGGTGACATTGGGTAAATAAAAATATGTAACCAGCTGAGAAAAATATGAACGTCGATGTCTACGAAATGGATAATTTATATTATTGGGCTTCTGTCGTTATTAATAACGATAAAATTATTCAAGAAGGTTCTTATTAGGCCAAGTAACCATATACAGCAGAATATCTCTCCCTCCGCAAACACACACAATTATGCTTGCTTGGAGTTTATGAAAAAGTAAAACCGATCTGTTCGTGGTGTAGGTCCTGGTCGCCCAAGGCTCAGGATTTTTTTTTTTTTAAATATTCAAATAAGAAAGTGATGAGTTGAAGCGTATCTAATTAGACTAGCAAATATTCAAAGGGTCAGTAGCATCTGAATCAGTAAGAGATGAAAAAAAAAATAATTTGGAAGCTTTGTTAGTACAAATATCACGGCCAATTAAAATATCGCATTAATATTTCAAGTGGCCACTAACAGTTTAACAAAACTGCGACATTATTTGAGCATTAATATTACATATAACCAAGCATAGCTTTAAAGAGAAACAAGTCATAAAATGAATGCATTAAAATTTCATACCAAATCTATTTCCCTTCATTTGAAAGTGATCAATCAATGAAATCATCGATTTTTCTTGACTAAGTAATCTATTCCATCCAATATGAATTTTTCCAATATCCCTGCAGCCACTCGAACGGAACCCTGATGTACAACAACACGATTTAACACAAGTAAACACAACTGAATCAAGCAGGCTACTTATAACTACTATATACTCGTTTAGTTTAGCGAGCTTCTCTATGACAAAATTCTGCATTAGGCGTGCATAAAATATTTAATCAACAAACTGCGTAAAAGAAGGGGGAAGGAGAGAATATCTGGTTACAGTGAATAAAGAAAACGGTTATAATTGTCCGGCATGCCGAATACGCTTCAGAAAACCGGTTATGGCTTGAAAACTAAAGGTTAAAATCAAAAACAAACAAAAAACAAATTTTGACACAATCTACCTGTAAAAGAACAGACGAATCGAGGACAAAATTGCTAATGGCTGCATTTTATTTTAGTTTTCAACCTGAAGTACAGTCGACTTAACATCAAGAGTAAAATTAATTACAATTAACAACGCAATTATATTAAAATTAAATCTCCATTAAAAATTTAATTTATATTAATTAATATTAATATAAATTAAATTTATATCTGATAAACAAACAAATAATAAGATAAACAAATATACCAGTGCAACAGTTCAAGGAGTATGTGGTGACATTGGGTAAATAAAAATATGTAATTGTCAATTTAATTGTCAATTAAACCAGTCAATTAAATACTAATTAAAATCTGTAAATTAATTAATATCAAAATTAATATTACTTACATTAATATTTTACTAACTTTATTGAAACAAAATTAAATTTTAAAAACTGGACGATTTTCTCTCTCTCTCTCTCTCTCATAACAATTTTCATCATCATCATCATCATCATCATCATCATCATCATCAAATCCCTGCCATGTACCCTCAAGGGGTATACAGGATATGACAGTACTACATGAAAAATTTACATAATTACTAACTTCCTATCTACAATTTTCCTCCAAATCAGTCTGTTGCTTGTCAAGACTCCAACATTATCAGATCTGATATTTCTATCGTCTAAGGCACTTTGTACCGTATCAATCCACCTATATCTTGATCTTCCTCTGGGTCGTTTTCCTGCAAACCTGGCAGAGAACACTGGTTTTGCTAATCTTTCCTTGCCCATTCTATTTAAGTGACCATACCACCTGAGATTAGCTCTGCTAACGCATTCCTGGATGCTGACAATGTCAAGTTCTTTCCTAATATCCTCATTTTTAATATGATATTGCCATTGATGCCATCTGTTCATGCCTCTAATCTTTCTCAGGACTCTCATATCTGCGGTCTCTAGTCTTTGGTCAAGTGTTTTACTTCTGACCCAGCTCTCAGATCCATAAGTTAAAACTGGTTTGAACACTGTCTTGTATACAGCTAATTTAGTGTTCCGACTAATTTCTCTCTTATTCCATATGTATTTATTCAATTGACTTCCCACCATACCAGCTTTGCTGATTCTGTTGTCTATTTCTATATTTAATTTACCATCTTCAGTAAAAATCGTACCAAAGTAGCTGAAATGTTTTACTTGTTCCACAGGTTCTCCATTCACAACACAGTTCATATTTTCAATGATTCTGCCTATTTTCATTGTCTTTTTATTGCTGACCTTCATACCATATCTATTACAACAGTTATTCAATTTAGTCAGAGAATCTTGAAGACTTGTAGCAGATTTATTTAGAAGTATAACATCATCAGCATAAAGCAAAGAGCTGACATTAACATCTCCAATTCTGATATCAGGTTTAATACCGCTTTCCTTCATAATGTGATCCATATAGATAATGAATAACAGAGGGGATAATGTACATCCTTGTCTCACACCAGATTTAACATTAAACCATCTTCCTGTACTTCCTTCAATTCTAACTGCTGACTTATAACTCAAATAAAGTCTAAGTATTGCTTGATATAATGCCCCATTCACACCATATAACTGCAGCGTATCGAATAATTTCTCTCTTGGCACCTTGTCATATGCCTTTTCCAAATCGACAAAACTTAAATACAGATCTTTATTATATTCCCATGCTTTCTCGACTATTTGTCGTAAAGTGAAGATCTGATCCTGACAGCCTCTATTTGGCCTGAATCCAGCTTGTTCTTCACCAAGCTTTTCTTGCACAATTCTTCTCAACCGTTTCTCAAGTATACTTGCATAGATCTTGCCAGGAACACTCAGAAGGGAAATACCTCTGTAATTCTCACATTCAGTTTTATTTCCCTTTTTATATATGGGTACTATGAGAGCTCTACTCCAATCATCGGGAATTCGTCCCTCTGTCCAGGCTTTCTGAACTATGCAGTGCAGCCACTGTAAGACTTTTATACCACCATACTTCAGCATTTCTGGTCGAATATCATCTACTCCTGCTGCGTTTCCACTTTTCAAGCCTTTGATGGCTTTTTCTACTTCAAGTATGGATATGTATTCCTGACTGCATGCCTGGTCAGTGTTTTTTATCACTGTGCTGTCATCACTGCTTGTTTCATTTAGCAGTTTTTCAAAGTAATTACTCCATACTTCAAGGATTTCTTTTTCTCCTGTTTTCATGTCACCTTTATCATCTCTAACTCCTTTTACAGCACTCTTTCCTCCATTCCTAAGCTTCTTCAACAACCTCCAGAATATTTTGCCACCTTCTTGGTATTTATTTTCTATATTCTTGCCAAAGTCTTCCGATGACTTTTGTTTAGCTAGTTTTACACACTGTTTAGCTTTCTTACATTTGTCTCTGTATTCTCTAAGAGAAAAAGCTGATTTATTTGGCAGGAACTTTTGATATGCTTTCTTCTTTTCCTTCACTGCCTCTTTAACTTCCTGTGTCCACCAGGGAGTTCTGATTTTTTTATCCTTGCACACAACCTCACCACATGCCTCTCTGGCAGAATCAATCAATGTTTTCTTCAGAGTTTGCCACTGAATCTCCAAGTTTGATTCCTGTTCTCAAACTCTTTCATTTTCTTTTCAATAATCTTTCTGTATTTTAGTCTACAGTTCACATCTGAGAGCTGCTCAACTTTTATTCGCTTTAAAACTTTCTTACATGTTATTCTTTTCAATATGAAATTCAATTTTATCCTGCTCAAGACTAAATAGTGATCACTTCCAATTTCAAATCCTCTGTACACTCTGGTGTCCTGCACCAGGGAGAAAACATCACTATCAACAATAACATAGTCAATGAGACTTTTCTTATTCCTTGCCTCTTCTCTCCATGTGAATTTGTGCACATTTTTATGTTGGAATATGGTGTTAGTAATAACCAGTCCATGTCCTGAGCAGAAATCCAACAGATATTTGCCATTATTATTAGCTCTGCTCTTTTCTCCAAATTTTCCCAAAATATTTTTGTATGTCTCACAATCATTTCCTACTCTGCTATTTAGATCCCCAACAAGGACCAACTTTTCCTTTCTCATTGTGTCAGTTGCTTTTTCTAAAGCGTCAAAAAATTCCTCCACTTCTACCTTAGTAGAACCTTCTATGGGACCATAGGCACAAATAAGTCTCATTGTCCAGTTCTTCATTCTCATATTTGCCCACATTACTCTACTTGAGACTGACTGCCATTCAAGAAGATTAGCCTCGTATTTCGTGTTGAATACTATGGCTACTCCTTCTTTTCCTTGATTGGCATTGCCTGAATATAACATTTTGTATTTATTGCTCAGAAAGATCTCACCAGTTTTGGTCTTTTTTGTTTCAGTCACCCCTATTATGTCGATCTGGTACTTATCTAATTCCTCAGCTAGCTCCATTTCTTTGCCATTCAGGCTTCTTACGTTGATAGTACCGATAACAATTTTTAATTATAAATTTACGCAGAGAGCGGAACATTCTCATTATAATTTAAAGACGCCCACAAAACGTTATTTATAGAAATGCGTGTGATTTATACGAAAAAGTTAGATAATTCAACGCATAAATCAATAATTTTCTCACACATTTGTATCAATATTGGATATAATAACTAGAGAAACCTAATGTATATCCGACTACACTTCCTGCATGCAAAATAATTAATAAATAGCTCTGCTATAGAAATAAAGATCACCCTTCTGAAACAATTCTTTGGTGACTAATTCTTGTATCACTCACATCATGAATAGAGAAAATTTTTAATAAATTATTATCTAAAGTAGAATCTTGTTTTCAATTTACAGGATGAGCAAATTATCCCTTCAAAATACCCACTTTTCCCCAAACTGTTTCTGTGGATTTTATAATTTTATGTCGAAGGTGTGACTCTTCCTCGAATGCTTATTATAGCGATATAAATTTTAGAACACACGTCAGCATTTTGAAATGTTTTGGCGTATTATTGCACTTCTATATTTCGCACTAAAATAAAAATATCGTTTCAATGATAGTAACGGAAATATTAACGACTTATTTCCTTCCTGCTCATCAGTATTTTATTACTATAATTTTTTTCTTTTTGTATTTAGTCGCCTAAAAAAGATTTTCCTAGAAATGAGTAGAAGTACTACGGATAAGGTATTTGATCCCGTTAAAAAGTAATCGATAAATTCCTTTTTACTCGTTAAACATTCCGAAACATTCTCTGGACTCACTTGCAATCAATATCACGACAATAAATAATTTTAATAGTTCTAAATTCGAATATATATATTACTACACCCGCTTTTTATTATGGCTACGTATCTGATTCATGTAATTAACGAGTAACACCTTTGCATTAGTTTAAATAATCATATGAATAGAATATGAATTGTTGTATGCTTCTCACATACACTCATGAAAACTCTATTCAGAGGTAATTAAAATCTTTAAAAAAAATAATTAATTTAGCCTCAGAAGAAGGTGGCAGTCATAACAATAATAACAGTGAACTACAGAAAACAGAGACTAATATACTGTGGTATTAATATTGTATAAAGTTGCCCTTTTAATGCTTGTTGTAGCATAACCAAAAACAGAATTTCCAGCAGTTTTTATTTTGGTTCATCAGATTCAGCGTTCAGGAAACGAAGCGTCAAGCCAGATTTTACATTTTCTCGTATGAGCCTACATTTAATTTTTATAATGTGAAAATTAAAACGATACCTGCAGTGCATTAGTACTGCAAGTAAGATGAGATTCAATTTGTTCAGACTGTTGCAAGAGATGACTTTAGAAAGGAATCTCAACAAAATTGTAATGACACAAATGTCAGTTTATTTCTTTTTTGTTTCATGTGATTTAAAAAGAAAATAGTTCATCTCTCTTTCAATCCGTGTGCGCGCGCAAATGCAGGTTTTAATTCAACGCAGTTAAATATCTTTATTTTTCTTCTCAGTATGTTTCTCTCATTGTTTCTTTATGAACAGGTAAATCCCCATTTCTAAAGGGCTCATTAGCAATTTGGGCACGCCCTGACACAACTAGAACACAGCACTACAATAACAAAACATGTCTAACCGTCCTTTATAATTTTTAATCTTCTGTCGTTTTTCAGGTCATCTCTTATTGTTCCGTGTTATCCGCAGAGATCATAGGACTCAATTTCTTGAAAAGAAGAAAAAAAAAAACCTTGCTAAAACACACACGCATTCTAACATGCTTCTTGATCTAAAGTGGGCAAACTAGGTTTGGTTTGGACTCTAGAGCAAAGTCATGGTTTCGTCTGTTTTGTCGAGCATTAACACCGAAGCAGAAAACACTATAACGCATTATGTCTATTTTGCATATGTTCAGTGGCTGATTTATCTTGTTTGGAAAAAAAAAAAAAAGAGAGAGAGAGAGAGAGAGAAATAATTCAGACAAGGGGTTTTAGTGAAGCGAAGTAAACTTAAGGTATCTGCGAGGTAGAAACGCACATACACTTATGGACATACTGTTCATATACAATGCCTGCCTAGCGAAATATTAGCGAATGATCCGTCAGTAATGATTTGAACATTCGCTAATCTTTCATGCTAGGTTACATGGTTAGAGAAGAACAATCACAATTCAGCCATATAGTTTTCGATTTTGTATCAGTATTAGTTCGTAAGCGATAGTGTTATAGACCGTGATGAAGAGTTGCCAGCTGATGTAGTTTAGAGTTGCAAGTGTCATATACAGTACGTCTCTCCAGGATATCCTGTGTATGTCCGATTGGATTCAAATACGGAAATCGCGTTAACTAGGACGTGAGCTCAAACTCACTGGCATGCTCTTCAAACCATTCTTAAACATTTTTAGCTCGACAGGATTCTATCCTACAGGTGATTCCATTGATAGAATGCTATCAATGAACGAATGAGGTGGGATTAGGTAGGATTCGCGAATATGCCCACCAGGCTGCTTGTGACCATAAAGAAACAATACCTCACATTGTCATTCCGAATAAAAGTTTCTGCAGGCCATGACAATCTACCACAAGCAATCTTACTGAATGCAAACCTTCATGCAGTTGTTATTTCTTCTGACATGATCAGCGCTAAACTTATATGCTACTAACACCAGTATGGGTGGCGTTTCCTGCTATGAAATGGGGAGGGTTTCCGAACATAATACACCCACACAAATGGGAATATCCTGTTTATGCAGCTGGAGCAGTTCTTGAAATCGGCGACGTGGTTTTATAGTCTGGTTTATAAAAATCAACCTGTACTGTGGGGTAATTTTCTCCCTGCTAATCTCTGATAAACCAATTTCATTTGGGTTAATTCATAAAGAATTATGCAATCAATTTTTTCCCTGGATTTTTATATCCCCTCTTCTTTTTCACAAATTATTCGTCATAACAATTTATAAAAATATCATTTCAAAAATATTCGTTTCATAATATAAAGTAAAAAAATAGTAAAACTATTTCATTAGTATTAATATATAAATTACTGATATTATTAATGTTATTTTATTTAATAAATTAGTAAAATTCATAAAGTGATTAATGTTTCATATTTTTACAATTTATTGCCGATCTTTATTTAATTTATTTTGCTATTAATCCATAAGGAGTTGAATTCATTTAGCTTAGTTTTTTACTAATTATTCAGTTCATTCTTCTCATAGTTAATGAAAGCTGCAAATTTATCCTGGTGATGCTAGAAGTGAGCATCTTTATTTTTTCTCGTGACCAATAATTTTGATTTCTTTGCCACTTTTTTTTTTCCTTCTTCTAGTAATTGTGTAGGCTTCATTTAAGGAGAGTTCATTTTATTCACGGGATTTTTCAGTAGCAGAGATGAAGTAAAGTATGTCGTAAAATCTTAACTATGAAAGTATTTATTTCTCTTTGGCTTCTTTACCAAAATAATATCCATGCTAATATCAAAAGTCTGAAATGCCATGGATCTGAATGCCTAGACTTGAAAATTCAAGATAATTTAAAATAAAAACGAGGGATTTTTTCATTGTTAAGTAACATGCTCTTCCTTTCCTACTATTAGAACCTCCAGATGACAGATTTAAGAAGCCGCCCTTTTATGTTGCAAAGGGAATATCCGACGATGGTGGAAATAATCTCGCACGTGGACGCTCACACTCATTGATGATATTCTTTTTATTAACGGACCATTATACTGTTAAGTTACTTGCTAGTGATAGTTAATGGCGAGCAATATCTTGCGATTTTCGAACTTCGCCGCTAGAGGGCCAGGGGAACGGTCGTGTTTTCAGGGAGCTCCCGAAAGCTAGGTACAATTTTGAATGGAAATTAGAATATATGTTAAAAATCATAACTTAATATTGTCTAAATTTGGTAGCTTGTTGTGTCTGTGTGATTTTGGTGTAAATTCCGTAAATTAATTTAGTCTTTAACGATACGTTTCATATATTTGAATATGGCGCCAATGCGACGTAAGATAATGGCGTCCAAAAATACGACGCCATTGTTCAAAAACTATAATGTGAGAGAATTTGTCCAATGTGATGTGTGTGGAATGTATGCATTCCCGAATGAGGCTGGAGTATGGATTGAAAGTGATAGTGGTAGGAGAATGTGTAGAAAGTGTATGCAAAGTGAGGAGTCGAAGTATGTGTCAGGTTGTGAGACAGTTATGGTTGAGAAAAGCCAGAATGCGAGTGAAAATAGCGACTCGATAGGGAATTGCGGTGTACAAGATGGCAATGTGAGTGGTGATCTAAGAAAGAGTGAGAGCAATTATACAGAAAGAGAAAATGGTTTAAATGATAAAAAAAATGAGGAATTATTTGTAGGAAGTGAGATCGCTAGGCTGCGCGCAGTGATACAAGATGCGCAGCAGCAATTAGAGCACCTGCAAAACTTTCCAGAGTGATTCGGCTAACGTAAATAAACAGCGTGGGCGAGTTTCCGAAATGAAGGAGAGAGTGTTGTTATGGTGACTCGTTATTAAGAGGAGTAATAGATGGGAGTGTAACTAAATCGTACTTACCGGGTGCGAAATTTAAGGATGTAAGTGAGAGCATTAGAGTGCAAAAACAGAGGGTGAAAGAAATAACAATTGTGGCTGGTACGAATGAATTGAAAGGTGATAAATTTTTTATGAGAGAGGACTTGAAAGTATTGTTAAAGGTAGCGAAAGAAAAGAGTGACAGAGTTAGAATGGTGAGTCTGTTACCGCGGTATGACAGAGAGGAGTTTAGAAGGAGGGCCATAATCGCAAATGATATTATGCGCAGGTTATGCGGACGGTGTGGTGTGGAATTTGTGGACGTGTGGAATGAGTTTGATGGGCGAAAGGACTTATACAAGATGGATGGCCTGCATTTGAATGGACTTGGTGTGCGGAGACTGGAAAAAGTGTTGCTGAATGAAGTGAAAATGGATGTGCAGAACCAGGGAAACTAGAACTACCAAGGAGGGGGGGAAGTGGATATCCAGACATCAGTGAGACAGTTGAGTGTAAAAATGTATATAATGTACCTGAGCCAGCAATAAGGACAAAAAATGGGAATGGGATATTTAGAATAACGCATCAAGATAGGGGTGGGACAAAGGGAACACTGCAATTCATGTGTACTAATGCCAGGAGTATTAGGAACAAGAAGGAAGAATTTTTGGCCTTGATTGGCTCTTCCTGGCCACAGGTTATTGGCATTAGTGAAACATGGCTGACGGAAGATGATATAGTTAGTGGGATAGAATGTGTAGGTTATAGTATGTTTAGGAGGGACAGAGAGAATAAAATTGGGGGAGGGGTGTTATTGATGATAGCTGATGAACTGCAGCCAAGGAGAATTGAAGTATTGCAGGATAGTGAAAGGAGCTCATTTGAGGCTATTTGGTGTGAGATTGATACTGGCAGAATAAAATATACAGTTGGGTGCTGCTATAGACCAGGTGATGGAATAGATGGTGGAGATGGTATGCATAAACAAATTGATGAAATGAGTGGAAGGAGGGTAATTATTATGGGGGATTTCAACTATGGTAACATTGATTGGAAGGAGGAGAGGACACATGTGAGGAAGGAAATGGATTTTATTCAATTATTAAGGGATAACTATCTGAAACAGCATGTAATTGAAAATACTAGGGGTGTGAGAGTGCTTGATCTGGTAATAGTATCTGAGAATTTGTCTGTAATGAATATGACCATGTTGCCACCTATTGGTGAGAGTGATCATAAGGTCTTCACACCTTTAGCCACCTGGGAGGTGGCTAAAGGTGTGAAGTTTGTGATTAAGACAGGGTATATGTGGAATTACCGTGCTGGCAAGTATGACAAGCTTAGGAGATTGCTTGGATCAGTGCCATGGCATGTACAACTGCAAGGGCTGGACGTCGATAGAGCATGGGAAGTGATCAAAGAGCATTTACAGGACGTTATGGCTGATTGTATACCTAAGGTCCGAATAGTGAAACAAGGAGGAGTTAAATGGATGAATAACACCATTAAGCTTGAGCTGCAAAAAAAGAAACAACTATGGAGGGAATTTAAAGAAAGGGGTGACCTGCAGGCACACGAACGGTATAAAGTACAGGCCAGAAGGGTAACGAGTGTGGTAAAAACAGCAAAAGCCGATTATGAAAGGAAACTAGCTATGCAAGCAAAAGAGAATCCCAAACAGTTCTTTCAATATGCTGCAAGCAAGAAAAAATCTGTACATGGCAAAATGATTTTAAGGAATGACGATGGTAAAGAGTTCACTGAACCAGTCGATATAGTGGAGTTACTGAGCGCGCACTTTGCAAAAGTATATCATCCAGGTGGTGACGTTGAAAAAATGAAGGAACCATTAGTTTATATGGGAATTGTGATGAATGAAGTGGAGGTGAATAGTCTATTACAGAACCTTAATGTGAATACATCTGTGGGATTGGATGGTATACCAGCACGGGTCTTGCATGAAGCGGCTAATGAATTATCAGTGCCCTTGACCATGTTGTTTAATCTGAGTCTCAGGTCTGGCTTAGTCCCGAAGGCGTGGAAAGAGAGGAAAATAGTTTCACTGCATAAAGGAGGATCCAAGACTATGGTTGCAAATTACCGCCCGATCAGCATATCAGGAGTCGTTGTCAAGGTCTTAGAGAAAGTAGTCAAGGGAAAAATACAGGAATGGATTGATGAAAACGAGATACTGTACAGAGGACAGCATGGCTTTGTGAAGGGTAGATCATGCCTCAGTAACTTGCTCAAGTTTTATAACAAGGTGACAGCTGAACTGGATAAGGGAAATGGGTTTACAGTGATACTGCTGGACCTGGCAAAGGCGTTTGACAGGATACCACATGGAATTCTAATCCGTAAACTACAACATATGGGAATGGATATAGGGTTGGTGAGATGGATAGTTGGGTGGTTGATGGAGAGATATCAAAGAGTAGTTTATTCAGGAGTAGAGTCCAAAAAACGGCCTGTGACTAGTGGTGTGCCACAGGGTTCTGTTCTTGGACCACTGCTGTTTAATCTGTTCATTAACGATATAGGGAAGGGTCTAAGTGGGACAGTTCATTTGTTCGCTGATGATGCAAAGTTGGGTACGGCGATAGTGAATGCAGAAGATGTCAAAGTCTTGCAAGATGACTTAGATAGATTGGAGTTCTGGACTAAGGAGAATGGATGTCAATTTAATGTGACAAAATGTAAAGTTATGCATTTCGGAGTGAAAATATTAGCAGCAGTATACCACATTGGTGGAACTGTACTCCAGGTGATTGAAGAAGCTAGGGACTTGGGAGTATTGGTGGATAGGGAGATGAAGTTTAGGGGGCACATTGCGAAAGTAGCTAAATCAGCTCATCAACTCACTTGGTTGTTGAAAAATACCTTGACGAGCAGAGAAAAACAAGTTATTGTACCTCTGTACCGAGCCCTGATAAGACCTCATGTCGACTACTGTGCCCAGATTTGGTCACCTCGGTTCCTTCTTGATGGGGAGGAGGTTGAGAGGATCCAGAGGCGAGTGACTAAGATGATAGCAGGTCTATGGAATGAACCATATGAGAACAGGTTGAAGATTTGTGGGTTGCAGAAACTAGTTGATAGGCGGAAAAGGGGAGATATGATTGAGACATTCAAATTGCTAAAAGGATTCTATAGGATTAATTCAGATGATATTTTTGAGATCAGGACTGGTGGTGGGAGAACTAGGGGACACCCATGGAAGCTGGGCAAGGGCGTGGTTAGCAGGGGTGTTAGAAATGGGTTCTTTACTTTTAGAGTGGTAAATGAGTGGAATAAGTTGCCAGAGTCTGTTGTGGGTGCTATGACAGTGAGCGAGTTCAAGGCAAGGTATGATAGATACTGTGAGAATGTTGAACAGCTGTGTGAACATGATGTTTAGGGTCTCCCTCGATGAGTCTAAGGACTCCTGGAGTAGCCCGTGGTAATAATAATAATAATAATAATAATAATAATAATAATAATTTTAAACACTCCATGTCAGTCAGATGTTCGATTTGACAAAAACGCATGCGCTTTGAAAATACTACTGTTTATTTCCTTTAAATGGATCATATTCTTCCCTTACGGGCATCACGATCTCATAATAATAAATACAGTTCATTATTCAGCATCCATCCTTTTTAAAATAAAAGATGCAGTCTGACGTCATGTAGGACACCAGCCTCCCTTATTCCTCGTATGTCTATACTCTTTGCAACTGGTGGCGTCCTACTCGTCTGCCAGTTGGGCCATACAAGGCTGCAAATTACCACATCTATTAAATAAGATTTCCCTGAGGTATAAGTTCATAGGGTTCAATTATTCTAAAGAGATCCAGTTTCATAAAAATGTTTCTATTGTTAGCGATGTTAATAATTCATAACAAAATGTTATTTATTTTATTTATTCATATGGGGTTTCCTCCCTTTTCTCCCCCGTCACTATTGGGGCGAGTTGAGCCCCCTCATGGGGGGTTAAGTATTTTTGACTGCAGATCCATGTGTGTTCAGGGACCGGTTTGCCTGCTTGCGGGATGAAAACCCCAGATAAACTGGGGGGGGGGGAACCCTGCTGTCCACGCCCAAGACCGGCTAACTTGACTGTGGCAGATCCTTAAGCTCCTCACATCGGCGACGGGAATCGAACCCAGGACACTCCTTCTCCAAGCATATGGCTGCGAAGCGCAAAACCACTAGGCTAACCGCGCGAACTATAACAAAATACACTACTACAGTGACGAAATTATCCAAAATAAATCATTTCAGTGTATTCTTACTGATCTTTCGAGAGAAAGAAAATTTTTTAGGGAACTAAGATTCGTGATTCGGATCCAGTGACCTATCTTGCCTAAGTGTGTGTATATATATATATATATATATATATATATATATATATATATATATATATATATATATATATATATATAATAGGGATTTCTTATGATTTAGGATAGGGATATTTTCAACGTGGAAGCTAAATGTGGTGGAAATGAGGTGACTGTATCATGGGTTTTCTGTGAGAACACATACGATGAGTGTATATCCAATAAATGTCTTAAGACATGTTCCATCTTTTCATTTTTTTAAAAGTATTATTAAAGTATAAAAGTATAACAGCAAATTACATTCAGTCTTTAGTTCTGGAAGGGACAATAATGGAAGTTCATCATATTATTTGGTTTAATTTTCTGATGGGAAAGTAGATCGTTCCAGTTTGGATTTAATTCACCTTTCAGGGGTGTGGCTGTTTTGTGCAATGAATACTGCCAAATCCACTCGCCTACAGCTCGAATGTGGATGGTTGGACTGCCCATCAACGGAGCACTGTTATCAGATGGCTACATTCACCGAACTCTGTTTCGTATAATTCACAAAAATCTCAGCTGTTCTGAGTCGATCGCAACGAAGTGAAAACTTGTAAGCGCTTTTCCTCTTCTGCATTCTGACAAACAAATTTGGAAGCAAACGGAAATTCACAGAACAACAAGTGATGTTCAGGACAGTAAGAATGATCAAACGTTGCCTACTTGTTCTTGGTTGGAGAGGTCCCGTATGATTCAAGAAAGGCCCAACAAAATTGGATTCACTCTGGTTCGTCGAAAAGCTGCACAGAACTAGATTTTCTACTTGCTTGACTAGAATAACTAAAAATAAATACACTTATGATGTCACATTTCGCAAATCCGTTTTGTTTACTTCTAAATGCGGAATATGAAATGAAGCAAATATACGTTCATTTTCCTAGATAGGCCTTTACGGAAGCAATGATTCGCAGTCTTGTATACCTACAACAAATCTAGTTCTGATATCCGAAAATCAGGTTCATCATGCTGCTCTACGCAATTGTGACAAACGCAAAGGATAGCGGATATCCTATTTTCTCTTTTAGTGTCTTTTAGTGTTCATATTCATCACTTCTACAAGCGACGTTTGACTGTTCACCGTATGAAATAAGGATATCATTTATTTTTATTGCGTCTTGAGGGAAATTCTGGATGACTGACGAGCTGGTCAGAAGCGAGACTGTGGCAAACTGATTTTTGGCAAAAAGAGCCGCAGTATAAAAACAGGAATACACTGGTACTATTTTTTTTTTAAGTGAAGAAATGAGCAAGCGTGTACAGTAATAAAGAGCATAGGCATCATATAAAACACTTATGTATATTTGAAAATGTAGAGGATTTATTTTGAAAATCCTGTGGAAAATCGTAAAGCGATGCTGTTTTAAGGATAAAGACATAAACCGAGGTTTTCATGGGGCATACAGATATTCAACATACGGATAATTGATGGATCTCTTATATCATATCATCTGCCGATATGCCGCTTTGCTCTGTGAACTAACGTGCAAAACAGGTGATAGTAAACTGAGTGTCCATTTATTGCACGAGTACCTGATGTACCACTTGATTCTCTCAAACAGCCTTGGGTCAGTAGGTTTCCTTAGTGTATTAAAGAGCACAGAGGCTCTTGGTTACTGCTGTTCTCAAAACTTTCGTTGTTTGCCAACGAACTGCAGTGGTTATTCCGGTTAGACAACCCCGTTCACTTCGATGTGCACGAAAAAAGCAATGCACAATAAGCGTTTTTGTAATGCACCAGATACTTCATTAGACATCAGTAAAAGAAGATCATAATAAAGGATATATCTGTAACACATTATACCGTCTTCGCATCAGAAGAGCCGCAGTATAAAAACAGTGTAGGAATACACTGGTACTACTTTTTTTTTAAAGTGAAGAAATGAGCAAGACTGTACCATAATAAGGAGCATAGGCATTATATAAAACACTTACGTATATTTGAAAATGTAGAGGATTTATTTTGAAAATCCTGTAGATTTTCTTGTAGAGAATACAGAAATAATATTCCATAAAATTTACCGAATATTGCTTAATCCTCGTGTCTTGAATTGTCTCCCTGAGCGCTTCATACATTCTCCTGGCTATTCCTTTATTTATTTTTTTCTATTCTAGAAGAATAAAAATAAAGATAAATATTACTTCAAAAGTTACATTCATCTAGCTGTCATAAATTAAATACAGTTTAGCACTTTAAATTAAAATATCTCACAAACGGTAGAAGTTAACATCGTACTGAAAGCGAGGCTATTATTTAGTTTGTTATCCTCTTCAAAACAAAAATAAGAAACTGAGAAATCCACTGACAAATTTTCGAGTTATTCCCAAAAAACCTTGTGAAACCTTTTGACGTTTTCATTTGTGTGAGCGCTCTTAAAGAATTACATTTCTCAGCAGGTTTGTTGAATACATAAAATAAGCTTGCAAAAATTCAAAGCTCTATGATAAGTGAAAATATCCGAATTTGGTGTCGAAATGAACGTCCTAAAATTAGAACTTATATATATATATATATATATATATATAGAATATTACAGAGTTGTAGGCGACGGTGTGCATAAAGAAAGTGTCACAAAACACAATTCCAGTGTTTGTATTAAAGTGGTGGTCACTGTCCTAGAATACGTGAGACGTTCCGTGAGGTTCGCATGACACAATGTGATAAATAAAGTGACGTTACAGGTGAGCTCAGCACGTCTCCAAAGTGCACGATCGACTTTGGTGACGGTAGCGAGGAGCACCTGAATAACGACCCACAGCACTTTGCAAGCATGTGCATTCCTATTACAACAGCCGTATGAGGGCATCGTAGAAATCTACGTGGCAATGCTGACCAATAGAACTACGCAGGTATCTACATACGGACGATCATCGTAAATTGATTTTGAATTGTGAATCATTTTGATTCATATATATATATATATAAAGATGACAGATGAGAAGGGTCGCCACTGTGCAGTAGAGTGCGGACTTTTTCCTATCAGATGAATGGAAGAAATGTTCTATCTATATCGATAACAGCTGCAGTATACAAAAGTGCAGGATTATAGCCGTAAGAGTATCGAGTTCGTATGTATTACGCTTTTGAAAGTTGAAACGAGTGATTGACTGCAGCAATGTTAGAGATACAAGTTGCACATGAAAAAAAAAAAAAAAAACCGGGATGATACACTCAGAATGATAAACACGGAATTGGAATTGCTGTCTGTATGTAGCAACTCAATTTCATACGAATGTTAAAGATTTTCATTAAATTTGGGGAACTTCGGGACGTGTTAAATGGTATTGGCGATCCCTTCCGACTGATTATACCGATACGATAATAGTCCGCATAGATTTATGTTATGATTGCAGTGTTTATTTTATTTATTTGAATGTCAGACTCTACATTTTGATTTTTGTACGTACAGTCGCTTACACCATGAGCATCATCTGCATCCAAATCATCCATGTAGCTTTTAACTAACGTCACGTGTTCCTCATTTTCGAATTTTAGCGTTTCAGAATTGCTGCACCTAGATTTGGTGATGATCACACACACATGGACAGTATATTTATCGCTTTTGCCTGGGGACAGTGCTAAACGACCTAGAAAGTAAACGAACAAGTACTGAAACTGACCAGTCAATAATCATAATGAAGCTTGTGCCCTGAATTACTTGCTTTCTGTTATAGATGATAAACCCAAGGAATTGCTTTTATGTCAGTACATTGGGAACACCGATACCAACAATTGAAATAAATTGGTCTTTATTTCGAAATAATTGAAGTGTGAGCAGATTATTTCCAGCAAATGGCAGTTCTCCTTATAAATCATTGCCGTTGGGGAAGTACGTAGAGGTCAGATGTTTCGTTCAGTTTACTGAGATGTAACCCAAGCGGAAATGACAACGGAGAGTGCGAGTTCTCAAAATAAAATAAAAAAGAAAAAGAAAACAATTTTAAACGGCGAATCTTTTCTTTATTTTTTTTTCTTAATGACCAACAAATGAGATGAAAACAATGGGTTAGGAAAAACGAACCATGCATAATTGGGTCATATGAGTGCATTCTGGATGAGATTAAGGTCTCGTGGATAATTATGTACTTGACATATCTGGTGCACTGGTTGAACACGTAGGCTATTCCAGTATGATTCTCATGCTTGCTCCCCATTCTTGAAATATCTAGGTCTCATCGGTTGCAAGAATAGTCTGAACCCTCTCCTTCCAACCTAGTCGAATTTATTGTAAACAAAGGAAATTTAGTTGCCCAGCGAAGGTGTTCAATGCTTGCGGAAAGAAATGTGTCATAAATTAAGTTTCAAACCAAGTTTTATTATTTTTTTTTTTCTGTATCGAGTTCGAAGATAATATGGTTTTGTGTTATAATTAGAAATTCTAAGGTAGGAAACATGGGATAAACACAGTGGTCTGAGTTCGATCGTGAGATTTCGACACACACACACACACACACACACACACACACACACACACACACACACACACACACACACACACACACACACACACACACACACACACACACACACACACACACACATTATTCATTATTAAAAAATCATGATAATAATATCAGTAATTATAGCCACAGTAAGTTAACGATCTTTAGTGATCCAAAGCTTACGAACTTATAAGTTTTTGATTTGATTATCTTTGTTATTGCAATATTTTAAAAGACACTAACTATGAATAAAGAGTACGTATGGCATATAACGGATTCGTTTAACAACTTTAATACTCATTTGATTATTGCAAAATTGTGTGATAATCAAATGAGGTACGAAAGCCTGTTGTTTAATTAAAAATATATTGTAGGAAAGCAAAATTTGTAAATTTAGTTTTGACAGTCTAAAACGATAAATGAGAGCAACATCTCTAGGCCAGAAGAAAATATCGACCGACAAAAGTCTATTTAGTGCAAAAGGTTGCTAAATAGCAGTGATTCCAACTTATCACACTACTTGAGAGAATAATCACACTACTTGAGAGAATTTTGTAGAGGGTAATAAATATTTTCTCCACAACTTAAATTTTAAATAAAATATAAATTTACAAATTCGACAAAGTAAAATAAAGAACATCAAATTTTGATGCTGACAGTTGGCCTTGTATCAGTGAAATGAGAGTTCATCCTCAGAGGTTGGAGGAGTTGGCACTCAGAAGTCCAGGTAGCGACAACAGGCATTATATTATGTTATACTAATGACAGGAACGGAACCATAAAGGAACCAGAAACCACTCTGAGCCGTCTACAAGTTCTGTGTGGTCATTACTTGTTTTCTATTCAGATTTGATGCGTAAGTAATGAGCAGTGGAGTAACCCAAAACACAGGTGGGAAAGCAATTTCTGAAAAGCAGGATGTAAGAAATTCTGAAAATGGTCCATATCGATTAGGAATTAACTTTGGAACTTCAGACCTGAATTGCAAGACAGTTTCTTCCTTCCTGGAAAGCATGTTGTTGTCTTTATTTTGTTGTACAAATTAGGAGCCCTGAACTCTATAAGAATTGTTTTACCTAATTAGGCAACTGTACCGTTTTAGAAATTTAGATACATAACTAAAACAGTGTGTTCGATTTGTGAGTTATCTACTACGAAATAACTTACTGATATAACCACAAGAAAGAACATACTGAGGGTAACTTATATTCTTATATCCTCGTATATTCTATCTTCTGCTTATATCAATTGCTTTAATATCATTTTTGTTCCAGATGTTTATCAGAACTTTCCATTCTCTCCCCATCCCCCTTTCGTATGTAGTTTTGGAAATACTACGTTCAAATGCGCATTAGGACAGAACTATATTTCCCACAAACTACTTAAATTGCACATGCCTCAGTAGGGTATGGACTCCTCCTCTTTGGCTCTTATACTTTCCACTCATCTGGACATACTTCACCAGCTTGATAATATGAGTGATATATTTGTAGCCATTCTTCCTTAATGCGAACTCCAATTCCTAACATTTATAGCTAACAGTCCACGCCAACATCCTTTTGTAGCTAACATCCGTTACTCTGCTTTGTTCCAAAAGTGTTCGGACCGGTTTGAGACAGGAATACTGTACAGGTGAGTCAATTTTTTCCAAGTCATTTTCCTGAACCCATATAAAAAGAACATCACCTACAATAAAACTGCACTGCCTTGCTGAAAGAAACATGGATCTATTTTGTAAAACTGTCACAAATTTAGAATGCAATATATTCATTGCATTCTCAATTGCATTGTTCCGATGTCTGTTTCTATATCGGACTGTCGGGAGTCCTGTCCCACCCATCGATCCCTTCCCTTTGTGTTTATTTCCTCGGTCTTCCTGTGTGTTCCGTGGCGGAGACACTCACACATTTTCATACCATAATTGTTCATACCCTCACAATTATTTTGAATAATGTAGTCTTTTACTAATATCATGAATGGATGGGCCACCACTATGGTAGTATCTTATTCAAAATTTGTGCGTTTTATACACGTGCTATTAACAGCTTACAGATGAACTGTTGACTCTAAAAAATATATATATTTGTTTACGTTATATATCAGTAAGTTTTGTTTTAAAACAAGAAGTTACTTATTTTAACATAAAACAGTCTACACTGCGATTTCGGTTAGCTGTGAGAGAGCAAAAAAACTAGAGAATGGGTCTGGTTATAGAGTTACTTATCTAAATAAAGGTTACTCGATAAAGTAGGTCTCCTCTTTTTTTAATTTATTATTTCCATGTAGACTGATCCCTTGAAGAAATATGAACAGAAAGGAACATGATTACCATATTTATTAAAAGAAAGACATATCACTAGTTAAATAAATAAACTTGATAAGGCAAACAACCATTGATTTTCGCTTCAGACGAAATGTATGCTATGGCGAATGCAGATTTAGAAATAGTCACAAACTAGTTCCACTCTAATAAACGTGGTCTTAATATAACAAAAACAAAATGTAATTTTTAATTTGCGAAATGCAATAAACTAAACCAAGTTTTTCATGCGTATACTCTTGCATGATTGAAAATGCAGAACTAATTAAAACTTCAACTACAAGGCGATTGAAAAAAGTGAACACAAATTCTTATTTAGAAGTAAAACTAGGAGTAATTTAAGTCAAATTATAGTTTGCGTAAATTCTAACTATTCTACAGTACAATATGAAAACGTGGAGTAGACCATATCTCACACTCACGTATAATTTATTTCATAAAATTTGAGCTATTTAAAAGAAGCAAAGGGATTACAATGAGCATGTAATATGCCTGTATAAATTATTGCTGTTTATAAGGGCTGCTAATATATAAAAGGCTCAGCATTTTCAAATTAGCTCTACTATTTGAAGGTCTCATTTTTATTAGAAGATGAGATCATCAAATAGTAAAACTAAATTCAAAATGATAAGTATGTAACCCCTAAAACAAAGAAAGAAAATCATACAAAAGCATTACATTTATTTAACTAAAAATGTTTTTTTTTTTAAAAAAAACCTTTCGCTGTTAATAGAAAAATATAATACTAAATTAATTAATTCAATTATATAAAATTCGTTAAAGATTATTTTAACATTTAGGAAAATACTGACAATTTATTTCGGTTAGATACAATTTCAGAAATTGAAAAAAAAAAAGTCAAATAGATTGGATGATGTTTTAAAATTTCTGTTTTAGAATGGTATGTGTAAACTGCATGCAAAGTTTTTTAACACTCGAATGTTTAATGTTATCATTGAAATATCATATTTTGTTTTATCATGTCATATCTTAAAATGTCACATTATATTTTATATCAAATATCATGAAAATAATCACTATCATTAAAAGTTGTTTGCTCTGTTTTTACACCTGTTCATAAATTCATATACTTTGTAACCTGGACAAGCTGTGAACCATACTCATATGTGCAATCCAAGAGGATTCGTTGCTTTTGAGTTACATAATGCGTGACTGTAACAACATATACTTCAATTTCGAAACTATATATTAGGGATATATAATTTCTAGGCTGTAATTGGAAACTTCAATTTGATATAAATAAGCAGATTTTAATGCTTATTATTATTGTTTTGAGTAAATTCCTTGGGAAATGCATATACACAATTTCCACTCTTAAATGTCACAGGGCTGTAAAAACTACGGTAATGCACTGATTCATTACCTCAGCGAGACATTATTTACATAATAAGTGGTTGCTGACTGGTTTATCAGATGGATAAGTATTATACTACAGAAAACTTGAGAACTACAAGTATAAAAACCTCTTCTTGACGAAGGAGAAAGTACATCATTTCGACCACTGTCAACTACGTGAACTTTCTTGTCCTTTTCCAGATAGGCAGAGTTTACCAGTCTCAGACGGGTTTTTTCCTTCTTCCGCAGGAAAACCAAGTGAATCTGAAAATGCACATTTGCATAATATACTGAGTCTCATGACTTAGTTGCCTTAGCATTAATTCTATTCATTTCAAAGGTATAAGGTTCCGAAAATAACAGTTGAGTTGAGAGAAAGCAGGGGAAAGAAACAAATGGATGCACTTGTGTACAAACTACAACAAATGGAGAGAGAGAGAGAGAGAGAGAAGATAATGGAAATAAATCCATACAGATCTTAGATGTTTTGCTTTCTGGAGAGGGTTTATATTTTTATTTTATTTTATTTATTTGTTCATTTTTGTTATGCAGTGCAAACATTCTGTAAACAGGATGGTAATAGATGAACTGTAAATTCAGCCGTGCACATTAAAAAGCATTAATTCTACCGGTCACCAGTGAATTAATGATCGATCGATATTAACTTGAGCTAGAGTCGTTTCGAAATAACTTATTACTGCTGGCAGATTTAACAGGGCAAAATTTATTTTCAGTTTGGTATTAGAAACTGGAATAAATGCGGAAGGGATGATTGTAAGCTAATCGGTTACTATACATAATAAACATATTCTTATTCATATATTTTACTTAACTTTGTCCCCATCAAAAATAGCCCTACAGAGATGTAGTCATTGTTCAAATCTCAGATTGCATATTTCGTATGTTTTGGCGAGCAACACTGCAGTTTACGGCACTTTCTATAATTCCAGTTCTATAATACTAGTCATATTATTTTATAGTGACCCTTCATACAGTTTCAATATTTTTTCCCCTATGTGATTAACGTTTACATTGCTTTCTTCTGGATACTCTTAATGTCATCAAAACTTTGTCTCTTCAAGACGCCTTTTAGTTGGGACAACATCCCGAAATCATTCGGAGCCAAAGCGGGTGATCAAATTGACTCGTTGATACACTGCTTGCTGGCGAGTTGCCCTCATGTACTTAACGAGCTTCGCTGTTTCTTTATCTAATTTTAACTGTCTGGTTATTAATCATAACAGTTAAGCGCCTATTTTTCCCTTCCAGTGAAACACTTTTGCTGGCTATTTACACTTGTTTTAATTGCAAAAGTGATTCACTTGCAGGGCGCTCCAAGTCGTTAAAAAATGTAATGTTATTTTGTTCCGAACAGCAAGTACTCATTTTTACAATAAACACTGTGAAAAATATTGTTTTCACTATGGCTCCTAGTAGTCGAAAATTCACTGAAAAATGTACTGGAAGGCAATTTCCTCGAAACATAACTGAATGAAAGTCATCCCTATACAACATAAAGGAACTTATTCATAAGAATATAAAAGGTATGGAAATTATCCGAGACAGTCATAAAAAGGTGCATTTCGCTATAGGGACATCATTAATTTGCACAGCACCTGAGTTTGAAGTAATTTTTGGCATCAGTACAGTAATCATAATTTTGCTTGGCTTAATTTTATCATTAAACTGGTCTGATTGTATCCCAAACTGAAATAAATCGACAAATTTTAATACAATTTCTACATGCGTCAGGGAGAAATAATTATTATTTTAAACTGAGTTACCAATTTAAACTGGACAATTAAAAAATGTTCCGTTTGTGGCGAAAACTGAATTGCTCAGATGAGCCACCATAAAAAAAGTTGTGTGGGGGTAAGGGTCCGAAGAATTTTTCTCGAAAAATGTGCTGAATCTCATTTCACTTACTAACACAGATATAACTGCAAATCTATTTAAGTGTGTTTTAGTACAGACTGCTTTTCTTCCTCCGATTGGCTAACAGAGTTTTTTGGCTCATTAAAACTTACGAGAGGATGCAGAATATATAAACGCGTGGTTAGAAAAGAGATAACATCCTCAATGTTCTTTTCTCACAGCTGAAGGTTGTAACTCTTAAAGAACTGGGTATAGCTAGATATTATTCATAGCTATGAGGCCAGGCAGTATACTTGTTAATTGGGAATATTCGTCGGCCAGCAGTTTGCGTGTTTGTAAGGATGAAAAGCGTACTTTCCTGCTACCTCCTTATGAAACCGGCTGCTGGCTGACTTTAGCAGTTACTCCTCAGACGCGATTCTAAACGATGGACAAATGTTGCGTCGTGCTTGATAATTCGATAAGGAGGCGTTCTGTGAGGAAGTGGGTTTGTGTGTGTGTGTGTATGTGTGTGTGTGTGAGAGAGAGAGAGAGAGAGAGAGAGATCATTAATTGGCTGAGATGATCTTTTCTTTTAGGCAGCATAAAGTATTATTTTAGGGAGGTTTTTGATGCACCACCAGGGCTTGTAGCTGTGGAAGAAGAAATCAAGGTTTTTGGAGATTGAGAAAACTCTGGATGTAATGTGCTTGTTTGTGCAGGGGAAGACTGCAGTAAATTACACCCAATAAAGATCAATCTGATCCTATCCGAGATGATGGACATTATCTGTGGTAAGGAAAGGTGAGATAATTTTTTGAAAAGCAAGAACAGTGCGTTTTGCACAACTTAAGCTAACTAGGTAGGTTGGCCCATTGAAGACTGACACGGAGATCCGAAGTTAAGTTACTGATTGTAGAAAAGCAACAGCTTGGAGTTCTTCAAACTGCAAGTTTTCTCGAATGAAGAGGAGTGTAATATTATTAGCATGCTATGGAAAAGAATTCTAAGTAGGCGAAGGATGAATATTTAGGTATATTAAGAAGAGGATCGGCAAAAGGGAAGCCTGGAAAACTTTGCATTGATAAGGAAATCTGAAGAGAGAAAATGAGGTAGTTTGTTGGGTAAGTTCCACACTCAATCAAATGTCACAGAAATGTTAAGTGTAAGTTTCTTCAAACGTTTCCATGGCATGCGATTGGTGTCAGCTGATGTAGTAAATATATTATAGGATATCTGTTATTGGCAGAAAGTGTCTCTACTTGCCGATCACATTCTCCGTTTTTTTAGAGAAAAATGAGGGGGGAATAATTAGTTGTGAGTTGGTAACAAACATTTATCTCTCTTCTGGATTTTCTGAATTAAATGCGTGTTCCGTGCTCAGCGATCGATGCCAGAGGAGTGTGAAAGAATGTACAGAAAACAGGGAATGCATGTTAGTTCCAGAGCATAAACTAGAAAGGAAGCTTGACATCACGACCAGGAGGCTTTTGGTCTCTAAGCTATTCCAAATGAACCACAGTAGCTCAGTTCCGACGACGCCCTCTGACAGGAAGGATCTGGATTCGAATCTCGTTTAGGAAAGCGAAGAACTTTTATCAGGGTTTTTCAAATGGATGCTATCAGGTCTCATATGAGATGGCAGGGTTTTTCCTTTTTCCTCCCGGAAACCTGGCGCCAAGAAACAGTCCAACTGGCCAGAACAGACGCAACTGACAGCCATAATATATTATGTAGATAGGATTAACTGCTCTATCAGTAACTTACTTAGGTTTCAAAGAAGTCAAGTTACTTGGCAGTGATAGGTTATCGAGCCAAACATTCAAGGGAAGGAATGTAAAGGCTATTCCAAATTCTTCTGTTGTGTGTCAAATGAAAAACGAGAAGAAGCATACTGTGAACTGTTTTATTTGATATATCATACGAAGAGATTTGTCTTGATCTTGTGCGAAAGAATTTGATAGAAATGATGAAAAAAGTAAAGTTTGCCATTTGGAAGAGAGGAGTGGAGAGAAGTTGCACGCAGTGTCTTTGTCATGACTCACATTGGTGAAAAATGGTAGTTTTCTGATTTGCTATCAGGAACTCAGATTTCTATTTGTTAGTTTTTTGCAGATGTTGCAAGCTTTCGTGTAGCCTGAAACCTTTTTTTTTTTTTTTTTTTGAGTCGCGTTTCTTGTGATGTGCTCAATTTTGCGCTTGGATTGAAACGCCAGAGCGTGAATAAAAAGTTACGATTTGTGATGGCGTACAGTGTACCCATCATTCCAGTAAGAATTATTTCGGTAATCAGGACCTGAAGAGCCAAACTATCTCAGTGTCTCTGAAAGGACCAAAGTTCATACAAATCAAGTTGGAAGTATCCTATCACTCTATCAACTATGAAACGAAGCTGTTTACCTGAATGTTCTCATCATATAACATTCAAATTATGTATGTGTCACTCTTGGGAAACATGCAATGCACATTTAGGACTGTGTTATTAAAGCTGTGTTCAATTAATGACAGTGAAAAATGAAAGCTTATTAAATCACAGATGCATTAACATCGTTAGCATACAATCTTACTGACAGATGTCAATACAATAAATCTGGGAAGAATTTAACGTTGTAAGAGCAAGCAAACAGGCTTGTCAAAGTGGTTATAAAACAGAACATCAATATATGTGCACTGCTTGGATGCAATTTAAAAACTTTGTACTATTTTTGAGGGGAGGGGGAATGATATGGCGATTAGAAACTAGGAATATAATGGAACTCATAAATTAAAATACACCAGTTACTTTAAAGATACCAAGCTATTTTAAACCTGGTCTTAATCCATTTCCCAAGTAAGCAAACAGACAAAGTCAAGTTTGCGCCTGCAAGTAATGCACGTCTGGGTGACCTCACACGTAGTGCAAGTCTTGGGCAACTCGTGGTAAACGTGGAATAAGCTCTGATCACTATTCTTGGTATTTACCCTTAATGCGAAGCACATCTCTTTGAAGAGATGTATGATGCTATGCATTAAAGGCAAGGTGGCCACTACCCAGACCGTTTCGACCTTTACTGAGGTCTCGTCAGTGGGAGCCAGGCTTAGAAATACCAAGAGTTAAGTAATACAGAGCTTATAAATATTTTACCAAAACAAGTTACCATAAGGTGCTTTGACCTTACTAAATAAAATTCTCAGGATGAGAGATAGATGTAGAAAGTTTTTTACCTTGAGTATAATATACATTGAAGATACCAAGCTATTTTAAACCTGGTTTTAATATCACCCAGACTTGCATTACTTGCAGGCGCAAACTTGACTTTGTCTGTTTGCTTACTTGGGAAATGGATTAAAACCAGGTTTAAAATAGCTTGGTATCTTTAATGTATATTATACCCAAGGTAAAAAACTTTCTACACCAGTTACTTTTTCGAAGCCCGAAGATTTGTGAAGCATTTGTAAATACCCTGGAGATTTATTTTCTGTAATTTACTAATAATATTTTACCAAAGGCGGTTTAATAAGCGAACTTTGTTGAACGTATCGCTCTCATTAATCATCGTTTTGTATCATGTTATTAAAGGGTGTTTTCTATATGTGAGATAAATACGTAACACGCCGTATCCTGAATGCCTTTAATAATTAAAATCAACTTCGCCCGCGCCTTTACAATTTAGGACTGCACTGAAGCAACAAAAACTACTCGCTCTGAAAACAGTTACGACGACAGAGAAAGCAACCGTTTTGAAGGACGTCTATTTTGGCGAACAAGTAACGCCACATTGTTAGCCTTTGGAGTAGCAAAGTTAGGAAGTGTGTAACATGCTTAACGAAAAAGAGAAGGCAAAAGCCACAGTTAGATGACCTTGCCCTCTTCAGTTAATAGACTCGAAGAATTCTTCCGTTTCATGTGATGGGATTTTACAATGACGGCGTTCCATTATGACAATGAATTATAAATAAGATCATTTATAGTTTGGCATCTGCTTACAGTTTCCTTTCCAGCTAGCATGTTTCTGGAACATTCGCGAATGGTACAAATCACCGAAAAAAAATAAATAAATACATAAAAATGAAATCTGGCAAGCGTTTTCTCGGAATCATATTACAGTAAAAAGTACAAAGATTCAGTTGGTTGTAATTTTTGAAAGGCAACTACAGTGAAAATGTGTCCTGCGCAATCCTCTGGACATTGCGAGCCCATCAGAGTTCTATAATCTTTTATACCTAGTATATAGTTATACAGGTTCATTATAGTATAGATAGGTAAAAGGACTGCTTTCTGAATGCTTCAGAAGTAACAGTTATTCTCACATCGGAGATAATACTAAAAGATCTGGGTCCTCTTATCGTCTTTAATTATAGTATATTTTGGGTTTTCACTACTCAACAGGTAATCTCTGGTTTGTGGACTGTCATCGATGAGCAGACACCGAACGACGCCGTTGAAAATGTTAACACGTACGTATCTACATATACAGTCTCTCTCTCCCTGTCGAAAGCTTTGTAGTCAGTTTCTAATTTCACTACTAAACCATTGAGGTATAAATGAATGCATTATCTATATCATTAATTAATTATGCGCTGACTTCAGTCGACATCAGAGTTCTCTATCTGCTTACCAGTGATGTCCAAACAGACTCGAAGTAGTTGTTCAGGCATTGAAAACCGTATTACTCCATGGTGCGCAGAGATTTGAGGGAAAATCTTTGTTGTAAAAGTCTCTTTAAATGAAAGCTTTTAAGGAAAGTAGAACTTTCATTATATGTGAGAAATAACTTTATAAAAGGAGTTGCTTGTTGAATGCGCTTAATCACGTTATTATTTAATTATGTTAAGAGAGTAGAAGCCTCGTATAATTAATTACTCATTAAAATAGCTAAAATACTAGTGATGTTTAAGGTAACCTTTATTGCAGTTTTTTTTTTTTTAATCAGCTGATACCAGGCTACTTTAGTTCACCTTTAGTGAGTTGATTATAGTCACTGTTGTTTCACATACTCGCTTCCTTCTGTATATCAGTGATCTTCTCTAACTAAAAACAAACCCAATTAGTTTCGCAGATGACAGTATACTGCACTCCTCTTTCTTATTTGAAAAACTTTGTACTCTACAAAAGGAGGGGGAAAAAGTAGAATAGCTATATAACTATGATCAACAAACCTATTTATCTATCTATATCTATCTATCCATCTACTACCTAATTAATGGGCTACATACACAGTACCAGGAACAATATTAGATTAAACTTACAATCAAACTTTCATAAATCATAATGTCTATAAGCCTTTTCTCGCTCAATGCAAGAGGATGTGCCTCTGCTCTACGCAACAGAATAGTCCTTGACTAGATACAAAAATATCATATAGACTTAATACTTCTGCAAGAAACAAACATCAACTCCTCATCCAATTTATCCAGAACATGGGCAGAGTGGCCTTATGACTTACAGCACTCTGCAACCCAACAACATCATGGAGCAGGAGTTAGCTTAGGTGTACATTATAGATCTCCCTACAAACTAAAAGTGATTGCTGATATACCAGGATATGCCTTCTATGCTCACATAATAGCACCCAACCATAATATCCTACATGTGTTCAATTCAACATCTATATACCACAGCAGGATGCTCTGGCATCTCAAATCCTGGATTTCGTTCAAAACGATCTTTCTAGTATAGACCAAGAACATATCGTAATAGTTGGAGACGTTAATTGCACTCTTGACCAACAAAAAGACAGACTTCAGTGTGCTGAACATCGTAGCCAATTAATAAACAAACTTCAAACACTGGTAAACGATAATGAACTCATCGACGTCTTTCGGCATCAACATCCTGATAAGAAATCCTACACATGGAGGTCAGCAATCACAGCGACAAATAGGCCACTCTACCAAGCACGACTGAACAGATACTACATTTCCAAACACACTTTGCCTCTAGTTAGAAACATCTCACACATCCCTTCCTACATTTCAGATCATTGCTTCGTCAAGCTGTAACTTTCATTATCTTTGGAAGCATCCAAATCAGGAAGTGCCTATTGGATCTTCAACAATACTCTCCTGAAAGATCCAGCTTATATAATAACACTCAGGCTTTAACAACCAACCTCACTCACTTGAAAGTGGATACAGAACCAATGAAAACATAGTGGTCCCACCTAAAATCACGAATAAAATCCTTTACGCAGATCTACAGTCACCAGTAAAATCAACAGAGGAACATTAGAATTTTTAAAACTCGAAATTTTTTTAAAAATTTTAAAACTCGATGTTTATTTCGAGTTTTAAAAATTTCGGGTCATCAGAATTCAAGGTGACCCGGCCTACCAGTCCGGAACTCGGGGGGGGGGGGGGACGGAACCCTTTCGAGTCTACAAAATTCGTGTCATCAGAATTCAAGGAGAACCGGCCTACCAGTCCAGAACTCGGGGAGATTGGGCGCCGTAGGCGTCAGGGGGGCGTAGCCTCCCCTTAGTATATATATATATATATATATATATATATATATATATATAGAGAGAGAGAGAGAGAGAGAGAGAGAGACAAGCCTACCAATGAAAAACCCAAAAACTGAAAAATAATATCAACAGATGCAAGCTACTATTATAAAAGCCTATCCAGATATTGCTACACCTCAGGAAATCCGTATTCCTTCTAGAAACTGCTCGTACGCGATATTTCATCTTGTACAATGTGAAGCCTCACTTCTAATTCTTCCCTCCAACTACAAGAAAATATACCACTTCCTCATATCAGTGCCTCCAACTTCGCCCTTCGCATATTCATCCTTAACCCTCTCATCTACAAGGCTGCACATGCCATTCAGTTTTCAGTGGGATCTTCCATATAAATCGAAGTGTGCCAAACCAGATTCCGACATACAGTGGAGACTATGACATAACATCCTGCTAACTCCTAAGCTCTACAAATTTCAGCTCAGAGAAACGAATCTGTGTCTATTCTGCGAAGTTTAAGGTACCTTGGAACACACATATCTAACCTGTCCTGCAAACAAAGCGATGATAACCTATGTCCTGAATACTGCCTCTAGCACCTGAAACTACCCACACAGCCAAGAAGACTACTGAAATGTAGTCCATACAGAAGAAAACAGACACACAGAATATGCAATTTCCTCTTCATCTGCGCTAAGGCCGTCATCTACAGCTTCTATCTAAAACACACAAGAAATAACCAACACTCATCCATCACCGAATCGGCACAAACCCTCATGTATAGCCTCCGTCGGAAACTACAAAGCAGGCCTTCACTGGAACTTGATTACTACAAAGAAACAAGAACTGTCGCGAAATTCATAGAGGAGTGGAACCCAACTGGTATCCTGTTCTGGATTGCCGACGACAATACACTTCATCTGAAAGAAAACTAAGTGAAACTGAACTGTAATGTTGATTCATTTATTGCACTTTCTATTGTATATCCGAAAGGAAAATCTTCCTTTCTCTGTAATATATATACTTATATACTAATAGTATGTAAATAGTCCTTTTGTTACCTATCTTCTAATGTATATTTTATCAAGTTAAATAATATATATATATACACACACACACACACACACACAGAGAGAGAGAGAGAGAGAGAGAGAGAGAGAGAGAGAGAGAGAGAGAGAGAGAGAGAGATCTAATAACTTGGTTTACTCCACTCTCACTCCAAAACTCAGTGCTGTCTTACTTCTCGCAAAAATGAGCCATTTTCTCTCCATTCATAGCTTTTACGATACTCAGATCATTAACTGAGAAAACAATTCTATTTCTGGATTAACTAGACCTTAGCGTATTTCTTTGCATCAAATATCCCCTTCCACACACATTCAAAAGAAAAAATATATTATTTTTTGCTCCAGACGTTACATTTTCTTTGAACTAAATCTTGATTGGAATCCAATCCCTTACAGGATGCCAGAAGAACCTGTCTCATACGTATATGGCAAGGTTCTATTCCTCAAAAGAAGCAAACTGCTTGCAGAACACATGGTTAACACACATAATATACTCTTCTCATAACCTCGGTTGCTTTGACCGTAAATCCAATCAAACTAACTCAACTCTGAAAAAATCTTAAGAAAATACACACTACAGTTTTATTCAACCACAGAATACAATTCTTGTAGACCATCTATAGCATTAATTTCTTACCGATATTTCTATGTCGTTGTTCACAAACTTGGCATCAACAGTCGTGACCTGTGCAGGAAGCCATCACCTATTTACAGTTCAACTCCAAATTCAAAGAGGTTTTTGTTTCTTTTCGTCCATTCCTTTCGTTACTGATCGGCAGGATTTTTTTTTTTTATTGAATCTTTACACGTTTCTTCTATTTTAACCTTTCGCTCATTCACAATCTTAACAAACCGTACTGTTGCATAACATTTTCTCTTCCATTTTAACTTCTGTATTTGATCAACCTTCATCTATATTAAGTTTCCATTACCTCTGAAGTTAGTAGGTGAAATAACAAACCCGCTTTAACAAAACCGCAGCATATTACAGATATGTATCAGTGGCATCTGGTCCATAAGGACACAGTGGAAATAACTTAGTTGTACTCAGCTAGGCTGTTTCCATGCAGTGTGCAGGCAAAACAGAATTGCTGAGAAGTCATTATAATTGGTAGTACTCATTTTCCTGCCGGAAGAAATATCACCACCTCATAGCACATCTACTGCACTTAACATATGGGATAATCATGCACTCTGACATGCTGTACACAACTTTGTGTTCTCTCCTTGTTCCTTGCTGTGGCATGTGGTTTGCTACTGAGACGCAGTATTCGTGAAAAATGAGAATATTCATTAACACCGAGCATTTTTTTGTTTCGCCCCCCCCCCCCTCTCAAAAATATTATCAAAAATCGGATTTATAGCATTTCTATAAAATTTAAGCTTCATTCACTGGAATATTAAGTTGAAAACGCCAGTACTGTTGTATAACAACGATACTTAGTAACACTGTTATACAACAGTAGTACCAAATTATTGAATACTTCTAATTTCGGCTATCATTCACAGAAGCTAAGCGTACTTATGCCAATAACATTATTTAATATACCTACTACAGCGAGTTGATATCAGTGTCAAAAGATACTATAATCAACTCGCTAAAGGTGAACTAAAGTAGCATGGGTATCAGCTGATTGAAAAAAAAAAAAAAACGTGCAATAAAGGTTGCCTTAATGACCTCATGCTTTTGCCTTCGCGGCCTTGTTAACAATAGGGTGTGGTTGCAGGCTAGGTCCGTTTTGACAACGGCCTCGCATTTGTTACGAGGAAAAACCCGTCTGCTTTGCTGTGCTAAAAAGTGCTGGTAGGGTGTGGATGTGTTGTCCGAGGTCGAGGTAAAACTAGAGGTTAACAGGCCTCTATCGCCCTGGGAAAACCATGAGCTTGACCACCAGCGAAGATAATATTGCAAAACTAAAAGTCTTATTTATGATTAGATATACCCTCCATGTTTGCATTAAATTCGATGATGCTGGTTATGGCAAGAAATTATTTTTAAAGTGAAATTACTTTTATAGTGATCCTCTCCTTCAGACTTACAGTACGACGGACAAAGTAGATTATCCAATAATTTAACATAAAGTTAATTAATACCATTCTGCAATATCCACAAATTATACCCTTTTATTATTAAGAGATGTCAGTTTAAAAAAAAAAAGAAAAAGCAAATTGTCTGAGACGATGGAATTCTAACCAAAACATTTCTTTCTGATTACCATGACCAAAACCGTTAGGCTTGACATTTTTTAAAGGAAAAAAAAAGCAGCTAATATTCTCTTTCTAAGGATATCATGTTTTCTTTACTTTTTTTGGTTACATTTTAACCTGATAATTTTCAAGTATCTATACTGTTTTGATTTAGAGCAGGGGTTGGCAAACTTTTCAGACCATTAACCCCTTCATGGACTCCTTGATCGCTCATCGACCTCCATCATGTTAAATAAATGAATAAATGCTATCAATAACAAATTTCTCAATTTAAAAATAATAATTCCTTCACCCTTTTACCTTATTACTGCTTCTTGATAAGAAATATTTAAAGAAAATACTTAAAGAAATTTATAAAGAACATTCAAAATTTAAATCCCCTTTTTGACCCCTTGGATAGCCACATTGGCCCCCGGGGGTTGATATCGACCATTTTGACGACCCCTGATTTAGAGTATGTCAAGTTCGTTTTGCTAGCAGTCGGTCAAAGAATTAACTTGCTAATTATTCCATAGAAAGAGTCTATACCCGTTAAGTGAATCTGTACTCCGCTATGCTTGTTAGTGTCTTCTGACAGGCATGCGCTGCTTCTATTGATCATTTCTAATCGTTGCATGAATTATTGCACATTAAACCTTTTCAAAGTTTTGCGACTGGTGAAAGCTATCGTTGTATTCTCTAAAAACCACTGACAAGGCAAAGAATAGTTTTTGTCAGTCTAACCGTTCTTTGGTTCTAGGCATGACTGTGTAACAGCTATAAACTCAATTAGACTTGCGTTAGCAGCTAAGTTTCATTGTTCTTTAATATTTTTCGAAAGAGTAAACGATTCTGAAATTCAAAACATATCGATTTGACAATGTCATGTTTGGTAGGTATAAGGTAGATAGCAAAAGCTGAAAAGAAGAACGCGTTCCTTGTTCTCATTTTCTGAGCAGTATATTTACTTGTTTGTTTTCCACTGACTATGCTTGGAAAATTATGAATGCGCGGTTGTGGAAATGTATCCACGCAGGTTACAGGAACCACTGCATGCGATGCTTGTTGCATTTATTTAACAATATTTTAACCGCTTAATTTCTTTATTCCTGGTTAAACAGTAGATAGGTCTACTTAAAATACTAGCAGACATCAGGAGTCATATGCATTTTTTAGGTTCCATCTAGTAATAATGGGCAAGTAATTCTAGTAGTTCTAGGATCTGTGCATGCCAACCAACTTTTCAAGTACATTTACAATAAAAAATTAATAAACAGCTGGACAAAAATTGAAGGACAAAAAAAAGTTGGACATGGAAGGACAAAAATGAGATATATGCATAATTTGCCGTCTTACTGGCTGAGTGGATAGCAAGCGTCTGCTCTCCAGTCCCTTATGCTTTCCTCTCACCTTGAGCATGGATTCTTTGTAAAAGCCTTTAGGTGGTATACGAATTTCGCTTCCCGCTGTGAGGAAATCCTTCGTGGATGTTTTATTCACATAAAAATAAACCCTTCCGCATTATTATTATTATTCGCTTCCTTTAAGGACTCTCTGTGGGATGCTCACTAATTTAACCAACAAAATGCTCACCACATCCTCCCTCTTCCTTTTTTTTTTTTTTTTTTAAAGGTGAATATTGGATGCTAAGTCAGAAGCTCTGGGAGGTATTCTGCTTTCCTTAAAAGGCTTGGAGATCTCCTTCCAGTTATCTGACTTTGACCATTTAGTGATCCCCCCCCTCCCCAATTTTTGTTTTAAAAAAACAAACAAACAAACAAAAAAAAAAACGAATGTCACTTGAAAATAGAGAACTTTCTTAAATCATGAAAAACAATATACGTAAATGTAGGCGTTACCAGTACAAATTAATTTATAAATGAAAAACAAGCAAATAACTAATAGATATTTAATTTACAAACTAATATTTTGAACTAAAAGAAAACTTCATTAGTTTATCGAAATTGAAATTACTTTCAATAAATTAAATCAAAATCGTGAAAAGAAAAGAAAAAAGTGCTCCCTCCTTTGAAAAAATTTATAAACTCATGGAGCAAATGCCCTTGCGGGGAATTCGAACCCCCAAGTATTTACAACTCAGATACCAAGACAGGCACGTTTTATTGTTTACGTTAAAACTCCTCCTCGTTTCTTAACTTTTATGCTTTAATATCTACCTGATTATTTAAGGAAAGTAGGTTCACGTCGATAATCGCTGCAAATCAGTATTTGGCTGATTTATCAACTGAGAGTTGTGACTATTTTAAATGAAGCAGTTTTCGTTTGCTTCGAATTTTTATACATCTTTGTACAGGTAGAGAAGAAAACAAATGCTACAGCTATTTATAACAGTGGGGATGGCACGCTGAGAAGTTTTTATATTAAATGGTAGGACAAAGAATTACAAGATTTTGAAACAGGAAAAAAAAAGTTCACTTTTCATTAGGAGGAAAAAATTATGGCCTACAAGACGTGAAAACCACTCACAAATAAAGAATAATAATTTTTTTGAATACAAAATGCATTGACCTTTCTGAGAGACTAGATCCTACCCTATGGTTTCCGCTTGGTGATCGGCGATATGTGCGATTGCATAAAGTTTTCTTTGAATTTGTTGCAATACTGTGGCAACTCAGTGAAGCATAACAGAGTAAGAAATAGGTCGCTTCTTATTAAATATTCTTCCGGTTCTACGCATAAATAATAATTATTTAATCGATTACATAAGAAGTTAACATTTAAATTACATAATGAACACTTAGTTGTTTTTATTTAAACTCAATTTAGAGCTTAATGTATTAAAAATACTACAAATCTTCCAGTTTATTATGATTACTATTATATTTTATTTTGTTTGGAGAAGGGGTTATTTAAGAGTCAAAACTATATAACCGGAAGATGGCCTCCTCGTAAACTGCCTGTATAAAAACTAACCACAGTTTTTTCACCCAATGTCCAATCTTCTCCTCCCTGATGGCATTCTCCTTGATATGTGTACACACCTGGACACCGAATAAACGATGATGGAGTGACAATTTGGTACATTTTGGATTGTCTTAAACTACCGATACATGATGGTAGTGGCATGGCACAATCTAAATATTTAGAGGAACAGTAGCAATTAATTCTTAAAAGTCAATAATGCAGCTCTTTTTATTTTATTTAAATTTAGTTCTAGCTTTCAGCCGATACGATAGACATAGAAACAAATCTATTGCTTTGGATTTTCAAGCGAGGTGCGAAGGTAAGCATATAATTCTCCAAGTCACCAATGACACCAGTCTGTTGCAGAGTAATTGGGCCATATTACTCTTAAGAACTCTCAAGTGGTAACTTATTCTTCTCAAATAAGTAATAGTGCGTTTGGAGGTAAAATCACTATCACTTATTTACGAAAAATAAATTTTTCGTAGTTACTAATTCATATTTTACTTATGAAGTATTATTTGTTACTGTCGACACTGCAAAATCACCAAGTCAGTTCATTTATATCAAACAGAATTAAGTCACTTTGGAATAATAAATAAAGTTAGTATGTACTACTGTAGTATACACTAAGCTTTTATTTATATTTATTTATTTTAATTTCATACCAACGCATGTGTATTTCTTCAAAAATAAGTGGAAATCAAGAACATCGTAGCACAAAACAACTAATGATTTTAAAGAAAAATATTAAAGACAGACCCAGCAATGCGAGTTTACTGGTGATTATTTTATGTTATCCTCAAATATATAGCATATTATTCCTCATCGTTGCTAATTGTCAAATCCCCACGGGGTCTGATGATAACAACATTCAACTAACTTTGAATATATATATTAATATTAATTGTTATGCACTTCCGTTTCCACTTAGCATGGAAACAAATTAAGACATAAGCGAGTATCTTTACGGTAGTTTACGTAACCATGATTAATGTGCCCATATATATACACACATAATCGTTTTCTGCAAATGACTGTGGAGAAGCTAGTTGAGAATGAGCGGGGTAAGAGGATATTCACAGAGTGGACTTTACTAATGAATACTAATGAATTATATGGACGGTAACAGATTGTGTTATGACACTGTAAGAAAAAGGTGAGGTTTACTTCAAAGCATTTTTTAAAGAATGGAACTGTTCTTTGTCCAATGATTATTAAGGATTTTATCAGCTAATAAGATAGAACTGACTAACTAATTTCTTGATGACTTAAAAACTATTTCTAATACCAAATTTCAATAAAACTTTTCATCTTGCATAAATCTGTTATTCTTAAGCCCCCTCCCCCGACTTTTACATTTGGCGTTTCTTTGTATGTAAAGAAACGCTTAAAAATTAATTAAAAATAACTCCTAACTCATATTTGCTCTATGATCAGCGGAACTTTAATTCTGTTGCAATTTGGGTAAAGGCGAATTTTAAAAACTGGAAGAAATCGATTTTAAGTATACGTTGGAGAGAAGAGGACAATCAAGTTTAATATCGGTTTTAGTTGGTAAGATCCCAAATATTAGTGAAACAAATGTCGAAATTCTCGAAATAATTTCGAAATTGCTTTGGATGTGGCTTCAAAAATTATCTGAATCATGTAACTGCAATCATGTGCAATTACTAGTACCCGTCCAAAGAAAATTAAAACAGCAACTTAATATTATAAAATTAATATTAAAATACATTTATGAAGAAAATGCAAATTTTTTTAAAAATTTGCATTTTCTTCATAAATGTATTTTAATAATTTTAAGAATATACGTTTTTGATGTTTCGCTTCACAAAACTGGTAAAATAAGAAATTTGTAAAAATTCAGAGTATTGAAAATAATTAACCGAACTGGCTTATGTTCTCATAAAAATGTAAGCTTTTCAGATCATACGAAGAAGATTGCGGTAGTTGCACCCCCTCCCCCACACACATAATCGTTTACTGCAAATAACTGTGTTTAAGCTATAATTCATTAGTAAAGCATATTAGGATATTCACAGAGTAAGCTTTACTAATGAATTAAAATGACGGATTCTCACCATTAACCAGAAATTTAATAAAATTTAATATATAGTGAAAATGAAAGAAACATTTTGGAAAGGAAATATTTTAGTTAATCGACGGAAAATGAAACTTCATGCATATGTAATTTTTTTAATAAATAACTTGTGCCAATGAATCTGAAAGACGATTACTGCAAGCTGCTCTCTATCGATATCTACCCCAACTCCAATATTTATAAACGTCGTTGCAACTACTGCAACGTCAGCAGCACTTTAAATATATTTTCTTTAACTTTCATACGTTATCCAAGTAACGTGTAGGATTCTGTTTTCCAAAGATGTGTGGTTGAATTTTGTTTGCGAGTTGTAGGTGTGTAAGTAATACCGTCCTGTCAGGAGGTGGGGGGGTAAGAGTGATCGTTTTCAAGGGCAAGCCGGTAATATGTTTCAGTTGTTCTTCGAGAGTGTTTCGCAGCAGGGAGAACCGCTTTAGCTTTTCGTTTTAGCTACGTAAAATTATCCCTGGAGACGTTCTTTGTGTCAGACCTGGCTTTCAGCTAATGGCTCCATTTGACGTACAGAGTGGCGGTCAGATCAAAGCAATTGAGGGAATGTTTGATTGCCTTATACTGCTCCGAAGCTATTACCATATCCTCTGGGGAAAATAGTGGTCAGGATGGAAAAAGAGGTATTTGATTTTGTGATTTGTTAATATAAATACTAGGAATGATTGCGAGGGATTGCAGTTGCAGTTCAGTAATGTAAGACCGACAAACCATAAGCCATTACGTTCTTGGTTAATGTAATGTAGGGAGCTTGTGTAGCTCAGTGGATGTGGCGTTTGCACACCACCGCGCTTGGCCACACGAAGGAAGACTTCATTTCGAGTCTAGTCGGCGACTAGAGGAAATTTTTCTAAGCCTTTTTTCGACCGGTTCCCGAGTTAGTCGATCTCTGGCACGGGCAAGCAGGTTTTTCCTCCCGGAAACTCGGGTTTTTCGTCCTGTAAACTCAAGAAAATCGATAGAACCCACATTATTTCAGACATTAAATATATTGTGTTAGGGTTAGGGACCACGAGATGGCGGCACATTTGAGCCGTCTCTCTTCACTGCGTACCGCTTAATTAGTGATAGCTTTGGGCCATCTGTCTCTGATTGGGTACCAGTGGAGATTGAACTGCCCACTCAGTCTCCAAAAGTTAGATAGGGCTAAATGGCCTCGCCTAAAAAAAAAATACTTAACGTCCCGCTCCCCTTTTCTGTTTCTTCAGAATTGAAGCCTTCACTCAATCATGAAGTGAGCCATTGAAAACAGTGACAGATAAAACCACTGCTGGATCGTATGTTGAGTGAGTGAGTGAGTGAGAGATACTATCTCCAGTTACTTGATCGTAGGTTCGAACTGTATTACACTGCTCATTACAGAACAAAAACTGAGTTTAACTGGAAAATTTTCCAAGTCAAGGCATTTTATGCTAACATAATTTTTCAATTTTGGGTGTTTTATGGTGAAGTGAAGAAAGACTTTGAAGGAGAATATATCTTAATGATTCAGTTTTTATGGTGGAACTCCATAACATAAAATTACGTTAGCATAAAATGCCTTGAATTGGAAAATTTCCCAGTTAAGCTCAGTTTTGGTTCCGTAATGAGCAGTGTGATACAGTTTGCTGCCCTGGTTGGCCGAGTGGTTAGCGTACTCGCTTTCCAGCCAAAAGGCCGCGGGTTCGAATCCCGTCGTGGGCATGGATGTTTGTGATTGTCTGTGAAAATACTAGTGGCGTTGGTGTAGATGATGCGGTTGATGAATGAAGTGTCGATGAGGTTGAATGGTGGAGACGGAGAGTTGTAGAGTAGCTGCCCTTCCCTCGATGAGTCTCAGACTCCCTGGAGGTGTCAAATAATAATAACTCAGTCGGTAACGACAATGGCCTTTTGTTAGGAAGATCCAAGTTCGAATCCCCTCCAATGCAAGAACTTTAATAACAGGTTTTTCAACTGAAGGCGAATTATCTAGTGTTACATAGAGAAACGCGTTTACTTTTTTATCTTTCTTCTCTTCCTTCCTCCTTTTCTACTCTCTCTCTCTCGGATTTTTCTTCCATAGCAGGAAAACCGCCAGTGAAAACAGACATCCAGAGACATACAACAACTGCCTTTATGGGACGCAGCATAGAAATGAAATGTCGGCTAAGTTAAAAATGCTTGTAAACTTCTAACCAAGTTCCTAAACTATTTTTGGATAGAAGAGAGACAAAGAAGAAAACGATTGTTGCATAGCACGTTCTAATGAGATATATAAGTTATATAATATACGAGGGTGGTTTGAAAAGTTCTCGGCCTCGACCATAGGTAGCAACACTATCATCGGCAAGATTTTGTTGTTTTTTTTTTTTTACTAAGTTGGTACATCAGTCATAAGCATCCCTGTGAAATTGCAAGTAATTCTATCAAGTAGTTTGTTTCATACAGCTGCCGGAATCAAAAGTGTTGTCTGTATCCCTTGAAATTGATAGAATTGAGTATCGTGCGGTTATAAAATTCTTTGTAAAAGAAGGTTTAACACCAAAAGAAATTCATTCGAAGTTCATAAAAGTTTATGGACACTCTTCTCCTTCATTTTCGACAATTAAGAAATGGGCTGCAGAGTTTAAACGTGGCCGTACCAACCTTGAAGATGATCCACGTGAAGGACGTCCAAAAAGTGTAACAACACTAGAAATCATTGAATAAGTGCACGATATGGTATCAGTGACCGGCGAGTCAAAGTGCGTGAAATTGCTGAGGCTATAGGCATTTCAAAATAACGTGTAGGATATATTTTGCATGAAGAATTGTAAATGAAAAAGCTTTGGACATGATGGGTGCCGCGCTTGATCACAGCAGATCAAAAACGCACTCACATGAAAATCCCTGAACAGTGCTCGGAGCGTTTAAACAAGAATAAAACTGATTTTCTGCGTCGATTTATTACTATGGATGAGGCTTGGATTCACCATTACACACCAGAGTCCAAACAGTAGTCAAAACAGTGGACAAGAAGCACGTCATTCAGCGCCAAAGAAGACAAAGTCGGTTCCATCAGCAGGAAAGGTTATGGATTCGGTGTTTTGGGATGCTAAAGGCATTTTGTTTATTAATTATCTTAAAAAGTGTAAAACAATAACTAGGGAATATTATTACGATATTTTAACTAGACTACACGAAAAAAATTGTGAGAAAAGAGACCCGGTTTGCAGAAGAAAAAAATCATCTTTCATCAGGACAATGCACCTGCCCACAAAGGTGTTTTGGCAATAGGAAAATTAAGGGACCTGCACAATGAATTGTTGGAACATCTATTCTTTTCCCCAGATTTGGTTCCCCTCTGACGTCTATCTCTTCCCAAAACTAAAACTCTTCCTTGTGGTCAGCGTTTTTCTTCGAATTGCAGCTGTAGAGGGGTATTTTGCAGATCTTACTGAGAACCACTACAGGGACGGGATAATGGCGCTGGAGTATTCCTGAAATAAATGTATTAGTCTCAAGGGAGATTATGTTCAAAATTAAAAATAATTTTCAAATTATAAATTCGTTTTTTTCATTGTTAGGACGAGAACTTTTCGGACCACTCTATGTATAAATCAACCCCGTCAGAGGTACAAGAACCTATAACACATCCGAACTGTGTGTAGAGTGCAGGTAACGATTGAGAGGGAAAAATCTATATACATTTTTCTTGAAGAATTTATAGTTCGAGGATGAAATGGATGGGTATGATATGATGAGGAAAGCTGTTCCAAAAGACAGAGACAGATGAGAAGCAAGTTCGGTGTGTTAGCAGTTGTACGGAAAAGCAATGTTGGGCAGCTGCTGCTTTTGTTTTAACAAAACCAACAGATAGCGGAGGAATGATGTTTGCTGTAAAAGAAGTTTTTTAAGCGGAAAAGAATGCCAGTTTTTTAAAAGGCTGAGACAGCTATTGGTGGATATGTTTTGGTAAGAGTGGCTGGAGGTAAATGCCAGTCCAAGAACAGATAGCTCATCCTGTGCGATGATTTGTGTATTTCTGAGGATAATGGAATGTTAGTTGAGATCCCTTTTGGAAAGGGAGAAATACGTTTTTTTGGCATTTTTTGTTGGCATCGAAGGTGACGAGGTTATCTTTGCCCAACCGAAAGATATGGATGCAGACCTATGTTTAAAGCATTGGTCGTAGATGATCTTTGTTTGTCGAAAAAGTAGAATAAAAAGTCGACATGATTTGTGGACAAGACATTTTTGCAATCTGTAGAGAGAATATAGATCCACCTATTAAAGACATTTGATTCGCAACATAAGAGAGAGAGAGAGCAATCTGCAGCTAAGATGGAATGCTCAAATTATTGCTCGAGACTGTACTGCACTATATTAAACCTAATAAGCAACTGCTTCACAAAGAGCTTCTGAAGGGAATAACACCGAAAATATATCGTCTCGCAAATGAATGGGATAACAAAGCGGAGGAATGGAGACTTTGAATGAGTACATGGACTGTTGAGGAATTTGAGAAGTTTAAGGTGGATGATGGTGTTGCTATTGCATCAATGAACACCAGACAAGTTGCTAATCACCAAGCAAAAATGAATTTATTTTCATCAGCCATGCAAGTGAAAAACTCCACAAGCTGGCTTTCTAAAAAATAACCCAAAATACATTGAGCATATTAGAGAATGCCTTCGTTTCGATAATTTTGATAGCGAAATAACTGTTGCACTTAATAAGGGAAACTGGATTCCTTTAATAAATTAGAATAATATTTAATTTGTTAATGTATCTGTAGAAACAACAAAATGGCTATGTACTGATCCAACCTTTACTACTACAGTATTTTATATTGTTATGCTGCAGCATCGTATATTCATTTAATTACTTTTTTTTTCAGGGTTTCTATCATAAATAAGTAAAATCTAAACGAAATAATAGTCCCTGCTATCGTTTAGAAAAAGGCTTAAATTAAAAAGGGAGATAAGTACACATAAAAATAATCCCGCTTTTTTAACTAATATTGAAGACCTTGCTATTTCAGGTAAATTTGTAATAAAACACGAACTAGCTATCTTGAGCTTTGTACTAATGAGAAAAGAAATATCGGAGAAAAATATTTAAAAAATCAATAAATATTACATGAATTACATTAGTTATTTATTTTATTTTTGTTTAATATTTTCTGGCAAAATAGCATATGTAGCTAAAACTATTCATCCATTTGGGAAGCACATAATTCAAATGGCTGATTATCGTCATCAAATCTAAAAAAACATGCATAAATATGAAAGCTTAAACTCATACTTTCCTGGTTAAATACAGTAATAATAATAATATCATTATTTTATTGCATGATACCTCTAAGGAGTCCAAGGTCGCAATCCGGGAGGCCACTTTAGACAACACTATCGACATAACGCTACATAAGACCTCGTCTTAATCACGCGCCATCTACCGACCACTACATCGTATTATTTCAGTGTGTGTGTGTGTATACGTGTGTGTTCTCTGGTTGATCGGCCTATTTTGCAAGACGAAAACCTTGTTTGCTCCCTATGGGACGAGAAAACTGACACTTCAGTTGAAAAACCTCATATACCTGTATATAAAGATTACCCTCTCGTCATGGAGAGAATCAGATCGTTTAGATCGTTTCTATTTCATGCTCAACAATTCTTCTGTGCTATGGAAGCGAAAGATCGAATTTTAAGATTTTATACATATAACCTATTTCCTATGTGTATTATTCTATTCACTAACATCAGTAGCTTTCTTTGTACGCGGAAACGTTCAACTTAGACCATTAATTTGGCAGAATATTAGCTATTACATAAATAATGTCAACTTTTATTGACCTTCATCCCGCTAACAACTGCATTTTCCTCCAGGAGAAACACGATCGTGGAAAATAAATCATTCCTCTCCACTTCAAAATAATACAGAAGCATGATGGAATTTTTATACATATAATTGTAAAATGATTACAGAATAATCATTTTGAAATTCCAATGTTCTGAAAAAAATTCTGGTTTAAATCTATATAAAATTTATTACATATTCTGTTAGGTTCGATTACATAAGGACTAAAGCTATCCAAATGCGAGTATATGTTATAATCTGCGTGATAAAAATTATTTTACAGTAATATCATATCGATATTATTATCAAATTCCTTTTGATCGGAAAGCAGATTACAGCGTCAACCTGAGAGCGATTAATTAGGAGCGACACATCAGCTACTAATGCGTCTCACACTCAGAAGCAAATAAACACGAACAGATTATTAGAAATTCAAAAAGATTCTTTTAAAAATGTATTGAGCAAATTAAGCATGTTTATACATTGATTTTCAGGTAAGCAGTCAACAAAACAGAAGGAATGTAATAATCACTTGAGAGTCATGTATACGAATTAGTACAATCCGTCGTTGTCGAGCAGCCGTAGTTACTGCATTTTTCCCATACAACGTGCCAACGTCATAGAAATGTAGACGTGTACAGTAGATGTAGACAGCCAGCCAAAGAGAGGAAAAGCTCCAGTTGCACATGTCATTTAGTACTACTTGTACTTGACATCGTCCTGAGTGCAGCGATATTGCAGCAATAGCTGTATGTCACAGAATAATGCAACTGATCACTACCAGCTAACTAATGCTGCTTACATATGCAGATGGGAATTTAAATTTTTAACCAGTTTAATAAAAACATTTCGGCCACTTTCTGTAACATGGTACATCCAATAACGTGCGCTAAAAACAAAATGTGGCAAAATTGGCTGCAAATGTAAAAGAAAAAAAAAAAGCAAATTCTAGCCAGAGAATTCACTTAATCTTCGTGTTGAAATCGAAGACTTATCTCCGGTTAAAGCAATTAAAGAAAACACATTATAGCCTATATCAGCGCTTCATGTAACTTAAACTTTAGTGTGGCTGGAGGCTCCGACTGAGTATTCATTAGGACTGGACTAATGAAAGCTGCAAAACAATAATGTATCTCATTCCTTCTTCTCTAAAGGGGATTTATTTCGTTAAGTAGACAACTGTGGGCACTATAGATGAGCTACATTTTTCATTCTAATACAGCCCAACTTCAGTATGACGTCACCTTTACTTCACAATGAAAGACTATCTCTTAGTTAATCCTATAAACAGAACCTCCGATATTAACAGTATTCTTCCTACTTCATACATACTGTAGCGCCTATTTTCGTTCAATATTTAAAGAGAGCATAGAAACATTATAATATTTAAATTCCAGTATTATTAGTTGAATTTATATTTAGAAATCAATTTTCAGATTCCTGTAACTTTCTGCTATCAATATTGTTAATACATTTTATTAGAAAAGAAATTTAACATTCTATTATTTTCTTGCATTGGTTATTAAAATTGGAATTTTACTGTGGTACAGTAATAAAATTGGAATTTTAATTACAATTAAAAAGAAATACCTATAGAAAGAAATATATAAAAAAGAAATACCTACATCATTTAAAGTACATGTATCTGTTTAATCTTGAGAAATTAATAGCACCATTAAAAAATGAAGCTAATCGCGTTTTTTTTTTTTTTTTTTTTTAAAAAAAAAACATTAGCCTTAAGGAGCCACTCAGAGAGTCACTTTAGCAAACGGCGTGGAAAGTGCAATGTACCGGGCTATCATCAAAATGCCGTGTTGCAAGAGGTGTTTTTCCAGAAACAAATATATCAAAATAACAGGAATGTAAGTTCAATTTAAGATTTAGTTCTCGAGTTAATACAGGAAGAAGCTATTTAAATCGAATAGAACAAACAAACAAACAAACTCGCCTGTAGAAAAATTCAGTTTTTATATACTGTACATATAAAAAAATTTCAACCTCCAATACAATCAAAATAAAAATACATTTTCTAATCCTTGCATATCACGATTTTTAATTACGAATGACATTATTTTAACTAGTGCGCCTTTTCGTGGCTGCATAATTCCACGTATACGCTAAAAGATTTTATTCGAGACATTTAAATATCATTCATCTGAATCATCACTATTACATTATCAAGAGGGAAATAGCTAATCGATACCCTCAACTTTCCTTTTATTATGGTTCATTTGATTTGAACCTTTTTACGTGATTAAGACTGCGTTTCAGTGTTTGGAGAGAGTACCGGAAACAACATGTCCTTTATTCACAGGTTTGTATAAGATCATATTTAATGTTGTTTTGTAACTTAAAACGCATATCATTTCCTACTAACTTTATTGAAACTGTTAAATCATTATCAAATATATTTGCTGAGAGACGTCTCCATAATCCTAATTTCGGACCGTCATTGTACTTCCAGGTCGGTTATTACTGCTGTCTTACAATGACACTGGGACAACTGAAGGCACAATACTATATATTTAACTGAGTATGCTTTTCAGCCAGCAGTCAATTTAACAGGATGAAAAATCTGAGTGGAGAGCGCACAGTATCTACTCGCTCTCCAAACATGTTGTGGGTTCGAATCCTACCATGGGTGTTTGTATTGTCTTTAGTGGGAAATAAATTTCACCACCTGGATGAGACTATCAGCCTGCTTACCCAAGGCATGAAGTGGCTTGAAAAAGTTCCATTCTGGGTTTCCAGATTATCTAACCCATGGTCTGCTCACCGTGCTAGAGGTACTATACTGATTCAACCTCTAGTGGATGGGATTCGCATAAAAAAAAATAATATATATATATATATATATATTATTATTATATATATATAATATATATATATATATATATATATATATATATATATATATATATATATATATATATATATATATATATATATATATATATATATATATATAAACTTATATATCTAAGTTATATAAGTAAAAAGTTCTTTTCCTTCAGATACTACTTTATTCATGCACTGGTGTCCAAAAGGTGAGGACGAACTTCGTGTGTTGTCTGAAGGGTAAACTTTAACGCCTCCGTAGCGCAAAGGAAGAACGATGGTACATTGGGTCCTTCGATTGGAATAGGCCTAAGTTCGATTCTCATCTTGACGGGAGGAATCTTTATGTGGACTTTTTCAATCGAAGGTGAGTTAGCCGATCTCATACGGAGGTAGCAGTGTTTTTTCTCCGGGAAACTCGGGTTTTTCATTCAGCATACAGACAAATCGGCCCTTCAGAACACACGTAATTTACAGACAAAAAATACTAGTTGAGGTGGGCGGTAGATGGCGTTGATGGAGATGATTGGTAAGTGGAGACAGTTGTACAGTAGGTGTCTTCCCGCGATGAGTCTTCGGACTCCTTGGAGGTGTCACGAATAATAATAATAATGATAATAATAATACTTTTTTTTTTCATTAGTGTTTACTGAAGTCTTCGAAATATTAATCAATCACACTTATTTAAATATCGCTTTAAGGTGCGGGAGTGGTTGAAAATGCCGGTTTAAGGGGAAGGAACAGAAAAATAAAAATCACTTTCTATTGGTCCGTTAATTTGTCGCAGAGAGTGGGCAACTGGTTCGGAAATCGTCGTATTCGGACCGAAGTAATAAAGTATATATCTCATGTTTTATCTAAAGTTAGTTTAGATAAGACATGGTTTTAAGAACGTGCATGTGATAAAATGTAGAAACTTTCACCTTTTGCGACCAAGTAAGGCTGCATGTATGGTGCAGTTTTTCCTCAATCGCCTCCTCAGTGCTGTTTGCCCTAAATTAAATGGGGTAAAAGTCTGTTTTCCCACGGCTGGCAGTGTTTAATAGCACATATTCGCTTTAAGTAGATTTCGTTTGTTAGGAGGAAATAAATTAGGCGAAAGACCAAAAGGTGGGCGGGTGTGGTTCGTACCGTTTACTACACTCGTATACTGACCTCGTGCTACGGTCGAGAAAGGAATGTGAAGTAATTCCCAGACGTCCTTGTCCTTTGTAATTCATCTGTAGCATTCATACCAAGGTCATCTGACAGGAAGGGAAGGGTAGAGACAGTTATGAACGACTTATTCGCATCGAGTCAAGTCATTTTAGAGAAAGCATGCGGTAGAGAAGGATGTAATGCCACCTACTGACTCAATTATTGTATTTAGCAAAGCATAAGTGAGTCACATCACGAAATTTTGTGTGTAGCCAACATTAATTTTTGAAAGGTGCTGAAAGCGCGCATGTGTCTCGGATTTTTTTTTTTTCCTTTTAAAGCATAAAATAAGATACCTCTGGAGCTCTTAAGGGAAAGAATTACCATAACAAATCCCCTGCCCCAACCCCAAGCACCTGAAGTGCAGCTATTGAAAGTAAAGATGAGTTAGTCGGTCTCACCCGGCAGTGGTGACAGGGTTTTCACTCACTATAGAATGAGGTTTTTCATCACACAAAACAAGAAACTCGGCAAATACATAAATTAATAAAAATAATCGGACGCAATTTGGTCTCAGTAATGATGATCTGGTAGAACTCCACTAAACTGAAAGTAGCCAAAACTATCCAAATTGAAACGTTTTAAATGAGCTAACGAGATAAAAATGATACTCTTATGCCAATACTGCTGAACATTGTCAACATTAACAACCTGAGAAATGGGGATTTTTCGATTCGATTAATGAGATGCTTTCAAAACGATCCGCTCAGTGGTGGCTTGTTATTATTATTATTATTAACATCTGACCTCCAAGGAGTCATGTCATTTACGACTTCGAAACTGCAGCCTCTTCTGCAATCGTATTTACATTCCCCCCCCCCCCATTAGCTTTACAAATAAATAACTATACTTTGAATAACTAAAATGTTAATCCTAAGCCTTACACAAAGAAATGAAATTTAAACTGCTTTGCACGGGTCAAAAGTTGAAATATGGTTTCTCTGCCTCAAAGAGCATTCTGCGGGTTCAGTGTTATCGTTTTTACTGTATTCCAGAAATTCTACTTAATTATTGCAAATAACGTAATTTCGCTTACTAATACTACACTCCGTATCTTAGTCAGTTACGATGATGCCGTTTGGCTGGAAACACTTAGGTTCGAATCCCGTCTAAGATGAAAAGACTTTTCATTTGAAAATGAGTTATCAGTCTCGTATGAGCCGGCACGGTTTTTCATCCCAGAAGTCGGCCAGAAGAACACACACAAAATCACAATATTTGTATAATTAATATCCTTTTAAAATTTCTTAAAAAGTTTAAACATTTTACTTCCTAAACCATATAATGAACTGTTGGTAAACAAGGTGAATAATATGTGTAGATAGGATTAATCGCTCTAACATGAACATTAATTAGGTTCAAAGGAACCAAGTTACTTCGCCCTGACAGGTCATTGAGCCTAATTATGCAAGGGAAAATGGGAATGAATATAGAAACATGAAAATGTTCTTGTTGATACTATCATGAATATTTTTAAATCTTGACTTAGAGCTATCGGCCTCGTTTGTCCCGTGAATGGCATATCCGGTCTCCAACTAATAGGTTGTAACTTCGAATCACATGAATATTTGTGGAAGGTTAGGTGGCAGATAATAGTCTTCCCATGATGTGAGACCACAACCATTCTGCTTAATAGAGGCGTGAAAAAATAAGATATTTAGCTGTAACAACACGGTTCCTGGTTATCTTATCATCAGCCTACAATGCAGTATTAAAGTGTACCATTGGTTTATAGCTACAATCTTACACTGGTAGTTTTAGCATTAAAAAAAAAAAAAGTTCAACGCTTGCGTCGTATGCTTAAAGAAGGCATGTAGCTTGAGATGGCTGGAATTTTCGTTTTTTCAATTTGCCACATTATTTCCTGAATTGCTAATACTTTATTTTTCTGTTTTACTTAATAAACCTACGTTTCCCACTGTCGGTCAGTGAGTAGGCACCAATCTTAGGGTAATTTCTTTATCGTTTAGCAAAACTTATAATAAATATCCTTTCAAAACTTAAAAAAGTTTTAAACATTTTACTTCCCAAGCTATATTATGAACTGTTGGTAAACAAGGTGAATAATATCATAGCTATATCAACAGTATCTGCATTGCAATTCAATTTATATAACTGAATCTAGATTTTGAAGTACTTGTTAGGAAAACATTACACTGTTATTGCCCCCCCCCCTCGAAAAAGTTGCTCGTTTTGGGAACAGGTGGATATAGAAATGCAGATAAATTTAGCAAAGTGAACCGATTTTTCGAGGTAATTAAGATAAGTATTTATATAACAGTGAAGTTTCATGTTTACAGGTGCGTGCACAATAAATAATAATAAATTAAATAAATAAAAAAGAAAACAAAAACTATTTTTTATCTCTAGGGGAAAAGGATAGCTCTACAGACAACACTACTTGTCCCCTAAGAGCAGGATGTAGCTCAATCTGTTAATGTAAACAGTTTGTAACCTAAAGACAAACAAGACATTCAAACCCACAGATAGCGTGGAAAGTGACAACACTATCCACTCAGCCAGTCTTATTTTCTATTACATTTCATTTGTATTTTTATAAAAAAGAGCGTTCGTAATTATTTTAATTAATTAACTGATACGATTTATTTCAATTTTTGCCATGCAGGAGTGTAGAATTATCAGTTACCTTTTATGAAACAATAAGTAATGTGTAAAAAAATGTTCCGCTGGTAACACGATCGTGTCAAACATTTTTCGCATCTTAAAGAGACCGAAAGGCACCCTCTAGGCTCTTCGCCTTGATTCCCATTGAGAATAATACGTCACTACTTTCAAACACTCTTTAAAAGATGAAATACCTGGTCTGTCCACATACCCTCTATTAAGAAGCACCATTTCGAGTAATATATTGCATCGGAGAATATACATAACGTAATTCGAATTAACGTGAATTAATAACAGATTTCTGCTGTATAATGAGAAATATTGACACGAACGAACATCAAGCTGGTAACCAATATTATAATAGTGGTAATGTACAATGTAGGGTATCCGAGACAAAGAAATTCCTGGTCCAGGAGAAAGTTATAAAGATAGATATACCCCCAGAAAAGTTGGTCAGCATAAAGATATATGGAGGTGGAGGGATAAGGTAATCATTATTTTCCTTTTACAGTCTGATTTACTCTCCAAATTGATAAGTATTAGTCGAGTTCGTTTTGATTCTGAATACGTAATCCAAAACATATCCAATTTAATGGAGTCAAAATGACAACTGAGATAGTTTAGCTGTTGTTTATTTTTCACATAGTAACGGAAATAAACAAACAAAAAAATCGCGATACGTATGGTAAGCTGGCAGTAGATTGCTTCACGATGACATTATAATAAAATACAGTAGGTTATAATAACATTATATTATTATTTTATTATAACAGCAAACATTTCGTTGATAACTTTCTTGTTCATTTTTGGTAATCAGTTCTATTTATTCAGATGAGTCTCCACGAGGAAGTCTGTGAAAAAAAAAAAAGATGCGATTCTTTTCGGACTACACTAAATTATATACAAGTATCTGATTAGGAACAAATATCATATAATAACAGGTTTATTTTCTTTCGTTTCTTTCTTTTTCTTCCTTTATTCCAACTCACTCTTAAAACCTTGAAATACATACAATGGCAGTTAGGAAGGGACATTCAGGGGGTAAGAGGGAGACAATGTCCTAGAAAAGCTAATTTTGCGGTGGGGATTGCACAATATACTAGTGCCGTTCTCTGAAGGCCAATTAATTCATAATAATAAACAGAGTGAGAGAGAGAGAGAGAGAGAGAGAGAGAGAGAGAGAGAGAGAGAGAGAGAGAGGAAATAAATCCTATTCTTACTACTAGTAAAAGGTGTATAACCTAAAGTGTCATGGCTCAAATAAAAATAAGTGTCATGGCTCAAATAAAAACGGAAAACACTTTTTAATTAATAATATCTACTAACCCACGAGTTATTAACTAATAGCTATTTCTAGTGACTATCTGGGAATTAACCCCACCTTATTTATTTGATAAAATAAAAAGGCCACTCAGAGGCGTTACTTTTGCTGAAACAAAACTTTCAAGTAAAGAAGAGTTGCATCTATAATACAGCTAAGCCTCACTAGAAAATTATCTGTCTCGTCACTGAGTAAAACTGTAATTATGGCTACTGTCTATAATGTTAAATAGATATTGAAATATGAATTTTGTGAAACGTTCACGTATTGGAATCATTGTCTAACAATCCGTTGTTGTACTCTGATTGAGAGGCTTGCCTCAAGGCGCCATGTAATTATATCCATGAATAGTCTAGATCAATTTGTTTAATAAGAAATTCGAACTGCTAGTTGAGAAAAAAAAAAAAAAAAAAAAAAACCTTCATTGGTTCATCATGGACACAGGGCTAAACAATTCCACGCATATGATGATGGGATTAGAACAGTGGCGGCCCGTACATAAGCACTGCGACATTGCAGCACCCCCAAGGAAAAAATGAAAAAAATAAATTTTGTTTGTGTTTATAAATAATCACAATGCTTACAACATTATATAAATGCAATACAACATGTTAAAGGTTACAACTTATGTTTCGACATTGACTGAATAGTTAATAATTTTAATTGTTCCATTAACGCTTTAAATTACGATAGGAAACAAATGCACTGTGATCTACCGCCGATATTCGTGTGCGCTTGCCATTGCACGTTACGTCATTAGATACTGCCGTCTGGGCAGTGTATCTTATTATTGCGCGCGTTATTTCTGTGAGATGTGAAACGTTTATTATTGGTGCGTGTGCGTGGTGAACTATTTTTTGTAAATCTTTTTTATTTTGTTAAAATAATATCTAATTATTTATTTATTATTAGATACAAGGCTGAATTATGACGAGTGTCACTGTTGAAAATATGAAAAGAATTATATTTTTTTCAATTATCGTTACACGAAACAAATGCACTGCGATCTAACGCCGATATTCGTTTGTGCTTGTCATTGCTATGAAACTTTTATTATTGATGTTTGTTCGTGGTGAGGATGAAATATTTTTAATAAAGCAATTTTTCGATATGTAAATTTATTTATTAATAAATTCGTTACTGATTAGGAAAAAACGTTTTTTTATTTTTTTTTATATGCAGCACCCCCACTAAAAATTTTCACCGGCCGCCAATGGATTAGAAGGTATCTTTTGAACACAGGAACACATTTACGAAAAGGTTATGTCAGAGAGATGTTGCACTTAGAATATTTGAGAAAGGCTGAGATGATTATAGTGTAGTTTTCTCGAGTGACGAGTCACAAGACTGGGAATGCAAAGAATATTACTGTGACCTGTCCCGATATTTTATTCTGCTGACATTATAATTGATCAGATAAAAAGCGATGCCAACTTACATTTAAATTACTTTAATTTTGAAATTAAGTTATATCAAGAGTGGGGAAAATAAAGAATATTCTTTACTTGTATTATCTCTCTACTTCAGTATTTCTCTGTTTCTGGAAAACTTCCGGCATATGCAAACTTCAGTAGAGAATTCATTGTGCTCCTGCTCTAATGAAATCAGTGCACATTTATCTAATTTAGAATTGGTTATATGATCGTCTTTGGTAGCTAAAACTATCCGCTTATCTCATGCGCTACCATGGCTGTAATCAGCCATGACGATATTTAAGATGTGCAGATACTCATGATAACTGAAATGGAACCAGCTGTTAGTTCCTTATGGCAAAGCATAATAAGAAAAAGAAAGGAAGAGAATATTGATTAATAGATAGATGGCGAGAGTACAGCACAATGCTTTCCTCTTTTTCCAGACATTATGAAATGTAAAATAATTTGTATGGATTGGTGTTTAGAAGTGGTCGATAGGATTTCTCGGGCATTTCCCTGCCGATCCTTCCATTAACGCTCTATTGAACTTCCCTTAAAGAGTTTTTGGCCCTACAATTTCTTCCGTCTGTGCCTGTTTCGGTAGTGGGTGCTTTTGACAAGGAGGAAATGGAGCAAGTTGAAGGCTCACAATGGACGGTTTCAGTCCATCCACCACCACTACAGCATTGTTTGTGTTGATATAAGCACTATATATCCAGTACGTTTACCTTTGCAGGAAGGGACTAAATAAACAGCCACCTGACAGAATGGCACATTGTCACTTCGATTTTCACGTGCCTGTAATGTCAAATACACGTGAACATTTAATGTGGACTGGTATCATAGACAAAAACCTAGGCGTCCTTCACTCCGCCAAGGCCGCGAAACAGCCAGAATGTTCGCGACTTGAAAGAAAGAAAAAAAGTGGGATTTGTTAACGGCACGTGGGCGACCTTGATCTATTTGTTAGCCGTGAGAATAAAGCAACTTGCTCTCTACGGCGTTGCCTGCCCCAACAGGTCTACAGCAAGGTAGCAAAGAAGGAGGAAGTGAATTGTTCATAGCGCTGTTGCTAACTGACCGGGACTCCACCTATGAACTTCCCCAGATGAGTCACCTTTTGCAGAGCGTTCAACAGAGCAACGAAATGGAAGGGATTCTTTATAGATAAGCTCTCATATGCGAAAAACTAATCAACAGTTACTTCGATACTGCTAAGAAAATACATATTCCAATTTTCCCAAAAGAAAGTGTGTTTTGTATTTAACTGCCAGCGCACTCAAAATAATTATATTTGGCTACATTTCATGGTAGTTCGGAATCTCTGACAGATTTACACTTTTTTGTAATACCAAGGAATGCAAGAAATACAATGGAGATATTCGTTTAGTTTTATGGATAGATGTTCGAATTCTGTTTTTATGGTCTTGGAGTTTCACATTTACAGAACTATCTTTTATATTGACACTAAGACAAACGTTCAATTAACTGACGATCGTCTGCCTATATATGTTTCATTACATTTACAAAAGTAAATGTGCCATTGTTCTCTGATAAGACTACTAACACACAGCGTTCTTTTTCTGTTGGTAGTAATAACTGCAAAATGCTATTTTTAATTGGTCTGGAAAGCCTTAGTTTTCTGGATGTTAGAGTCTCTTATCTCGTTAACATCCTCTAATGGAGTGTGCTGAGAGATCGTTCCTATGGATGCAAGATAATCATATCTAGACGAGCAGACCCAGAGTATTCATCCTTAGTGCTCCTCCTCGTTTGGGGTTTATTTTCTTCCCCAATGAATATGCATTAGGACGATATTTTATTTTCGTAATATGCACGCGATCTGAAAGAGACTGCACTAAAGACGACAAGAGCAAGGTTGATATATTCGAGAACAACAGGCACTTACATCCTTGCTCTGAATTCACAAGATCCATTCTTATTCTGATATCTTGTAAGTTTTTAATAACAGCAAAGCAAGACTAGAATGGATTTGTTTCCTTTCCTTAATCACGCTCGTTCAGGCACACATGGACTATAGCAGATATTCAAATAACTATAGCAGTTCTTTTTACGTCAACTCAATTAAATCAATTTTGCTTAGCGCAAGGAATTCCTAATGCAGTACTGGCTGCAGCAAGGCCAGATTTAAGGTGATTGTCGTCCTAAGCTGTAACTTTGAAGAGTTCCCTCTATTGAGGTAGTGAAATTGTAATATGAGGTCCTGCAGTCAGGGCTGGATTTACGCAGCTAGATTGCCTAGCTGCGTAAATCCAGCCCTGACTGCAGGAGCATCTCATGCACAATGAGAAAGCTCCTGCCGTTTTGAAACCAGCTGTCATACATGCCGGCGGCCCAGTTGGCAGAGTGGATAACTTTCAAACCAAGTGCAAGTTTAAATTCCACTGTTTGTGAATATTTTTAGTTGCTATTCGATTTTCTTCGCCTGTTGCGAGACCCCCCCCCCGCCACCACCACCATGCATACTGGTAGCCTAAAATTATTTTTCTTATATGTGACTCCACCACGAAAGGTTGAAAACCTGTAATGCATTAGTATTATGCATTAGGAAAAAAAAAACACTTTTTCTACTTTTATTAATTTTTATTTATTACTTTTATTAATTAACATATATAATTTTTGTATCTATTAATTTTTTACCTGGTCAGGAAACCCTGCTCTAGAGACCAAACATGGAACCTTTTAAGCCACTTCAAGTCTCTAATAAGCAAGGTGGTGGTTTCACACATGAAACTCATCTGCCACCTAAATGAAACTCATGACATTTCATTTGATGAAATTCAACTATCATCAACTACAATCACAGACATTCACAACGGGATTCGAACCCCAGCTTGTTGGTTGGAGAAAGGATAACTGAGCCCATCCAAGCTAAAATGTGCTATAGATTACTAATTTTTCTGTGTGGGATTCTCAGGGGGAGGAAATCCTATGTTCTCTTACCGGCCAGACATGTTTCAGAACTCTGTTTGTCCCTGTTCGCTTCTGATGAGATCTAAGGAGGGGACGTGAACAAGGTGAGCAAAGGTATTTCCTTTATTAAAAAAAGTGACCAGCCAGACTATTCAATTCTGAAAATTAAACAAGGATTGCTAATCACCACGGTGTACAGCGGTTGGACAATCTCGTAATTCTGATATATTCTAAATAACCGTATACAAAAATTTTGTTACTGGACAGGTGGAGGAGTATCATCAGTAATACCCATCCTCATGTTTTATTCCCTCTATCCTCTCTGAAACTAAAATACAACTATATTGTGGGAAGAAAAATAAAAAAAACTGGTCTTTATTTCTTTACGAAAAAAAAAAAAGTGTTTTGCGAAAGGCAATCTGCTTGCCCTTCAAAGCGTCTTAAATTTATTTCACCTACGATGTTGTCGTACGACTCCACTAGACCAATGTGTCCTGAGGTATTCTGGACTAACTAGACAGAATAACGTCCAGGAGGTCAGCGACCGAGTGAGGCACTCGCATCGACCAGCGGATGCTGCATTATATATGATCGCACAAATATTCAATGGGATTCAGATCAGGAGAATTAGGCAGCCATGGTAGCACCGGAGTGCTTGGATATGATCTTCGAATAATGATTGCACAATGCAAGACTTATGACATGGGGAGTTGCCTTTCAGGAAGAGTCCAGATCCATCTGGCCATGTTGTCGCTATTTGAGGAAATACCTGGTCGAAAAACAATCCCCATTCCAGGATACCGCCACCACCGGCCTGTTTCCGGCCAACCTGGTTTGCCAAAAAGAGGCCTTAATGTTTTGGCGCCTAAGTAGATTTATGAATATATGACACATACATCCTCTACGTAAAACAGAAACCATTAGATAAATGCATTCACAGAAAAGTTATTTTATTTTATGCAGTATACACTCATCATAGGACAGCAGAAGGACGATATGTGTGTGTGTGTGTGTGTGTGTGTGTGTGTGTGTGTGTGTGTGTGTGTGTGTGTGTGAGTGCTCTTTAGGTGGAGGACTTAAATTCGAATTATAGTTTAGGACAAGAGAGATATTTCTATGGTCTTTTTTTGTTGAAGGTGACCTAGCCAGTCTCATATGGATTTCTATATGAATTTTTATATAGAAATCCATATAAAACCTGAAACTCGGTTTATCCCTCCCATGGCAAAACACAGAAGAGATATCGTCTGGAGTGCACAAAATTATATGCATAGTGTTCAGAATCTTAACTGCTAACCAATGAACCAACCAATTCTGCAAACCACTATATGCACCGAAGGCGTCGTCTCGGCATTAATTGTAAATATCCATTTTCTACCTACTTTTCCTTTAAAAAAATCTAGTTTGTAGATTTCTTCAAGTGGCATAATCAAAATTATCCGCAGGTTCTCATAGTTAAAGTCTACAAAAACTCAACTGCAGTATCCGTTAGCCTATGTCACAGATTTCTGGTGCAAGAAAAAGCATATCAGAGTTGACCATTATTCTGTCTTCTTATAACAAGTTGAACAACTAACATCTGTTAAATGTGGTTGTTTAAGAAAAAAGATCATATGCGATAAAGCAGGGTGGTCACACAGCTAACACAAAAAACGTAAATTTGCAATCGATGGTAGAGTAAAAGTGTAGTAATTTTTTTTTTTTTTTTTTTGCTTTTAAGCAAGAGTATAACAAGAGATTCTACTTTATTATATTAATCGCATCGAAATAGCCATAAGGCGAAATAAGGAATTTCGTTATTATATCGTAAATTACCTGATCATTTGGTAATGTGCAATCTGTTCAGGGGAATAATTTCTTTCAACTCGCAGTTCTGCTCTGATCGAACTTGTCTTCCTGTAGCTATTAAATAATTTTTGTTATTGAGATCTACTTAATCTAGAACGGCAAGTAGTTCACTTAGTTTTTATCATGACCTTTTCAATACCAGTTTTTTCCTCCTTATTTGTCGCGCCGTTGACCTCCACGATAGAACTGAACTGGGTGGCGCGAGGCCGCCATGATAGATTAGATACATAAGCCACAATCCCCCCCCCCTCCCCAATAGCAAATTATTTAATAGTGGTGTTCCATGATACAGTAAAGGCAAGGCAACGGTGGCATAATGTACATTACGGCCTTCGAGTCTTGTTAATTTATTCCCCACTCCCAAATTTCTTTATTATTAGTAAGTTGTACTTAATTATATGTCAACTTACCATATTCTGGGAAGTTGACATATACTTTTTTTTTAATTAAGTCCTTAATTTAAGAAAAAAAAAATAAATAAATATTGAATTATTCTACAAAATGCTATTGTTAACTCTAAGAAAAACACCTCTGGATTTTTCAGTACATCATTTGCAAATATGGCTAAATTAGCGGGCAGTACAATGAGATGTTAAGGCATAATGCTCCCTAGTTGCCGTATTTTGTTCACGGCAAGCTACAGTGCTTTCACGTATTTGCTATAACAAAGTTCAGGTGATCAGTGAACCCTCAGTGCTTTGAAATGGTATTGCAAGGATTTGAAGGTGATGAAGTCAAGAAAATTGTATGTTTACAAAGCGTAGACACTTTTAAAAAAAATTTTTTTTTTTTTCATTTAAAATAAGAATTCAACGAGAAAGAATATAGGGGAAGGTGTACAGGGGAGGGAGAGAGAGAGAGGGGGATAATTATTTACCTCTTTTTCTGTAATATCTTCAAGAGACGGATACGTTGCGAATTTTTTTCATGTACGTAAAATATATTAACATTTTTTGAATATAAAAAAAATCCATTCTGGAATATTCCAACGGAAGCGGCGATAATAAAAATTGTCAGCAGTTATCCCTAGTACCATCATATTAGAAAATACCGACATTATTCAGAAATTTTCGTCATGAAAAGCGTCACGTTCCACTTGATATGCGCACGCAACACATAGCAAGGGGGAACTAACGGTAAAGACCTTTTTATCGCTGCTGCGACACAAAAATGAACTTCGAAATATATGGCAGGATATATCATGTACCTGACACAGAGTATTTGTCGTATCTGCAGGACAGTTGTATTACGATTCCTGGAGAGTTTAAGAAATACAGTTTGACAAAACGAACACAGGCAGATAAGTATCTCATGAAGAAGCAATACCACATTAGAATGCTGAGGATGGGGGGGCGTAAAGTTGAGAAAATTCTCCGCTGGTGCCATAAGCAGAACTGCAGACAAGCCAAGGTATTTATCATAAATATGGTGACCGCAACTAGTTGATCATGACGACCAGAATTAGTCGACCTTAGAAAAATATAATAATAAAGTACAAATAAATTTTTTTTTTTTTTTTTGCATTCTTAAGAAATACGAAAACAAAGCCTCTTTAACGCACAGTCGATAACACTATTTGCATGGAAAGACTCTGAGGTATGAACTCCACACAGAACCTTCCTGTGCTCCTTTCAGCTGAAGGTGAGGTAACTAATCTCATACGGTGATGATGGAGGTTTTCATTCAGTAATTCAGACAAATTGTCCACAGAATGATGCACGCAACTAGGATTGACTGCGCAGTCAAAGTATTAATTAGATTTTTATGAAATCAAGTTACTTGATTGTGAAAGGTCAATGAGTCTAACACGCAAGGAGCAGGTGAAATAAAATGAAGAAAAAACCCAATAAAAATACAACTCCCCCTCACTTTTGCACTGCACAATTACACAACTCAGATACACTGAGTTTATAATTTTTTATTTTATTTTATTAATCTGCCTTTAAAGGTATAGTCGTTATTGTTTTAAACGTTCGTGTTTGACAGCAATCAGTGGATTATTCTCCAATAAATAATCCTCACATTGCAATTTTCCATTCCATTCATGTGCTGTCTCCTATCTAGGAGGTTGACTACCATGATAAGACTCATGGTTAGCTACTGGTGTAACGGCATGTGGTGAGGACCCTATCTCTTCCACATATTGTCGTAAGTATTCATGACTTTAATCCGTGTGTGTTCACCGGACCGGTTTGCCTGTTTTGAGGGACGAAAAACCAGAGTTTCCGGGTGAAAAAACCCTCTACCTCCGTATGAGACCGGCTAACTCACCTTTAGTCGAAAGAGACCAGATAAAGTTCCTCACGTCATCGACGGGAATCGAACCCAGGTCTTTCCGACCAAAGGGCTTCGTCTATACTGACTAAGCTATGGAGGCTCTCAATTTTCACATTCAGTTAAAAAAAGCTATTCACTGATGAAGCTTCAATAAAGGCTGAAACCGGTCTGGGTATAGTGACCTCCCACCTTAATGTAATAACAGCATACGTTTTCTAGGAAATGTGTTTTTACATTATGGAAAATACCGAGAATAGCGATCAGAACTTTACCACCTTTGCTGCGAGTTGCCCGAGTTTGTACTACGTACTAGGACAACTTACATTAGCTCACGCTAGTAATCGCCGATACTTTTATAGTTTATTATACTATATTCGGCATGAAACTCTCTGATTCCAATCTTTGAGTTTCTTATTCGGTTTTAAAACAATGTGGGATTTAATATCCCCTTAATTTAAATAATGTTTATATCGCCGAAATGAAGCCTATTGGCTCTTTATATTTAAGTAGACCTGAAGAATACAAATATATTTGCTTAGATATCTCACTGCACTTTAGGAGCATATCGCCTTACAGCCTAGGATTAGCGCTTATATGCGAGGTAAGTAAAGAAACCACTGTATTCCTCAAGAAACGTGCTGGCAAGCTAGCGATGGAAAGCGATTTTTAGCATTTCATTTGGCGTTAGTTCCCTCCGCTTCAATTCCAAGTCACACCAACACAGAAAATTCGGAATTGGACACTGTTCGGGAATAAAATTAATAACAAATTTCAATTTTGTTCCAGAACAGAATCTAAATGATCGAACCGCTAGTCCATTTACACTATTAATGTGTTGTTAGTTTAAAACTATTCGTGGGTGTGGTAGATATATAAAAAATACATACATACGACTGATATTCGCTTAGTGTATATACTCAGAAAATAGTAAATATTTATTATTATTTGCTCTAATTAGTATTTTAATTGAAATTTTATTCGTGAGGAACCCTGCGAGGAAACACATAGGCAACATGATATTAAGACCGAGAAAAAAATAAAATAATCGGGTAAGCCACACGGTTCTTGCCTACAATTCTCCTTCTCAAAGGGAGGAAAATGATAGAAAGCAAATTAAGTGACAAAGAAAAAGTATGAAGTGTTTGATATTACGTCGCGTATTGTACTTCATTCTAAAACTAATCTCATAATCTAATCGTAGGTCAGTAACGCACAAAGAGAAGGGAGAACGTCCTGCATTTCGTCCACCATGCAATTTACAAGCAATGCAAATAAGAATGCAATATTTGCTTTCATTTTCAAATAAAATAAATTAGTTGATGACCAGGACAGAGAGCGACAAGAGACTTAACTTCTCAATGAACAGCTCCGATTTTGTTTATTTTAGCGTAAAATGGACGACATTCTATACTAAATAAACAAAAACAATCCATTTCTCATTTTGAATTACATCACTTTAACTGCCTCGGTTCTCATAATCGTTGATGCATTACTATTGTCCTGTGTGAAAAACAGTTTTTATACAGTTCATACAAAGTGTTTCATACAATGAAACACTAAAAACTAAAATTTACTAACAACTATTACTAGTGACTGATTTCAGATAAATTTTTGAGCACCATAACTAGCATTTTATTTATATTTTTTTACAATTAATAAATTTCGATTAAAAAAAAAAAAAAACTAAGTTCGATTCTCGTCGTGACGAGAGGAATCTCCGACCTCATGAGGAGATATCCGGGTATTTTCTCTCCAAAACTCAGGATTTTCATCCCGCATACAGGACAGTCGGTCAGAGAGCACAAGCAATTTACAGGTAGACAATTATTGGTGGATAGTGCTGATGTCTATAGGTGAGGATTAGGAAGTAGAGACGGTGGGCTGTGTGGAGTGGAGTGTTCTCCCACAATGATTCCTAAGGACTCTCCTTGGAGGTTACATGAAAGTTCACCGAAAGACAATTTATTGAACGCAATTAATCGAACGACTATTTTGGTGGATAATAACTCAACTCGTTCCTTGGATATTTCCAGAGACTTTGCGATGTTTTTGGCTGGTATTTTTTCATCGAGGATCATGGCATGTATTGCATCGATGTTTTCAGGTGTGATCTCTGCGGAAGGTCTCCCTGACCTGGAGCATCTGTGTCTCAGGATGCCCAGCATTCAACTTGGCCACCCATCTAGCAATTGTTGGTTATACTGGGGTCACAGTTCCCTAAAGTCTCACACAAAGTTTGGTGAATCTCAGTTGAGGACTTTTCTTGCAGCACGAAAAATGTGATGGCCCACACATGTCTGTCTTCGAATTTCTTCAAAATCTGTAACATGTCTTCTTACATATCCTAAAGGAAAAAAGAATAAAATATTACGAATTAAGGAAACATGGGCGTTAAGGGTTTTAAGATATGTACTTCCTTTTGGTTTATATCAGTTGCTTTAATATATTTTGTTCTAGGTGTTTATCAGAACTTTTCAGTTCCACCCCACCCCCCCTCGTACAGCTTGTTATATTCAACTGATCGTTGGGCCACACCACTAATGACTTCCTCTTCTGGGACATCGCGCCCCCATACCCAAATATGTGTCAGACAGCCAATCTCCAGTTGAGTGCACTAATGTAGTATCCAATCCCATCTGTTCGACTTTAAATGCCAGGTTATTATTTGGCAATCTATCATAGGATTTAGCAAAATCTAAATGTACCACAGTGAACGCATCTCATTTTCCCAATTTACTTGGTTGTTATAATAAATTACTTTATTGCTAAAACACGATTTTCCTTTAGTAAACCCATGCCGTTCATGATACCTCAAGACACATGGTGATATACCAACAAGTCCTAGATGCTGATTGATATCCAGTTTGCTCAATTCCTCGTGTATATCTCACTCACCTCACCATCCTCCCTCCCCACTGACCTCAAGTTCTGCAGGATGTTATTTTCACGAGAATGAAACACCTTTATGAAATGTTCATTTAACATCTCTCCTATATCCGTCTCCGTGGATATCATTCACTGCAACCAGTATAGCTAGTTAACGATCGTTTATATCACCCCGAAAAAACCTCTCAAAACAATTCAAAACAAAAACAAAAACAAAAAAAATATGCACGCACATCTTCACTCCACATGCTTTTAATTCATTTTTCGGTGAACTGCATTTTCGACGAATTGTGATTTTTCGATCAATTTTTGTTTTTCGACGAAATTTCGATCAATTGCGTTTCGATGAATTATATTTTCGATTAACTACTGATCGGTGAATTGCTTTTTCAATTAACTGTTATTCGATCAAATGATTTTAGATGAATTGTTTATTCGGCGAATTGACTTTTCGATGAATTGTCTTCTGATGAACTCTCCGGATACCTCCTTGGAGATGCCACATAATAATATTAGAGCCGTTGCACAGTTTATCTAACCTACGGTAAGGAAATACGAATGCATATTTTCCATGCATCAATCTTATTTCATTCTCCTTTCAATAACGAAAAAATACAGGGATACATGTTAATCGATGTACTACCATGAGCGTAGTTTTTCACAAATTTCTATATTTTCAATGCAGTTTCTCTATTTAGTTCATCTTATAATAAGCAAGAATTAAGCTCTAGCTTGTTTTACAATCCATTATAAAATTCAAAATCTATCCTAATGTAATTGTCACTTACGTTATAAAGAAAATATTGTATTTTTTTTTTATAACTGTATGATTAAGTATATTTGCAGGATTCGTTTTAAGAAGGTAATATGGAACAGTTCAGTAGTGTAATTTGACTTAATCGACGCCAACAAGATTAATGGTTACAATTAATTTAGAGGGAACTGAAATTCGATACATGCGTCGTTAGTTGTTGGTCCATTTTCAATATAATGACAGAAATTAGCGAACCTTTGTTCAGTACCAAATATCAAACATCATTAACAAAATCGATGAAATGCTTTAGGAAACAATGAAGTAATGAAAGCAACATTTTAACGGAAGCTATTTTCATCAGCAGCAAAAACTTAGATATTGAAAGGAATCTTATTGTTCATATCTTGCTGTAGTCTATTCATGTACATGAACACATAAGCTTAGGCTGGTCTACGTTCTCTTCAATAAAAGATTATTGCTACTTAAATATAAAGAGCCAATAGGCTTCATTTCGGCGATATAAACATTATTTAAATTAAGGGGATATTAAATCCCACATTGTTTTAAAACCGAATAAGAAACTCAAAGATTGGAATCAGAGAGTTTCATGCCGAATATAGTATAATAAACTATAAAAGTATCGGCGATTACTAGCGTGAGCTAATGTAAGTTGTCCTAGTACGTAGTACAAACTCGGGCAACTCGCAGCAAAGGTGGTAAAGTTCTGGTCGCTATTCTCGGTATTTTCCATAATGTAAAAACACATTTCCTAGAAAACGTATGCTGTTATTACATTATGGTGGGAGGTCACTATACCCAGACCGGTTTCAGCCTTTTTTGAGGCTTCATCGGTGAGTAGCTAGACCAAATTAATACCAAAGGGTATTTCATGCCGAATATAGTAAACTTTTATAGTTTACTATATTCGGCATGAAACTCTCTGATTCCAATCTTTGAGTTTCTTATTCGATTTTAAAACAATGTGGGATTTAATATAAATAAAGATTATTGCTTTTCTTTGTGTCACCATATAACTATCGACTTTGCAGTGTTCCTTGACTGACTTTCATTCGCCAGATATGCAACCATGAGGCACTGGCTGAGAAAATAGAAATCAGTAAAAGTTAATTATGTCCCTTTAGTGTACCGCTTTAGTCTATCCCTTTAGTCTACCGCTGCTGTCTAACAACTATGTGCAGGATATCTGAAAACGTATGAAGCAGATTGCAGGCTACGTTAATTGTGACGAGATATGTATTTAAATACAAAGTAATTACAAAGCTGTTTAAAATTTTCCTCTGACAATTTTTGTCGCACATTAGAAAACTGAAGTTTTCATATGAGACTACTTTCCATATGGGGGAAGCTTCTTTCTTGTTTTTCCTCTTTCGTTCTGTCTACCTGTATTTTTGAGTGATCATCCTCAAGGTATTTTCCCAGGTCACTACATCCAGCTATTCAATATTCAAGAAATCCATAAACAAATTCCTTCTTTTTTTTCTTCTTCTTTTCTTCTCCCTCACCACTTGCCCATACACGACACTGATGAGCTCTACCTTTTATAACTTTTCACATGTGGAATTGATACTAAAAACGTTATTAATAATACAAATAAAAGTGTTTTATCCACTTTCTAGGAAAGGAAAAGGTCGTATAAAACAGTGTGATTTGAATTAAACAGAGGCTATATTACAATGTATAGGTTTAGAGAAAACATCAATAATAACCAATCTGTCTCTCCACTGGTTGCATCATGACTTCACAGCCATCGAATGAATGATTTGATGTCCTTTGTAATGCTTTTCACAAACAGAATGCAACAAAGAAATTCAATGAAAGGAACTGCTGAGAAGTACGTTTTAGGGGTTGGAGAGTGAGTGATTGCGATATGTTCAGATGCTTTATGAAAAGACTGTTGCATAGATCGAAATGACTAGAGATCCAGTTAATCGATGTCAGAAAAAAAAAAGCTATACTGGAGAAAACGATCAATTCCTCGTGGTCTGAAAATTGCTAAGGAATGACAACAAAACTGATCGCATCTTTTCTAACAAGCGAAACAAATTGAGAGAAAAAAGAAAAAGGTGAAATTTTTGAAAAAAATCTTGTCTTCATTGCGCACATTTTTACACAACCTTCTGAATATAAAATCCGCTGCAACAATGTAACCTTTTTCACATTGCAATTTGTAGTACTCGTAAACAAAGATGAATCAGCTTTATAAATTTCCGGCATTTCGACATTTAATTTAAATAATTTTCATCATTCAAAATGCAGTTAAAAACACAAAAATGCTTTAATTCATATTAGCAAATTAGCTGATTTTAAGTTCAAATTCCATTTCCAAGATGTGTTCGTGCCAGCAGAATTTTTCATATGCATTTTTAATTACAAAAAGAATAGGAAGAACTGTTTTATCTCTAACTTTTATATACAGTATATGCAGACAGCGCCTGTCTCCATCCTCAGGCACCAATGGAAGTTGAGTCCTTTTCTACTGATAATTTGTCTAAGACAGTGCGAGTTCTATGGTCGATTAGAAATGTGCAGAAAAAGCTTCCAAGAGCATCAATTTAAAATGAACAGTATAATGGTCTCTACCCCCCCCCCCCCCCGCTATCTAGCATCATGGAAGTTATCAGAAAGGAAAACGAGCAATTTTTCTTCAAGTATTGATCATGGTTTCGGAGAAACAGTGGTTATATGCAATATGTGTAAATAACTCTCCTTTGCAATTTAGGAGTATAAAACGACGCTACCCAACTACAAATCCAAGAAAACTATGACCTCACTTTTATTCTCCAGCTTACACGATGGAAATAATCTAAAGTGATAACTTACGCCACATTTCTACTCAGAGTGTTGTCTTTTCGTTAAGCTTATTTAAGCCTACTAAGCTCAAGAAACTGTTCAAAGGAGATTGGAATTCGATGGATTTTAAGTAAAAAAAATTCAATTTCTTTCTTTACAGCATTCAGATGAAGAAGTAAAATTTGCCTTCGGCTGGAAACACCTGGGTTCGAAGCCCGTTTGAGATGTGAGGAATCTCTATAATGGAGGATTTTCAGGTGAGTTTGCCAGACTCAGAAGGAGATGGATGAGTTTCCCCCTCTCAGAAACCGAATTTTTCATCAGGACAAACGGTAAATAGGCATGCACTTAATAGACATAACACCCCATCACAGCCATAGCTGTTTCGGCAGCGATATCAACCAATCCTTATCTCGATGCTGTTGATTTACTTCCCCAAGAGTTGTTTTAAATGTGTACTAATTATCGCTAAAGACATCCAAAGTGTTAATCAGGTATTGATGGATATTCGTATTGCAACATTGTGAACCTTTCTAAAGGACTATGCTCACTTATTATCTATGCTTATCATTTAGAAACTGTTCTATTTACCTTGGCCCACTTACAGACTGCTCATTAGTACTGGCGGCTAATTAGTGACTGGAACTTTCGAATAAAACTAAAGAACCACTATCGAAGTAATTTCAGGAATATGATGAGTGGAGTTATTGTTTCTGCCATCGTTGACAAAACAGTGGCTGTTAGTAACTAGTTTGTGTTTATCTAATGAATGTCCAATAAAATACTCGCACAGGTATTTAAGCAGAAATAATGTACAAGATATAGTGTGTCTAGTGAAATAGAAAGTATTATCTCTTGAAACACGACATTAATTATCTGTATCGCCAGGTTGTATTATTATTTGATAGCCATAATTTTAACCATGTTAAACCATAATTTGCATGCATGTTTCAAACTGTAATTATCAGCTGAGCAGTTTAAACAAAGACAAAGAACTGATGGACGATGATTCAACGTCCAAATTGCAGATATTTCGATCAAAGTGACCAGTTCAGTAGGCATGGCAGAAAGGTGTTTACAGAGCGACTAAATGAGACTAGAAATTCTGAAGAAACATTTAAGCATATCTGTAGAAATTCAAGAATTATGAGTGGAACCGCCAAAAATAAAATAAATAAATAAAAGTAATGGCTCATTTTAGAAGAAACAGGGATTGAGTAAAAATATTTAAATTTCGATGAAAAAAATTACTCCCATGAAAGGACGCAACAAGATTTCAAATAATCACTGCATAAAACATCACACAAAAAAGGAACAAAACTGAGTAATATTCTTCGTTCTCTCTGACAACCAAAGCCGTATTTACGCTTAAACTTAACTACCTTTTACATCTCTTAATCATATAAAGCATCTCTTTTATTCGAAAATCATTTTATTTTCATGTACAATAATTTTTAAGAAATCGAGTACGGATGCATACGTGCATGTTAGAAAAAAATATTTTAATATTTATTAATTTTATGATCTCTTCGCTTAATATACATGAAATTATAAGCTTTTATATTTTGCTATTATCCGTTTTATGTAAATTTGTGTTTTCATATATCAAGGATGCAGAGAATGTGGCCGAAGCACTCCCAGCTGCAAGTTGTTGTTTGGGATTGCTGCAAAGAAACTAAGCTAAGAGGCCAAAGTTGCACGTGTTGATTCTAGTCAGTCGCCTGTTTACGATATGAAAAAACCTGAAAAGGTGGCAGGGTTTCAGAGAGGGACCTCTGCCACCTTTTCATTGCTTTGAACGGAGATGCTTCTATATTCATGTAAATCACAACTGTTTAATGTAATTAATAAGAGTCATCAGCAAACATATTTAAGGTATTTATTCCCTAAAATTGTTGCGAGGGTCCTAAACTATGTCCCACAAAAAGAAAAATCCGCAGCGTGCACAGCTGTAAACTAAACTGAACTGAAGCTTTGCTTTTAACTGTCAGCTGGAAAGATTTGGGTTCGATTTCCATCTAGGAAGCGATGATCTTTATACAAGATTTTCAAACGAACATGAGTTTGATGTTCACTAACTTAAATCGCAGATTTTTACATTCCGTAAAGAAGGCAAACAGGTCAGAAAAATACACACAATTAGAAGACATGATAATTCAGCTGTAATTCCAACTTTGACAACCAAAACCAATTTTTTAAAATGCACAATACTCAGTGAAAAATATCTTGACTCTTTTAAATACAGTGACTGTCACATTCTAATCGTTGAGTCTTTGAAGGCGTAATATCTTTGAAAAGTGATCAAGGGTTTTTTAGATCGATAGAAAAAGATAAATTTAGTCTTGCATAGTTTTATAGTTAATTCTGATTTAATTAAAACGTTAATTCAACGTCAAATAAAAGTTATTTAACGTTGAATGTGTTTATTATTATTATTACAGCACTACGTGAATTCCAAGAATTTTCATAGGATATTCAAATATCGCTTCCTCTGCAATCCAGTCTATTCCATTCGTTAACCACCGGCCACGAAAGAAAAAAATTAATTCTCATTACCTTCCTGATTACACTCTTAGGCGACTTCTAGTGACTAATCTCAGCTCTCTCTCTGTACTTTTTTATACCGATTTACCACAGAATTTTAAGGCACCAACCCCCCCTTCCCCAAATGAAAGTTAAATTCACAGTATATTTAAGTTTTAATATCAATAATAAAAACATGAACCTCCATAGCTCAGTCGGTATCGACGATGCCATTTGGTTGGAAAAAAAACTGGGTTCGAATCCCGTCCAGGACACAAAGAATCTTTATCAAAGCTTTCGACGTGAAAATTAATTGGCCAGTCTTAGGGAGGTGGTAGTATTCTCCCGTAAACTCAGATTTTTTTTTATCTGACAAAAGAGTCAAACCAACTAGAGGTATATATAATTTACAGATAGAGTTAACCGCCCTATCGACCTCACTAATCAGGTTTCTACAAGCCAAGTTAATTGGCCCTGACAGGCCAATGAGTCTAAGAGGAAGATGATGACCAAAACAAGAGGTTGGGTGACCTAACCAAACTCGCGAATTAGGGTTATTTAGAATTAACGGCGACACAGCCGAAGGTGATGTCTGCTAATTCCGTGAACACTGGCGGATTTCTGTTAGTTTCCTTTTGAAGTGTGTGTGTGTGTGGAATCTATGCTCGTTGCCTCAAAGTAAGAGAAAGTAACGAATCGTACATAGTGGGATCGATACTGTCACCCATTCAATCTATGGCATTTTAAAAGTCAATCCCACCATTTCGTTTATGTTATAAAAGCAGCGAGCTTGTTGGATACCATCTAGCTGTCCTGCGTTTTCTCACGGACTCTGAATGAACCACATAAAAAATGAAACGTTTTAGGTAATGATTTGATGGTTAAACCCAAAAAGTTAAATGTAACCATTAAGTTCAACCAACCAAAATCGTCATAAAAACAGGAACTATCAGTACGGAATTTTGAACTAAAATAGTTAAAAGTATACCTCGATATACCTCAAAACCCGTTTTCAATGCTCTCTTTTAGGATTATGTATTATCAGTTACAAGTGAAACGCGATTACGTAAAGATAAAATCATTACTTAATCACTTTTCCAAGTGTCTTATTTCGCATATTTATAATATTCTTTCCATTTTATTTAGGCAATCATCCCCAAGAATAACACGCTGAGTGAACTTATATTTGCTTTAGTTCAACCTCTCTTCCTGTATTTATTTCCTTAAGTATTCGATGACATCGCAAACCATGCTATCGATGAGACTTTCTTTAGCGTTGCTAATCACATTAGTGCATGGGCGCTGACACAGATGAAGCATCTCATAATGCAAAACCTGAGCATATTAGCTGAAAACAAAGCTTCTTCTTCCTTTATTATTAACTGTGTCAACCGAAGATGCCTTCAGGTGTCACTATCTTGTGCATGAGATTGGCACACAATTCGATATATGCTTCATGCACGAGCGCATGTGCACACACACACATACACATGACAGCTGCATGGTAATTACGCTGTTTCCAGTGAGCACCTCTCTGGAATGACGATCTGTTTAAGAACAGATCTATAAGTAAAGAAATGTAAAAAAAAATCTATAACCGTGTCACTGATCAGTTTATTTAACTTTATAAAATACACTTTCAGGTGTGTATTTCCAAATATCAGCGGGTCGTTACAGTTAGGATCGGTCGTTGCAGTTAGAATCAATAATCGCAACCACACACCTACCGAGCTAATTTAGCTTAAGGAAAGTGACGATTATGCCTTGCCAATATCTGCACCACAACGATCCATCACACACATATATGCGCATAAAGGCATACGTACAAACTATGTAAATAAGGTCGACTTAACTGCCGATGACATGCTCTCGTAGGCACGAGGGAGTGTCGTACGACACGCTTCATGAGCTCTGCCGACGTCCGTAATTTCGCCGGAATGCTGCGGTAAATGGGTCAAAAACTGGTTCGTTTTCACTTTCCCCTTTCCCCCCCTATAGCTCTGTGTTTCCGTGAATAACTTCAGGGCTTGTCTCCTTCTCCCCTTTACCATACTATTTCAGCAAAATAAACAAAGAAATGAAACAGACTATGACTGTCAGCCACAGATGAAACTCGTTTACAGTGGCTTTAAATGTATAGCCCTAAAATAATGACAGTTCCAACGAAATTAAAAATTCATAATTATTTGCTTTTGACAAATTTATCCTTAAACGTTGCAAATAAACAAAACACGTGAATGCTCTCTTTAAATTGGATAAATATGAAACAAAACTTGTTTTAAAACAAACAAAATACAGAGAACATAAATTATAATGTTACCTTGAAACTATCAGCTTCCACCAGAAGGAGGAAGCCCCCCCCCCCCAAAAAAAAGAACGCACTTTATAGTTAACTTGAATACGATAAAAGTGAAAAGCTATTTACAAGAACACGACATAGTTCAACAGTGTCAAATCGCCTTGACGGATTAGCTGTGGCGATGCCATGTCACAAGCTCCTTAAGAGTCTTGTATTATCTTCAGTGCCGTGCTAATGATTTAAACAGAGTGGTGACGCACTGTATGAAATAATCTGTTACAGATAAAAGATAACAAACAAGTGCAGAGTCGCTTTTCATATGGCTTCCTTTAAGGATACAAATAATTACACACAGCTAAACAGGTGAAAGCGTGTCCACCCCTGGGTCACAGGAACACATACACACCCGGTTTGACCTTTTAACCACTCTACCTACTAGCACGGATAACTACGTGAGGCGTGAGGTACGTTTGTGGTGAAAATATTTCTAAGCATTCGTGGCTCATGCATTTACACAATTTTACTGTTTCTTTAATGTTATCAAGGGCAAGTACCTTGGTGCTTGCCTATGCTTTCATTAGAAGAGAAAATGCTAGAGAACGCATGCCATTTCATTGTTTATTACATTTTTAAATCAGTTTAACAAAGGAATGATAACCATGACGATACTTTATAATTTCTCAAAATAGTAAATTAAGGAAGAAACGGAACGCAGAAGCATAAAAGGTCTGGAGGTTGAGGGTGTTTATAAAACGTGGTGCAAAGGCCTTGAGATGAACGTATTATGTCTGTCAGTTGTGTGTAGTGATCTGACCGGTTTGTAGGGAGAAAAAACCCGGAGTTTTCAGATGGAAAACCTTCTAACATGTATGAAACCGTATAACTCATCTTTTAAATGAAAGATCTTATAAATGCTCTTAGCGCGTCCTAGATGGGATTTAAATCTATTTGAAATCGAGAGACAAGGAGTTGTTCATCTGAAAAGCAAGACATTATATGCAACTAGAGAAAAGATTATGAAACCCCATTTGCGCTACAGAAGTGCTTATAAAATAATATCCCGTATAAATAAAATTTTAATGACCATGTATATTAATCATTCAAAAATGGTTAACAGAACTATATTATACATGTTGTCATATATGTCAGGATGTAGACTGTTGCAAATTGCATTTCCTGTCTCAAGTGTTGGACTGTTTGTGTTACATGGGATAAGCCGTTATACCGGTGCTCTCTCGACATATCAATAATAAATTACCATAGAGACATTGTCAAGTACATAACTCGTGCTAACGTCTCATCTTAGTGTATCAATAGTAAACTTGGCACATCACCAATTTAAAAAAAAAAATTATACACCGTTGATACATCAAACAAAGCTCTCTCACTTCTGATAGGAAACATGATTTCAACAACTTTTACTTCTTACATTTCCTTATTTTACCTAATAGTATGATTTATGGGATACCATGTACAGTGGATGATTTTGCAGCCAGCCACTCTGGCACTAGAAGAACAGATACATTTTGATCAAGTCAGTGATTATGAAATATGGAGCAGGTTCCTTAAAAGTTATTTTTTACATCCGAGTTATTATTTATTTATTTATTTATTTTAAGTAGCTTCTAACGACGAAAGGTTTTGTAAAACTGTAGTGTATCTTCACTGCGGCAGGTTAAGAACGTTTTTTTTTTTATTAATTTTATTTTTTTTGTATTTTTTATTTATTAACTTTTTTAAGCCACTTCAAACCTCCAATAAGTAGAGTGGTGGTCTCAAAGTGGTTGAGAAATTCATCTCCAACCTAAAGAATAATTTCAGTGCTGTCACTAAACACAAGAGGGTAAATGTAAACTCATGAACTCTCCCCTCCTCTTCGCTTACGGTTTCACCTCTAGTCAGTCGTTCTCTGAAAATTATACCGATTTAGTTGAGCTATCTGAGAGTGAAGTGAAGTAGAAAATATGTCATTACAATCTAAAAATTACATTGCCATGATTAATAATTTCTAAGTCTTCTTTGCATCTTTTGAGAGGTGAGGTCTTAATGAATCCAAAAATTCAGCCAATAACCTTTCTGGGCATGTTAAGCTGCATGTTAATCTGTCATAATGTCATAGGTACAAGGCCGAAGTAGTAATAATTAGAGAGGGTTAAGTCATCGCAGTCACTTCAAGACATTTCCACCTGCTTACCTATTATACATGCACAAACACGCACGCAGACATTACTTTAAGTTGTTTATTATAAAGGATTATAGGGGGTGGTCTCAACAAGACGTCCTTGCATAGTTACCTTGAAAGTGCGAAACGTTGCAGTATTGGTTACGGAAGAGGTGGCGCACGCAAAGTAAGTAATGACCAGAATTATGCCCCAGATACCAAAGTGTTATTTAGTTGTCGAAAGGAGTGCTAATTAAGTCGGTATTTTAAGACTGATATTGTTTTTCTTGTAGTTGAAGGACTGCTCCTCAGTGGATTGAATGCCACTGAATAAGACAAGAAATAGAAATGGACCACAAAGGATAAAAGTAGACATTTCAGAATTCATTTACTTACAGTATTTTGGATGAGAACCACAATTCGCCTTCAGCTTCTTTTAAATAATGAAATACTTCCCAAATTCTGCTTAGCTGGTCATTTGGACTCTAGCCATTAGCACACCACCATTCGTAATGTGTGGCACCAGCTAGTCTGCTGAAATTAGCAAGGTTACATTTATGAATAAATACGTTCACAATTCTGACAGAGTTAAAAAATATCAAAAATAAAAGTAATCAATTTTTTGACACGTGTGTAAAATAGAAACACACACACACACACACACACACACACACACACACACACACACACACACACACACACACACACACACACACACACACACACACACACACACACACACACACACACACACACAATCTCCAAGCACAAAATTCAATTTTTTTTTGTATATACAATTACAATCAATTAACCAAATCCTATCGAATACTGCTTGGAAAATAAAGTTTAACTTGCGCGCGCGCACGAGTTTTTTTTTATCGAATCGAAAAAAAATATATATATACAGTATATATATAGACAGATAGGAAATAAAAGGATACAGAAAAAAAAAAAAGCACTTCTTCCACCTGAGAAGACGATTAACTCCCTGTTATAATCTAAAGCAGTGGCACTTAATATGGTGAGCGGTTCGGGAAGATTGAAGGGTGATTGTTCTTATTGTGACAAAATATGTCATCAAAATGTAATTTTTAATGTTGGAAGTTTATTTTGCACTTGGTTAGACTATAATAAATTTAGTTTAATCCTTTATCCAAGTGTAAGCAAACAAAGTTTGCGCCTGAAAATATCTTCATGACTAGATTATAACAGGGATTTAATCGTCTTCTCAGGTGGAAGAAGTCTTGAAGATATTTTCAGGCGCAAATTTTGTTTGCTTACACTTGGATAAAGGATTAAACTAAATTTACTGTACTTTTTAATGTTAATCCAAACCACAAAATACTCTGAAAAATATGTTATATTTGTGCTGTGAGAAGACTAAAAATGAACTGGACATCGTGCTGTTTGGAACAAATAGGGTTTTATTACTTTTTTTTTTTTTAATGCTATCCTGCCCGTTCTTAAGCAAGTTGGGAATGACAACACGAAAGATGAAAAATCATCTAGTAGTTAATGTTTAGCTTTATTATTTTTTAACAAAAACTGCAATAAATTTTCAGACTCACTTTTTGCGACATTTGACTTTCGGTGGAAAAACCTGATTTTGAATTTCGTCCAGGAAGTGAGAACCTTTTACGAGGATTTTTCAAGTAAAGACAGTTGCCGGCCTCACATGGAAGTAGGATTTTTCATCTCTGCAACTCAGGTGTATAATCAGGAAAAACATGCAAAGTGACCACAGAATAAAGACAATTATCCAACAATACACTCGCTTCATATCATTCTAACCAGATGCCCAACATGATTCTCTACAGAGTTGAGTAAACTAGAATAAACTGTGATAGAAAAAGGTCATCTGATGTCCACCAGAATCTATTGCCATCTATCTCTATGGTGAATTTTGGAAAGCAATCTAATAAATCTGATTAGCCTTATTCAAAGAATTTAATGCAGTCTATGTGTTGTTCCCTCCGGATTTCCACCAATCGGCCAGCTTATCCATATTTGGGAGAAAAAGAACAAGGACGTTACACTCCTGGGAGTGCCGGTGGATACAGATTTTCTAGTTCTTAAATAGAAATACCGTAGCCAACATTCGGACAAGGTTAAAGGATGTTTAGGACTCAAATTTTCCGAAATCGTTGTTCTAGAATTATCAGGATCTTACTGCTTTGCCTGTAAAGAGGAATGGAACACTCTAAGAAAGTGGTGCGAATTCGCGGAAACTTTTTATCGTCCCTGAAACAGGAAGGATAAATTTTTCCTAAAATTCGTTCCACTTTTCTAAATTGCTTTTAATATAGGAATGGAGATTTGAGAAATCGTTCTTCACAGAAGTAGGTGTACGTATATAATTTTTTTTCTATGGACAGATCGAATCCACTATAGGTATGATTTGTTTTCATTCAAACTTTTCCTGGAAAAGGAGACCAGCAAATGGAACAGACATTTTTAGCCCGATAGCCAAGATTTTGATGATGATAATGATGATGCAGAATTTTTTCTGCATCATCAGTTTCCTGTAAAGATGAGTTTCTGTAACATAGGAAATTTAAGGGACTCGTCTTGACAGTAAATTGCATCCGTTGATGGATATTATTCAGTTTGATTGTCACCTGTTGAACTTCTCGACTTGTGGAAGATCGGACTGCGAAAATAATCATCTACTGCCAACGTTATAGTTCATCAAGGAGATATTTAGAAAATACCTATCTTTCGAAGTGGATCAATAGAGAGAGTGAGAGAGAGAAAGAGAAAGCCTATCGCGATTCCATTTATTTCTCAGTGGATTTTTTTAAATTTCTTTTTCTTTTAGCTTTCTTGCAGAATAGTGAAAACTAATATTATAAAAGCTCATCATGATTTCGCCCTCAAGGTCTGTGATGGATGGTTAGAACTGTGTCGACAGGAGATTGGATAGTCTATAAGTTGACGATCCGATTCAATCAATACCCGAATGAATTCTTAATTGCATAAGAAATATATATATATATATATATATATATATATATATATATATATATATATATATATATATATGCAATTAAGACTACCATGGATCATCTCCATGCCATCAGAATGAAGGATATGCCTGACAATCAGACTCAACTCTTGTTAGTTTTTATGATTATGATTTTTTAAAAAAATCTCTACTTTTTTTAAAACTCTACGTCTACGATTTTTTTGACACAAAAAGTTCGGACGCTTTCAGTGATAGTTATCGTATTACTTCAAAAAGAAGCTTGTAAATAATGTCAGAATCTATAGCGCATGTGTATGTTGGCTAGTTAGGATATATCAGCAGGGAAACCTGCTCTAGAAAATTCCTACTTGAGGATACAGAATGGGAGGAAGGTCCATCTCCTTCATTCTCATCCATGGGAGGAAGGTCCATCTCCTTCATTCTCATCCATGGGATGAGATGACATTATCCAGCAGAAAAGGAGTGGATTAGATCCTTCTTCAACTTTCCTATCTCAGTTTGTTACTTTATGTGGCTTGCTGTTTCTTGGATTGCTTTTAACCTAAAATAGTCATTTCCACCATATTGCGAGCAGACGATCTACACTGAGTCATGAAAATCACCTATCGCCTAAAAACTATTACAAAATTCAAGACACAGTGATTTTCTAACTTACAGCGTGTATGATGACAATGTAAGATCAACTGCATCTCAAGAGCAGTTGGATGGAATGGATCCTCATCCATCCATCAATTATCGTTCGTTCAAGACGGGTTGAGTCCCCTAAGGATTTAAAGCAGCCGCCTTACTATTCCTCGGCTGCATCCTATAAGGATAAGTAT